>NC_057810.1:692054899-692389765 GCF_018294505.1 Triticum aestivum | reverse complement strand
GGGGTGTGGTTTGCGGTGGGAAGGGCCTACGGATCTGCTCTGGTTGCCATGGCAACCAGAGAAGGCCGGCGATAGAGGTAGGGGTTCGGGAGGAGGGAGAAGATGGCGGCAGTCGGGATTTGGGAGGTGGGAGAAGAGGCTGGGACGGCTGGATCGTGCGGGCTGCTGGGTCCTCTGGCGCGCACGTCCGGGTGGGGTTGCTACAGACCGGACGTGCGGGCCGTGCTTTTGCATGCGCGGATGTGGTCGTGCAGGCTGGTTGCTGTCCATGCCACACGAGGCGTGCGGGCGGGTTCCTATCCATGCCACACGTGTGGCAGTTATCGGGACCCAACTTTAAGGCTATTGGTTGTACTAGATAACAAAAGGGCCTGAAAATAAAAAATAAAAAATGTCGGCCCCACACAAGCAAAACGCCCATAGTTGCACAGGTCGCTCCGGGTCCGGGGTGGCTCGGCGGTCTTCTGGCATTCGAACCCCCGTACGATTTCTCTCTGTGGGGAATGAGCGCGGCAATAATGGTGCACAGGGAGGGGAATCGAGGTGGAGGGACGGCGCCGAACCCTCTTCTCTCCCCTTGTTGTGGTTTAAATACCGTCGGGGTGGGACGGGAGGAGGGGTCTTCCTCTCCCTGTTCTTCCCCACGGCTGCAGTTGCCAGCGGCCGGCCTGACCACGATTCGAACTCAGGTGAAGCTGCAATCACTTATTTCCTCCGTCCGGAAATACTTCCGCGTCTCTCTCTTCACACTCGTCGCCGCTCCTGCAGCACCAGCCACCTGTTCGACGAAATGTGCAAGAAGGCTGCTGGCACCAGCAAGGATCCCTTCCGCGTCCTCCCCGACGGCGTCCTCGAGCATATCCTCTCCTTTCTTCCGGTGGATGATGCCCTGCAGACCTGCATGCTCAACACCCAGTGGCACGACCTCTGGAGGCTCAAAACCAGCCCGCGCATCGTATTTGACGACTGGTCAAGTTTCAGCCGCAACCTCTGGAGACATTAAACTTTTGAATAAGTTCTTTGGCTTTTCGAGCCTATGGCACTTTCAAACTATTTGTGCGTTTCTAGCATTAGTCTCGCAGTGCAACGCCGGACACCTTTAGGGATTCGTCAAAAAATTCTCGGATATTGCTATATATGCATCAGTTTTGAATTGTGTCTTCGGACAATAGTTGGGTTGCCCGGCTCCTGTGCTTGCCTCCTACGTTCCGCTTTGTTCGGCTAGGTGTGCAAAGGGAGAACCACTGCGATTGTGCTTCCAGCTCACATGGTCAAGCACCTCAGTGGAGAAAGCCGAAAACTGACTGTCACAATAGGCGTAAACTGGTCAGATCCGATGGCTAAGTTAAATAACGGGCTGTTCATAATATTGGCCGAAGTGTTTACGACTTGACCTTGGATATCGCCGAACAGTAACTGGGGGCTCATAGCTAGCTTCCCCAGTTTAAAGCTCCTATGACTAAGTGAAAGTTATAAAGCCCGCATATCTGATTGCTTCATTTCTGCTAACACAACCGCCTCCGGGCACCGAGATGTCGGCTAAGGGTTGTTTTGTTAGTGCGGAAACACCCTGTGTAGTATCTACCAAGGGGTAGAAGCCGACGATGGGCCACTTTCAACTGATAATAGGTCACAATGGAGTCAAAATAATGATGTAAAGTACTTGGATACATAGACTCATTACACATAATCTGTGATTTTACTCTGGATATCAATCCTTAATTCGGCCACCCATGCCCACATTAAGGCTTGGGGGCTACTGGGCTTCGTGCTCATTATCTATAAATATTAAAGGGGCACATCGATCCCCTGATCTGGTGTTGCCACCCGACCAGTGTCTCGGGGGCTACTGCATTGCTTATTCAATGCAGAGAATTCAAAGTGCTCAGTGTTCGGCTTGACCGAACTATGCGCATGCATGTCTTCGGACAATAATAGGTACCATATGGCCCTATCCGGCGTCAAGCTAGTATATTGCGGCGACTTCTCACGACCCTCTCTCAGGGGCCCGTTCGCCGAGCACTATTATCTCTAATATATTACACTGCGTTTTTATTCCTATGTATGCTGCCAAGCTAGGAGTTGATCCTTAGGCAGATTTCGCGCATCGACCTGAGTCTCAGGGGCTACTGGGAACAGCGGTTTTATGCTTTCCTTCAGGTGCGTCTCGGGTTTTAGGGTGATACACACCTTGAGGGATACTGGCTATATATCTCGGCAGAGGATAAACTGCACCAGTTAAAAATATTCACAAAAAATCAGCCCGCGGTCGGGGTGGTGCACCACCTCGGAGGCAGTCCAGCATAAAGCTCGGGTGCCAGCGGCTAGCTCCCTAAAGGGCATTTTCGGCATTAAGCTCAGCTACACTCCTTCAACATTTTTGTACCAAGATGATCTATGACATCTTGGATATAGTCCGGTGTTGGAGCTCGGATACATTTCGGCGTTGGAGCTCGGAAGTAGTCCGGCATTGGTGCTCGGCTGCAAAGGATACCTCGAATGCAGTCTGGCATTGGAGCTCAGACGCAAGAGAACACTGCCTCCCGGGAACAACTTCAAACCCGAGGCGTGGCATAAAAATAACAAGGCATTGATAAAGACCGGAATCTTAAAGGGGCTCCTCGGATACCCAACGTGTAAACTCTTCGGATACACTTCGGCGATCCTCAAGATCGAAGATGAGAAGATTTGTTGAACCAGTTTTCAAGACCGACGACCGAAGATGAAGAGCAGTCCGGAAGAATCGAGGAGCGTCCCTAACTTGAAGACCGGTTCAGGGGGCTACTGACGGTGTCCTGGACTAGGGGGTACTCACCACATCATCTCCTGATCTGTTAGATTGGGCCGAGGACCCCCATGGCTGTATACTCATGGGCCAGTCCGGACAGCTGCCGCATACAAGGAAGATTCCACAAGACTTGGCGATCAAGACAAGGACTCCTCTCCACCGGCGTATTCGGCTAGGACTCTTGTTATCCTAGGCCTCTGGTGCATTATATAAACCAAGGCCAGGCTAGTCGATAGAGATATACAACAATCATACCATAGGATAGCTTCTAGGGTTTAGCCTCTACGATCTCGTGGTAGATCAACTCTTGTAATACTCACATTCATCAAGATCAATCAAGCAGGAAGTAGGGTATTACCTCCATAGAGAGGGCCCGAACCTGGGTAAACATTGTGTCCCTTGCCTCCTGTTACCATCGATCCTAGACACACAGTTCGGGACCCCCTACCCAAGATCCGCCAGTTTTGACACCGACACCCACCCCCTAGGGCGTGCCCCCTGCCTCGTGACGCCCTTGTGGCTCCCCTGACGTGCTTCTTCCGCCTATATAACTCCACGTACCCTAAAACTTCCAGAACAGAGAATAGATCGGGAGTTCCGCCGCCGCAAGCCTCTGTAGCCACCAAAACCCAATCGGGACCCTGTTCCGGCACCCTGCCGGAGGGGGGAACCCTCACCAGTGACCATCTTCATCATCCCGGCGCCCTCCATGACGAGGAGGGAGTAGTTCACCCTCGGGGCTGAGGGTATGTACCAGTAGCTATATGTTTGATCTCTCTCTTTCTCGTGTTCTTGATTTGGCACGATCTTGATGTATCGCGAGCTTTGCTATTATAGTTGGATCTTATGTTTCTTCTCCCCCTCCACTCTCTTGTAATGGATTGAGTTTTCCCTTTGAAGTAATCTTATCTGATTGAGTCTTTAATGATTTGAGAACACTTGACGTATGTCTTACCGTGCGTATCTGTGGTGATAATGGGATATCACGTGATTCACTTGATGTATGTTTTGGTGATCAACTTGCGGGTTCCACCCATGAACCCATGCATAGGGGTTAGCACACGTTTTCGTCGTGATTCTTCGGTAGAAACTTTGGGGTACTCTTTGAGGTTCTATGTGTTGGTTGAATAAATGAAACTGAGATTGTGTGATGCATATCGTATAATCATACCCACAGATACTTGAGGTGACATTGGAGTATCTAGGTGACATTAGGGTTTTGTTTGATTTGTGTCTTAAGGTGTTATTCTAGTACGAACTCTAGGGCTGTTTGTGACACTTATAGGAATAGCCCAGCGGATTGATTGGAAAGAATAACTTTGAGGTGGTTTCGTACCCTAGCATAATCTCTTCGTTTGTTCTCCGCTATTAGTGACTTTGGAGTGACTCTTTGTTGCATGTTGAGGGATAGTTATATGATCCAATTATGTTATTATTGTTGAGAGAATTTGCACTAGTGAAAGTATGAACCCTAGGCCTTGTTTCCTATCATTGCAATACCGTTTACGCTCACTTTTATCGTTTGTTACCTTGCTGTTTTTATATTTTCAATTTACAAAAACCTATATCTACCATCCATATTGCACTTGTATCACCATCTCTTCGCCGAACTAGTGCACCTATACAATTCACCATTGTATTGGGTGTGTTGGGGACACAAGAGACTCTTTGTTTTTTGGTTGCAGGGTTGCTTGAGAGAGACCATCTTCATCCTACGCCTCCCACGGATTGATAAACCTTAGGTCATCCACTTGAGAGAAATTTTCTACTGCCCTACAAACCTCTGCACTTGGTGGCCCAACAAACTTCTACAAGAAGAAGGTTGTGTAGTAGACATCAGGTGGATGGAGAGCTAGGGTGAGGGGGAGGTAATATAGCAGAGCAGTCACGCTGGAGGTGGCCTACCTGCCAGCACCGACGACACCTCAAAGGGTCACGGCAGTCCCTCACGTAGTGATCACGCGCTAGGCACCGGAAGCAATGATCCATGGGAAAGTAACCGGGAGGATTTTAATGATCCTTCCTGTGATTGTTGTAATAATAGGTGCCTGCTTCTTGATGGATTGTCCAATGCTGTTGTTTTGGAATTGATTGATGTGCCCAAAATGGTATTGCTTTGCACTATCTTTCTTACACCTATATATTGTTATTTGCGAGTTGCAAACCATGATTAATCTTGTTGTAGTATTTATATACATTGTTAGAGCTGCATATAGTCAAGTTGCTTATTTTCATCACCATAGCTTGCTAACTTTATCTTCACCCAATGGGCCCCAAATCAATAAAATTTCTCTTGTTGTAACATACTAGCTTGATTGGATAAAATGTGATAGTTTATGGGCCTATGGTGTCGTGTTTCCTTTTCCTAGTTTTGAAATTAAATATCTAACTGAAGTCCTAGTATTTTCTCTTAGGATCTCGCAGTTTCTGGTTGTTCACTTGCAATTTCTCTAGTTTGTCTACAGATGGGATTTGAAATGGTGCCCCAAATTTGACAAACTAAAGACTCTGTTACTCAATGATTGGTTTACGGCTATTTATCTTGTTTGCATTCTCAAACACTCTCCAATTCTTGAGAAGCTCACTCTTAGGCTTGATTCCTTTCAGGTATTTAATGCAAATATGTTGCTGTACTAATAAAGCTATTATCTTGTATGATTCTTTAGTGTAATTAATGTTTTGTATCTTGTAGGGCTTTGTAGGAGCAACATCATCCAAACAATCAGTGTGCACTATGTTTGGCTATTAGCATTGAATGTAGAGAAGATGATAAGCGTTCTTACAAAATTTTGAATGTCTTGACTGCATGCGGCTTACTTAGTAAGAAGATTAGCATCAACACAATTAGATTGTAAGTTACCTTCATCTATATTTGGTATCAATTGTTAGTTAGAATATATGCCACCCCTTCCTACTAGTCCTAATATGCCTGTTGTAATTACACATCAATTATAATATATGACATTCCCATTGAAATCCATACATATTTGCTATTTTTAAAGTATTCCAAGAATGCCACAGTATCTTAGAAAACAATGGTTTCAAATACTTTGAAACACCATTGTATTTGCAATGCTTTACGAAGTCGATGCTTTCATAAACTACAGTATTCTTTGTCTTTGGCCTAAAAAACTGTAGTATTTGAATGCTGAGGTTTTAAAAGACATTGCTTCCAAACAGAGCTATTTCAAATATACAATTTATTATTCTGTAATTGCTGATGACACTACAAGAAATATGTACCGTGCATGCAAAAATGTTCTCTTTTTTACTCTCTTACCTTCAATCACTTTCAGTTAATTATTTTACAATTGTCCTTCTACTATTTAGTTACTGATGAAAACAATAGCTGTTAAAATGTAGTATAGTTCCTTCCTCATATTCCTTTGGAAGAACCTTAGTAATTTAAACAAAAACCACGACACTTATTTTGGATTGGAGGGAGTACATTTTACCAAGAATTAGTAGTCGGTAGAATGTATAGTGTAGTTTATAGTGCTCCGCATGCATCCAACAGGACTTACTGTTATCTGAGCCTGTGGTCGGTTTGATTAACAGATATTGGTAGCCAAGTTGGGGTTCCAACTTGTTTTAAGCCTAAAGCCTTCTTGAGTCTTGAGGCCTCTCTAAATATTCATATTTGTCTTAGTGTTCCCTCACAAGGCAAAACTCGTTTTGTAACAACTACAGAAATCTGGTCAGCTTGCAACATAGCTCCTCTACGTCAAACTGCAGTCAAGGGCATTTGAAATTTCTGTCAACCTGCACTCCAGGGCATTTGAAGTTTCTGTCTTTGCTAATCAAGGACATCTTAGAACCAAACTTATTGTGCCTTGTCTTGTGCAGCTTCCATCCACTGACAGCGACTAAGATGTGTGCACGGTCTTGATGCTTGTTTGAAGACTTATTGTTTCTCTAAAGAGTCATCTGTAATGGTGGCCATGTGTTGGCAGTTAGCATGTTACCGTGAAGTTTAGTTTCTCCTTCCTGTCTTTGGTCTCGGCTGGATATCTGTCTTTGGTTTGTTTGATGCAAATTAGCAAAATGCTGTTGAACTGGGAAAGTAGTTAATAAATCATGGTCAGAACATGGAAATTGGAAGCGCATGGATATATTTGTGTTATTGGTAACTAAAATTGTGTTCGTGTTATATATACATATTCTTTAGATCACAAATATATAACTGAATTGTGTGGTTAGTAGAATTATAGTTTCTGTGCATGTGTTTATTGTTTGATTTCACCACCCAGAAATCATGGGTGTCCATGCATGTGTGCTAATGCACTTGTTTTCCTGTCTGTTAAGAGAATAGTCCTGGTTTGTATACTGGCATTGGTGGGTTATCATCACAAGACACTCTAGTTGAGATAGATTTTTTCTCGGGGAATAGTCAAGATAGATGTTATTCATGGATAACACTGGACTTGGATATTTGTCTAGTTCCCTCTGTAGGACCATTGCAATCTGGCCATGCATGGTTGACATTGTAACTCGTGAACTCGTTGGTGAACCTGTCAAGCTCCCATGCTACAAGAAGAAGCCCGCGAGATTCAGAACTCTTTCTCCCTGGTCCTCCCCGTCGAGCTGCAAGCGTGCCGTCTTCGATGGCATCAATGCAGTCACTAAGTTCACCTCATACTAGGCTGCTGCCTTGTTTGATATAACAGTGGTGCTCTCTTGTATTTAGGTCTGGACTGTGTTCTGACTATGTAAGGATTGTGGTCATTTCGGTTCGAATAAAGTCATGTTGGTGCTTGAATGTTCGGGGTATGCCTGAATTTCACCTCAGATTCTTGCTGTCTTTGTTCTGGTCCTTGTCATTCTCTGCCTTGGTCACTGTGGCCTTATGTATCTGCAGATAGACCTCTATTTTTAATACTTCTTCCATTCCTTTATATAAGGTATGTATATGCAGAAACTATAATACCATGCCTTGGTCACCATGCCAAAAAATATACACCTTATGTAAAGGAGCGGAAGGAGTATTAGAAATAGATGTCTCTGCAGATACAACCTCTGAATTTGCATCTCAAATTTGATATCTGCAGATACATAAGGGCAGGGGTTGTTACGGTACTGGCAGCTGATCTTTGACACGATTGAACAAAAACATCAGATCGAAAATTACTCATAATTGGAGAAATCGTTCAGCCAGATCTAGTTGTTCTCATGTTGTTTATTTTGAAAGATCTTGTTCTCATGTTGTGGAAATGCAGTTTATTTCTGTTGTATGTTCCAGTCGGTAGATTCCATTTTACTAGAATCTCCAACTGACAGTGGATAGAATGCATCCATTCGCCCATCAAGGATAAAGCTGATTTCCCATCATTGTTTTTACTATTGTTTGTAGCCTGATGTAAGTTTGATCAGCAGAGGTTGATGTCGAATTAAATGCGTGCCATGCCACAACTGTCTGAAGTTTGTAGCCCTCCTGGGTCTCACCGGCCATATGTGTTGCCCTCGCACCTGGTCGTGCTCGCACCTACAAAGTTTGCCCAAGCCCGCACTTGGTCGTGCAGCGCCTAGCTGACAGGCGCTATGCTCCGAAGTGTAGTGCCTAGCCCTAAGGCGCTGCACCTGGTCGTGCAGTGCCTGGTCGAATTACCAAGTTTGCCCGGCTCCGCACCTGGTGGTGCAGTGGCTAGCCGGCATGCGCTATGCTACGAAGTGTAGCGCCTAGCGCTAAGGCGCCGCACTTCGACTTAGGCGTGTTCGGGAACTCTCTCGCTGCTGAAATCCTCGAATCCAGACTTGGATTCCAGCCGAATGGTTCCACTCCTGGTTATTGGACCAAGAAGCTGGCTCGAACCTGCGTACAAATTAGACGGAGTCGGGGAGCTGGAAAAACCTGGCTCTAAGGAAATTGAGAAGTTGGATTCGTAAAGAATTACGGAAGAGTTCCACCGCCAAGTGATCGATTGATCGTTCCCTCGAGGCCACTCCACCAGACGCACAACTCCTCTTTCCCCTTCCCGCAACCCTAGGCATGGCGGACTGCACCTTCAACGCCGGCGGCCGCCGTTCGTCCATGCTGTGAAGCCATCCCCGCCCTGCTCGCTCTCGTCCGCCGCCGTCCCGGACTGTCTCCTCCGTCCCCGACCACCCATCCCCGCCCTCGTTTGCCTCCGTCACCGACCGGCTCCTCCATCCCCGACAAGTCATCCCCGTCCTGCTCGCCGTCTTCCGCTAAAGAACCCGGCGGCTGTGTCGATTCTCTGCCTCCCCGACCACCTCTTCCTATTTTTCGAAGGTGATGCCCTCTTTGCTTCCGAACTACCTCTTCCTCCACATGTTCATGCTCTGTTGCTATATGCTATGCTGCTATATGTTTAGAAAAGAGATGCAGACACTACAAAGAAAAGACACATCCGTGACATTTTGGGCCGAACGAATTTTTTTCTGTCATACATATGACACTTCTATGACGATAATTGTGACAAAACCCGGTATCATCATAGATGTGGTGGGCTCCTACTTCTATGACAAAAAATCATGACAGAAAATGGGCTTTTCGTCCTGGGAAGGCCGGAGACGCAGCTGCATGACATTCTTTGGGCCGTCCATGACGGAAAAAACCGTGGTAGAAGCGAGGGGGAGGAAAATTTCAGGGAGTTGCCAGTTACGGTGGGAGGTCGGGGGCGGAGCAATGCGCGTTTCTCTCGTACGTACGCGCGTGTGTGCGAGGCGTTGGCTCTAACTGAACCCGAGCAAGGCGTTGGGCTCTAACTGAACCCGAGCGATTGCACTACAGGCTACGCGTTACTGAACCCGAGGGATCGATCGATGGCTATTAACTGAACCCGATGGAGCGATTCCTTCGCTATTGCTGCTAACTGAAGCCGATCGATGCTGCCTCTTGGATGAACAGTGAACGTTGCGGGGGGGTTTGGATGAACAGTCAGCGGTGGCGTTGCCTCTGGATGAACAGGAACCCGTGGTGTGGAGGGCTGGATGAACAGTAGACGGTGGAGGGGTGTGGCCGTGGAGGGGTGGTTGAACAGGACCCCGTGGTGTGGAGGGCTGGATGAACAGTAGACGGTGGAGGGGTGCCCGTGGAGGGGTGGTTGAACAATAGCCGGTGGAGTAGCGCGCGGTGGAGGTTGGATGAACAGGAGCCTGTGGAGGCTGGAGGAGGTCGACGGTAGCCCGTGGAGGCTGGAGGAGGTCGACGGTGTGGATGAACAGTATCCCGTGGAGTCCCGTTTTGCGGTACGCCACACCCCTCCCGATGAACAAGACCCCCGTTTCGACCGTAGGAGGTCCGTTTCGTCCGTTTTGCGGTACGCCACACCCCTCCCGATTAACAGGACCCCCGTTTCGACCATAGGAGGTCCGTTTCCTCCGTTATCCGTATGCCAGGCCTCATTTCCATCGCCTGTTCCGTCCAAGCCGGTTGGCTCTCACGCATTCCGTTGCCTCCTGATGAACACGACGCATTCCGTTGCCTCCCCATGAACACGACGCATTCCGTTGCCTCCCCATGAACACGACGCATTCCGTTGCCTCCCCATGAACACGAGCCCTCGCCGTACGTATGCGCGACTAGGCGTTCGAGAACCCGCCCGTATGTACACATACGTGGCCGTATTTTCTTTCTTGCACCCTGGCCGCTGTACGTACGTGTACATGCTATGTACGCGCCTCTACTACGACATGTACGCGCCTCTACTACGACACGTGCGTGCCTCTACATCGACCAGTATATATGTACGTACGAGTTCGCGACCAGAATGACAACGCTATGTACGCTTCGACCAGGTGGGTCCCGACTGTCAGGCAGTTCCTTGCGTGTGAAAATGTAGCTGGTGGGTCCCAGCAGTCAGAGGAGCGAATCATTTTTTTTGCCCGGACGCACTTCCTTTGTGTGCGAAGATGTAGCTGGTGGGTCCCAGCAGTCAGGGGGGCGAATCGTTTTTTTCCCCGGATGCACTTCCTTGCCTTCGAAGATGTAGCTGGTGGGTCCCAGCAGTCAGGGGGGCGAATCGTTTTTTTTGCCCGGACGCACTTCCTTGCATGCGAAGATGTAGCTGGTGGGTCCCAGCAGTCAGGGGGAAACTTTTTTTCGCGAAATACGGTGGCCCGTCCGGTGGGTCCCCGCTGTCGGGTGGAGGAATCATTATTTTCCGCGTAATAAGGAGGCACTTCCTTGCTGCGGCCGTGGACCCGGCTGTCAGCCTCTCCACGTACAGTCCACGTCCGATGGAAGTCGTTCCTTGACCACGTTGACCAGGCCGCGCCGAGAGCACCACGGCGGTGGACAACGGCGAGGCCTAGGAAGGGGACGACTCGGAGCCGGGGAAGACGCAGCAGTGGATGCCCATGCGAAGAGGAGTACGAGGGTTCACTGGTTCGGCTGCGGTGTGAGTCTGTTGTCGCTGTAGATTAAAGGTGCTAAGCAGAGTAGCGCTGGAGACGCTGGCCAACGCTGGAGTAGCGCTTCATAGCGAAGTGTGCTAAGCAGAGCTGCTAGTAGCAGGAGGCGGGAGGTGGTCCCGGCGGCGCTGGAGGAAGAAGACGAGAGATTGAAGGTGGATGCCGGCCGTTGGATGTAAATCCAACGGCTAACATGTCAGAATCATTTGTTGACTAAATTTACAACGACTTGCGTTGGCTTCGACCTATTGGCCAACATTTCAGCCTCCAAAAATGTGGCACGTATTCAACCCATTTTTTCAGAATTTACAGTCAATTTGATCTTTTTTTTGAATTACAGCCATTAGCTGGGCTGGGTGAACAATTAATGTAGCTTTCATGCGGCCCATTTATTTTATTTCCTAAAAAATTACAGGCCATTTGCACTTTAGCTACATACACGATTTTGCTGGGCTGATTCTAATTATAATGTTGGGTTGGGCCAACAATGTTATCAAAAAATAAAAAAGGGCTGAGCATTTTGTTATAAATATATTTAAATAATAAGTGAAATAATTACATTCGTCCTTAAATCTTACCAAGCTTCTGTACACAGTCACTAGGATTTTCGTGCCAAAACAATCCAGGATTTTATTTGTTAAGAAATTATTTTTATAAGTTAATAAGATGTGGGATATTGTTTTCTTACATATGTAAGTATCTGTTAAATATATGATGACAATAAAAATAATATATAATAACATATAAAATAATTTAAATATATATAATATAGTTAAAAGGGAAACATAAGTTGTACCTGGCGTTTCGATTCTTATATAGAAAAATAGAATAGACCACTGCGTTTCCTTCAAAAAATACATAAATTGGGCTGCCAAAAATAAAACCACGGATGGGAGGTCCATAGGCCGGTCGATACATGACGGCCCTAAGAAAATACAAATAGGCCCTCCCATCCGAGGTCGTGGGCTGCGCATGTTAAAAATGAAAGCCTAGATGGGGCAGCCCAAAACCACGTCCAACACTTGCTAAAACTCCGTCCCTCGTTTTCTCTGTGTTTCACACACTCAACATTGTGTGGGCATTTTGACTGTGCATCATATGAAGATGTGCTATGCATGAATGTTGATCAGCATGATGTTAACTGGCTGGTAGTTCCATTTTCGACCACGAATAAAACTTCCAACATGATGTTCACCCTGTTTGAAAAGGCAGTGTTAATATAAATGCTTTGCCTCTGAAAGTTGCAGTTTCTTATCTGAAACTAAACTTGCAGTTTCTTATCTGAAACTGAAACTTGCAGTTTCTTCTCGTCTGCACTTTTATACTCCTATGAAACTACATTTTTTTAAGTGCTAAAAATAGATCTCTAGAATTCATAAAATTCTTCATATGCTCAATACTGCAAATCTGAAATTCAAAAGACATTCATATCTGAAAGTACTCTCAAAATACACAACACAAAACACAATTCACAACCTGCAAATACTGACAACCCTAAGCTCCTCCTGACAATTCACAACCTGCCCGACAATTGGGCTGGGGGGTAGTCCCCTCCTATTCCTCGGCGGAAGACAGCCGCCCCGTGAGACGATGTGAACAGCGAGGGAGACGATGGCGGGGAAGCATCGTCGGGCCAACTGCTTTTCTCCTCTTGCAGTTCGGTTCGGTCGATGAAAACTCCACCGGCTCTCTCTGGCAGGACACCCTCACAAACGAGACCCTGTAGATGCTCGATCCTTCAATCTCTGGTGGAAGCTCCATCTGGGATTGATACTTCCACCACCGCTCCCTCACGATCAGATTCCGTCAATCTGTTTGCTCCATGGCCCAGAGGAGCAGCTCTATGTACCCCGGCGAGACTCCCTCTGGGAGTATCGCCGCCTTTTCGCTCTGTTGCAGATATTTGGCCATGGATGTCGCCGTCACCGCTAGTTGGTCCTTGTTGTCAAACCAAGACTGTATATCTCCAACATCCTAGCTAGCTTCACAGGGTCGCCGTCTGCGATCCTCACGTATCGGTTGTACTCCTCCATCGATCTACTTCTCCACAGCACCTTCACTCGCCGGTGGTGGTTTTTGAATGGAAGAAGAGAGGAGCGGCGCTGGTTTTGGATTAGAACAGGAGAGGAGCGATGCTGGTTTTGGATTGGAACAGGAGAGGAGGGGCGGTGGTTTTGAAATGGAAGAGGAGAGGAGCGGCGCTGGATTTAGATTGGAACAGGAGAGGAGCGGTGGTGGATTTAGATTGGAACAGGAGAAGAGCAGAAGAGCGGCACTGGTCTTGGAAGTATTTTTTTGTTGTTTTGCGTATTTTGGGTCAAAGTTTGACCACGTACTGTATGTGACAAGAAAAATGTGAATGCATGTCACCAAAAATTGTATCGTTTGGTTCGTATCTGAATGTACTTTCAAATTATATTATTTTTGCAACATATAACATATATTTTATGTGAGAAAATCATGGTCAAATATGACCCAGAATAAAAGGGAGACTAGTTAATGTGGGGTCGCTTTCTTAATTGAAGGGTAAATTGATTTTGATTTTGATCCAGTCACAGCGCGCCGGCCCTCTCGCCCAATCCTAAATCGCTGCCGCACGCTCCTCTCCCTCTTCTCCATTGCAAAATCACCTCCTCTCCTCTCCATCATCTCCATTCCAAAACCACCGTATCGCCTCTCCCTCTTCTGATCTTCTCCATTGCAAAACCACCTCCTCTCCTCTCCATCATCTCCATTCCAAAACCACCGTCTCGCCTCTCGCTCTTCTGATCTTCTCTCCATTGCAAAACCACCTCCTCTCCTCTCCATCATCTCCATTCCAAAACCACCTCCTCTCCTCTCCCTCTTCTCTATTGCAAGACCACCGTCTCTCCTCCCATCTTCCAAAGCTAGCACCGGACCACTCAGAACGACATCTATGGAGAGGATGCAGCAACGAATCAGGCAGATCGCCGGCGGCGACCAGGAAAAGTTAGCCAGGTTGAAGGAGATCCTTAGTTGGTTTGACAATGAGTGGGAGATTTCGAGGATGATGCGGGCCATGTGGCAATGTATGTGAAAGAGCGAGACGGCGGCGATGAGGTCGGCGATGTACATGTACTCCTCGGCGGCAGTCACGCCGCAGTCCTCTGAGTTCATCGAGTATGTCCTATGGGCGATGGAGCAGACAGATTCGCCCGAGGCGACAGTCAGGTGGAGGTGGTGGGCGTACAGGTCGAAGGTCGAGCACCCAGAGGATAACGAATCGATCGAGTATGGTGTGCCGTTCGTGAGGGTGTAGAGCCAGCTGGAGCCATAGGAGTATTCGTTCTCCCACCGCAAGAGGAGGCCGGATGGCGCGATGTCGCTTCCCCGACGCTCTCCACGGTTCCCTCGACGCTCGCCTCGTTTCAACGGCGGCGGTAGGGTTTAAGGTAAGCTCCGCACTAACCTAATCTTCCACCTGCTCATGCTTCCAATCAGTGTGACAGCTAATGAAAATCATGCTTACAATCAGTCTCCGATTACTACGCCAATCACCCTAAAATAGCTCTGGACCTTTGGGTCAAAGTTGTGACACAGTATACAAATAAAGAAAAATAGATTGGTGATTCTTTCAGAAAAGAGTACTACCTAGAAAACTGCCAATATAAGCTACTAGTATTTGGTTAGAGGATTTGCTGCCAAGAAAGATCCGTCCACAGAGAGCGCCACACATCCCACTGGTTGTGGTGGATGCCAATGCGTGCATGGAGCATGGTTGGTGTCGGTAATTTTTACTTGGCACACCTCGCACTCTGCATATATGCTGGTTCCATACGTACATTTGTGCAGTTCCACCAAAATGCAGCTGAATAACCCTGTTTGCACAGATAATGAAAAAGCGTGGTTACATTATAGTGGCACTAGTTGATGAAACACACAAAATAAAATAGAAGAAAAATATTATGATAGTATCATAGTATGCCATGTTGCGAGAGCGAGGTGGGCCCTGCGACGCCTCATACGGTACGCCTCATACTGGACATCGTCCCAAGTCTCCCAGATACACCTTCTGCCAGTGATGAACATCAGTGTACAACAGTAGTACAAGGAGGCGCCTTGAGACATTCAAATCTCTATTTTTGTACATATCAACTAAAATTAAGCACCCCAGTTTGCAGAAACGCTTAAACATTAACAATGGTACTAGTTGATGAAACATACTTTAACAAAGAGAAGCACTTTCTTTATCTACATTGGAAATGAAATGATAGAGATGACACTCGCTCTATTTTAACTGTATTATTACTTCATTTTATCAGTGACACTAGGGTCGAGCAGGTGGCAAACGAGGTGTACCGTGCGTCGCAAGGATGGAGGCCGGGGGTGCTTAGACTGGGATGCTGAAGCTGGCTCTCTCAGTCACCAACGTGGATGATTCAATTCATGGGACCCTTTCGTGCAGTTCACCTAAAATGAAGCAATGTCCCGTGAGCTAGCAGCTTCTTCTTCAATTTTTTTAAGAAAAGGGCTCCAGCCCCGGTTCCATTTCCATCAGAAAACGAAACCCACAGAGCTTCTTCTTCATTAGTTGCAATAAAATTGAGCAACATCAAGGTTGGTTGTGAAGCTCCTGGAATGCTCAACTATAATTTGGATATCATTTGTGTAGTTCAACTAAGATCGGGCGTGAAATGTATATCTCTGTTTGCACAAAAAAGGTGGAAAGGAGGGTGACTAACAAGTAACAAGTGATGAAACATGCATCAAATTAAAAGAAGCATGTTCCTTATCTGAATGGCAATCCTACAAGGACAGTAGCAATTTCTAAAGCAGTGGCATTGCTATATATTAGTGTGGGCATCAGGATTAACTATGACAACCATTAAATACGACATTACTTTGGGCACGGGTGTTGGGGAACGTAGCAGAAATTCAAAATTTTCCTACGTGTCACCAAGATCTATCTATGGAGAAACTAGCAACGAGGGAAGGAGAGTGCATCTACATACCCTTGTAGATCGTTAAGCGGAAGCGTTCATGAGAACGGGGTTGAAGGAGTCGTGCTCGTCGTGATCCAAATCACCGGAGATCATAGTGCCGAACGGACGGCACCTCCGCGTTCAACACACGTACAGCCCGGTGACGTCTCCCACGCCTTGATCCAGCAAGGAGAGAGGGAGAGGTTGAGGAAGACTCCATCCAACAGCAGCACAATGGCGTGGTGGTGATGGAGGAGCGTGGCTATCCTGCAGGGCTTCGCCAAGCACCACAGGATATGAGGAGGAGGAAGAAGAGATGCAGGGCTGCACCAACGAGAGGAGAAGTTCTCATGTCTTTGGGTAGCCCTAGGCCTCTATATATATAGGGGAAGGGGAGGAGGGTGCGCCCCCTCTAGGGTTCCCACCCCTAGAGGGGCGACAGCCCTAGATGGGGAACAAGGGAGGCGGCCAAGAGGGGAGAGAGGGGGAGGCGCCCACTAGGTGGGCCTTAAGGCCCATCTAAGCCTAGGGTTTCCCCTTCTCCTCCCTTTTTTTTTCTCCTAGCTGCCCCCTTAGGCCTTGTGGGAGGCGCACCAGCCCACTCAGGGGCTGGTCCCTCACCACTCTTGGCCCATGCAAGCCTCCGGGGTTGGTGGCCCCACTTGGTGGACCCCCGGGACCCACCCGGTGGTCCCGGTACGTTACCGATAAACCCCGAAACTTTTTCGGTTACCAAAACAGAACTTCCCATATATAAATCTTTACCTCCGGACCATTCCGGAACTCCTCATGATGTCCGGGATCTCATCCGGGACTCCGAACAACAGTCAGTAACCACATACAAGCTTCCTTTATAACCCTAGCGTCACCGAACCTTAAGTGTGTAGACCCTATGGGTTTGGGAGACATGCAGATATGACCGAGACGTTCTCCGGACAATAACCAACAGTGGGATCTGGATACCCATGTTGGCTCCCACATGTTCCACGATGATCTCATCGGATGAACCACGATGTCAAGGACTCAATCGATCCCGTATACAATTCCCTTTGTCTAGCGGTATTGTACTTGCCCGAGATTCGATCGTCGGTATCCCGATACCTTGTTCAATCTCGTTACCGGCAAGTCTCTTTACTCGTTCCGTAACACATCATCCCGTGATCCACTCCTTGATCACATTGTGCACATTATGATGATGTCCTACCGAGTGGGCCCAGAGATACCTCTCCGTTTACACGGAATGACAAATCCCAGTCTCGATTCGTGCCAACCCAACAGACACTTTCGGAGATACCTGTAATGCACCTTTATAGCCACCTAGTTACGTTGTGATGTTTGGTACACCCAAAGCATTCCTACAGTATCCGGGAGTTGCACAATCTCATGGTCTAAGGAAAAGATACTTGACATTAGAAAAGCTTTAGCATACGAACTACACGATCTGTGCTAGGCTTAGGATTGGGTCTTGTCCATCACATCATTCTCCGAATGATGTGATCCCGTTATCAATGACATCCAATGTCCATGGTCAGGAAACCGTAACCATCTATTGATCAACGAGCTAGTCAACTAGAGGCCTACTAGGGACATGGTGTTGTCTATGTATCCACACATGTATCTGAGTTTCCTATCAATACAATTATAGCATGGATAATAAACGATTATCATGAACAAGGAAATATAATAATAACTAATTTATTATTGCCTCTAGGGCATATTTCCAACAGTCTCCCACTTGCACTAGAGTCAATAATCTAGTTCACATTGCCATGTGATTAACACTGATAGGTCACATCGCCATGTGACCAACATCCAAAGAGTTTACTAGTGTCTGTAAACTAGTTCACATCATCATGTGATTAAGACTCAATGAGTTCTCAGGTTTGATCATGTTTTGCTTGTGAGAGAGGTTTTTTAGTCAACGGGTCTGAACCTTTCAGATCCGTGTGTGCTTTGCAAATTTCTAGGTCATATTGTAAACGCTGCTTCCACGCTCCACTTGGATCTATTCCAAATGGTTGCTCCACTATACGTATCCGGTTTGCTACTCAGAGTCACTCGGATAGGTGTTAAAGCTTGCATCGACGTAACCCCTTACGCCGAACTCTTTATTACCTCCATAATCGAGAAACATGTCCTTATTTACTCCAAGGACAATTATTGACCGCTGTCCAATGATCCATTCCTGGATCATTCTTGTACCCCTTGACTGACTCATGGCAAGGCACACCTCCGGTGCAATACACAGCATAGCATACTATAGAGCCTATGTCTGAAGCATAGGGGACGACCTTCGTCCTTTCTCTCTTTTCTGCCGTGGTCGAGCTTTAACTCTTAACTTCATACCTTACATCTCAGGCAAGAACTCCTTCTTTGACTGATCCATCTTGAACACCTTCAAGATCATGTCAAGGTATGTGCTCATTTGAAAGTATTATTAAGCATTTTGATCTCGATGCTCAATGTTCAAGTAGCTTAATCCAAGTTTTCTATTGAAAAACATCTTTCAAATAACCCTATATGCTTTCCAGAAATTCTACATCATTTCTGATCATCAATATGTCAACAACATATACTCATCAGAAATTCTATAGTGCTCCCACTCTCTTCTTTGGAAATACAAGTTTCTCATAAACTTTGTATAAACCCAAAATCTTTGATCATCCTATCAAAGTGCATATTCCAACTCCGAGATGCTTACTCCAGCCCTTAGAAGGATTGCTGGAGCTAGCATACCTTTTAGCATCCTTAGGATTGACAAAACTTTTCTGATTGTATCACATACAACGTTTCCTTACAAAACTGGTAAGAAACTCGTTTTGACATCCATCTGCCAGATTTCATAAATGCAGCTAATGCTAACATGATTCCAACGGACTTAAGCATCGCTACAGATGAGAAAATCTCATCGTAGTCAACTCCTTGAACTTGTGAAAAACTCTTCGCCACAAATCGAGCTTCATAGACGGTGACATTACCGTCCACGTCCGTCTTCTTCTTAAAGATCCATTTATCTCAATGGCTTGCCGATCAACGGGCAAGTCCACCAAAGTCCATGCTTTGTTATGATACATGGATCCTATCTCCGATTTCATGGCTTCTAACCATTTGTCGGAATTTGGGCCCACCATCGCTTCTCCATAGCTCGTAGGTTCATTGTTGTCTAGCAACATGACCTTCAAGACAGGATTGCGTACCACTCTGAAGTAGTACGTATCCTTGTCACCCTACGAGGTACGTCAGTGACTTGATCCGAAACTTCATGATCACTATCATAAGCTTCTACTTCAATTGGTGTAGGTGCCACGGGAACAACTTCCTGTGCCCTGCTACACACTAGTTGAAGTGATGGTTCAATAACCTCATCAAGTCTCCACCTTCCTCCCACTCAATTTTTTTTGAGACGAACTTTTCCTCGAGAAAGGACCCGATTCAAGAAACAATCCCTATTGCTTCCGGATCTGAATTAGGAGGTATACCCAGCTGTTTTGGGTGTCCTATGAAGATGCATTTTGTCCGCTTTGGGTTCGAGCTTATCAAGCTGAAACTTTTCCACATAAGCGTCACAGCCCCAAACTTTTAAGAAACGACAACTTAGGTTTCTCCAAACGGTGTCGTCTCAACGGAATTACGTGGTGCCCCATTAATGTGAGTGCGGTTGTCTCCAATGCCTAACCCATGAACGATAGTGGTAATTCGATAAGAGATATCATGGTACGCACCATATCCAATAGAGTGCAACTATGATGTTCGGACACACCATCACACTATGGTGTTCCAGGCGGTATTAATTGTGAAACAATTTGCACAATGTCTTAATTGTGTGCCAAAACTCGTAACTCAGATATTCATCTCTATGATCATATCATAGACATTCTATCCTCTTGTCATGAAGATCTTCAACTTCACTCTGAAATTACTTGAACCATTCAATAATTCAGACTTGTGTTTCATCAAGTAAATATACTCAACATCTACTCAAATCATCTGTGAAGTAAGAACATAACGATATTCACTTCATGCCTCAGCACTCATTGGACTGCACATATCAAAATGTGTTACTTCCAACAAGTTGCTATCTTGTTCCATCTTACTGAAATCGAGGCTTTTCAGTCATCTTGCCCATGTGGTATGTTTTGCATATCTCAAGTGATTCAAAATCAAGTGAGTCCAAACGATCCATCTACATGGAGTTTCTTCATGCGTACACACCAATAGACATGGTTGGCATGTCTCAAACTTTTCAAAAACGAGTGAGTCCAAAGATCCATCAACATGGAGCTTCTTCATGCGTTTTATACCAATATGACTTACATGGCAGTGCCACAAGTACGTGGTACTATCATTACTATCTTATATCTTTTGGCATGAAAATGTGTATCACTACGATCGAGATTCAATAAACCATTCTTTTAGGTGCAAGACCATCGAAGGTATTATTCAAATAAATAGAGTAACCATTATTCTCCTTAAATTAATAACCGTATTGCGATAGACATAATCCAATCATGTCTATGCTCAACGCAAACACCAAATGATAATTATTCTGGTTTAATACTAATCTTGATGGTAGAGGGAGCGTGCGATGTTTGATCACATCAAAATTGGAAACAATTCCAACACATATCGTCAGCTCTCCTTTAGCTAGTCTCCGTTTATTCCGTAGCTTTTATTTCGAGTTACTAACACTTAGCAACCGAACCGGTATCTAATACCCTAGTGCTACTAGGAGTACTAGTAAAGTACACATTAACATAATATATATCCAATATACTTCTATTGACCTTGCCAGCCTTCTTATCTACCAAGTATCTAGGGTAATTCTGCTCCAGTGGCTGTTCCCCTTATTGCAGAAGCACTTAGTCTCGGGTTTGGGTTCAACCTTGGGTTTCTTCACTGGAGCAGCAACTGATTTGCCGTTTCATGAAGTGTCCCTTCTTGCCCTTGCCCTTCTTGAAACTAGTGGTTTCACCAACCATCAACAATTGATGCTCCTTCTTGATTTCTACTTTCGCGGTGTCAAACATCGTGAATACCTCAAGGATCATCATATCTATCCCTGACATGTTATAGTTCATCATGAAGCTCTAGCAGCTTGGTGGCAATGACTTTGGAGAAACATCACTATCTCATCTGGAAGATCAACTCCCACTCGATTCAAGTGATTGTTGCACTCAGACAATCTGAGCACAAGCTCAATGATTGAGCTTTTCTCCCTTAGTTTGTAGGCTAAGAAAATCGTCGGAGGTCTTATACCTCTTGACGTGGGCACGAGCCTGAAATCCCAATTTCAGCCCTTGAAACATCTCATATGTTCCGCGACGTTTCGAAAAACGTCTTTGGTGCCTCAACTCTAAACCGTTTAACTGAACTATCACGTAGTTATCAAAACGTGTATGTCCGATGTTCGTAACATCCACAAACGACGTTTGGGGTTCAGCACACTGAGCGGTGCATTAAGGACATAAGCTTTCTACTGTCCGCATAATCGCTACTTTCAACTTTCAACTATATTTTCTCTAGGAACATATCTAAACAGTGGAACTAAAGCGCGAGCTTACGACATAATTTGCAAAAGGTCTTTTGACTATGTTCAAGATAATTAAGTTCATCTTATGAACTCCCACTTAGATAGACATCCCTCTGGTCATCTAAGAGATTACATGATCCGAGTCAACTAGGCCGTGTCCGATCATCACGTGAGACGGACTAGTCATCATCGGTGAACATCTTCATGTTGATCGTATCTACTATACGACTCATGCTCGACCTTTCGGTCTCTGTGTTCCGAGGCCATGTCTGTACATGCTAGGCTCGTAAAGTTAACCCTAAGTTTTCGCGTGTGTAAATCTGTCTTACACCCGTTGTATGTGAATGTAAGAATCCATCACACCCGATCATCACGTGGTGCTTAGAAGCGACGAACTTTAGCAACGGTGCACAGTTAGGGGAGAACACTTCTTGAAATTGTTGTAAGGGATCATCTTATTTACTACCGTCGTTCTAAGTAAACAAGATGCATAAACATGATAAACATCACATGCAATCAAATAGTGACATGATATGGCCATTATCATTTTGCTCCTTTTGATCTCCATCTTCGGGGCTCCATGATCATCATCGTCACCGGCATGACACCATGATCTCCATCATTGTGTCTCCATGAAGTTGTCTCGCCAACTTATTACTTCTACTACTATGTCTACCGATTAGCAATAAAGTAAAGTAATTACATGGCGTTGTTTAATGACACGCAGGTCATACAATAAATAAAGACAACTCCTATGGCTCCTGCCGGTTGTCATACTCATCGACATGCAAGTCGTGAATCCTATTACAAGAACATGATCAATCTCATACATCACATATCATTCATCACATTCTTCTTGGCCATATCACATCACATAGCATACCCTGCAAAAACAAGTTATACGTCCTCTAATTGTTGTTTGCATGTTTTACGTGGCTGCTATGGGTTTCTAGCAAGAACGTTTCTTACCTACGCAAAACCACAACGTGATATGCCAATTGCTATTTACCCTTCATAAGGACCCTTTTCATCGAATCCGTTCCGACTAAAGTGGGAGAGACTGGCACCCGCTAGCCACCTTATGCACCAAGTGCATGTCAGTCGGTGGAACCTGTCTCACGTAAGAGTACGTGTAAGGTCGGTCCGGGCCGCTTCATCCCACAATACCGTCGAAACAAGATTGGACTAGTAACGGTAAGCATATTGAATAACATCAACGCCCACAACTACTTTGTGTTCTACTCGTGCAAAGAATCTACGCCATAGACCTAGCTCATGATGCCACTGTTGGGGAACGTAGCAGAAATTCAAAATTTTCCTACGTGTCACCAAGATCTATCTATGGAGAAACTAGCAACGAGGGAAGGAGAGTGCATCTACATACCCTTGTAGATCGTTAAGAGGAAGCGTTCATGAGAACGGGGTTGAAGGAGTCGTGATCGTCGTGATCCAAATCACCGGAGATCCTAGTGCCGAACGGACGGCACCTCCGCGTTCAACACACGTACAGCCCGGTGACGTCTCCCACGCCTTGATCCAGCAAGGAGAGAGGGAGAGGTTGAGGAAGACTCCATCCAGCAGCAGCACTATGGCGTGGTGGTGATGGAGGAGCGTGGCTATCCTGCAGGGCTTCGCCAAGCACCACGGGATATGAGGAGGAGGAAGAAGAGATGCAGGGCTGCACCAACGAGAGGAGAAGTTCTCATGTCTTTGGGTATCCCTAGGCCTCTATATATATAGCGGAAGGGGAGGAGGGTGCGCCCCCTCTAGGGTTCCCACCCCTAGAGGGGCGGCAGCCCTAGATGGGGAACAAGGGAGGTGGCCAAGAGGGGAGAGAGGGGGAGGCGCCCACTAGGTGGGCCTTAAGGCCCATCTAAGCCTAGGGTTTCCCCTTCTCCTCCCTTTTTTTTCTCCTAGATGCCCCCTTGGGCCTTGTGGGAGGCGCACCAGCCCACTCAGGGGCTGGTCCCTCACCACTCTTGGCCCATGCAAGCCTCCGGGGGTGGTGGCCCCACTTGGTGGACCCCCGGGACCCTCCCGGTGGTCCCAGTACGTTACCGATAAACCCCGAAACTTTTCCGGTTACCAAAACAGAACTTCCCATATATAAATATTTACCTCCGGACCATTCCGGAACTCCTCATGACGTCCGGGATCTCATCCGGGACTCCGAACAACATTCGGTAACCACATACAAGCTTCCTTTATAACCCTAGCGTCACCGAACCTTAAGTGTGTAGACCCTACGGGTTCGGGAGACATGCAGACATGACCGAGACGTTCTCCGGTCAATAACCAACAGCGGGATCTAGATACCCATGTTGGCTCCCACATGTTCCACGATGATCTCATCGGATGAACCACGATGTCAAGGACTCAATCGATCCCATATACAATTCCCTTTGTCCAGCGGTATTGTACTTGCCCGAGATTCGATCGTCGGTATCCCGATACCTTGTTCAATCTCGTTACCGGCAAGTCTCTTTACTTGTTCCGTAACACATCATCCCGTGATCAACTCCTTGATCACATTGTGCACATTATGATGTTGTCCTACCGAGTGGGCCCAGAGATACCTCTCCGTTTACACGGAATGACAAATCCCAGTCTCGATTCGTGCCAACCCAACAGACACTTTCGGAGATACCTGTAATGCACCTTTATAGACACCCAGTTACGTTGTGACGTTTGGTACACCCAAAGCATTCCTACGGTATCCGGGAGTTGCACAATCTCATGGTCCAAGGAAAAGATACTTGACATTAGAAGAGCTTTAGCATACGAACTACACGATCTGTGCTAGGCTTAGGATTGGGTCTTGTCCATCACATCATTCTCCTAATGATGTGATCCCATTATCAATGACATCCAATGTCCATAGTCAGGAAACCTAACCATCTATTGATCAACGAGCTAGTCAACTAGAGGCTTACTAGGGACATGGTGTTGTCTATGTATCCACACATGTATCTGAGTTTCCTATCAATACAATTATAGCATGGATAATAAACGATTATCATGAACAAGGAAATATAATACTAACTAATTTATTATTGCCTCTAGGGCATATTTCCAACAACTGGAGAGTAGGCGGACCAGGACAGTTGCATTTCTAATGAAAAGAACCAACTTATCTTAATGGGAAATTTTAGCAGGACATGTAAAGAAGTGCCATTGATTCATATTACTAGAGGCATTACATTGAAAACAACATTGGTTTAACGTGTCCTTACTTTTAACAGTGCGACTGCTACATTTTACCAGTGGCATTACATAAGAGTGGCTCGGGGCAACAAACATCAGAACAGGATATCTGGGTTGGTCCCATTTTTGTTCGGTATAGCCACCTTATACCGTGTGAGGCTAGCAAATCTAGTGATGGACTTACTCTGTTGACTTGTCCCCAGTCCCCACTTTCTTTCCTTTTTCAACCAATAGATCGGGTTTATATTGAGTTTGTACTGCGTTTCCCTTTATTTCCCTATTAGACCTAGAGACCAGTTGGATAGCCAGTCTCTGTTACTTTTCGCCCCCATTATTTCCTCTTTCGACCAAGTCCTAGATTCAGGTAACAAATCCTCCCCCACCCACACCCCCTTTCTTCCTTGTATGAACCAAGTAGTACTAGATTCGAGTGCATGAACTAGTTTTACATCTTAAACGTAAAAAAATTAGGTGGTTTTCAAACTGCCGACCGATCCTATCTACTTAGGGGCCTGAGAAATAGTAAAAGTTACAAATGCAGCGATGTCAGGAGCTCGGGAAGTAGAGCAAGGCCAGTTTCGAAGGAAGTTATACTTGATGGTCGCCGGGATGTCGCTAGGTGGGCGGCGGGAGGCCAGATCTGCCCACACTACGACAGCGAGGAAGAAGAGGTCGGAGGCCCTCCCTCACCAGCGGTGCTTGGGAGACAACGACAAGGCAGGCTGATCCGGACGCACCCAGCAGTGGGTAAGAGCCGTCGTCGAGGACGACCGCGTGAACATTGCACCTTCTCACCTTCCCCGGCGGAGAGGATCCGGCTGGATCTGTGACCAGCGGTGAGCAGAGAGAGAGAGAGAGTGTGTGGCCACCGCTGTCGTGTTTAGATCTGGAGAGGCCGAGACGGTGTGAAGAGAGCAACACTAGCAAGCAAGCACGGAGGCTCCTGCCTATATAGTGGAGTAGTACTTAGTTTTCTTTTGTGTACCGGAGCCGGCTTGACCTCGTCAATGACTGTCGAGAAGTCTTCATGCACGTGGCCTGGAGGCGCAGTTGTCGTCATTGTGATCTGAAGCGCCGGATTATAACATATAACACGAAAAAATGCCACATTACAAGAAATCATAACCTCACTGCCCAAAGGAGACAACATGAATCCCGACGGACAAACTAGATGAGGAACAAAGCTCAAATTAAAGATAAACTCATAGAAAAGGGGTCCGTCGATAGATGTCCTAATTAACATAGCCGGCTCGACCTAGATGGCAGCCGAGTAGTCACTGTTCGTGCATGTGCCCCCAATGACTAGCCCAACTCAGTTGTCGCTTTTTAACCCTCGCAGTGATCCGAAGCACATGACACATAATTTTGCGAGATGACAAGAAACCTTTTTTAGATTTCTCACCACAACTACAGCCATGTACAACACAGCCTGCACGATATGTAGACGATAGCCAATCCAGGCGTGTCTGCTGGAGTCTGGTCACATGCATGGATGAACTGATCTTCCGTGTCTTGCAGGGATCGTCCAGGCACCAACGTAGTACAACACTTCTCTAGTACTATCGCTCGTCTCCCTCTTCTATTAAGTCACCCATGTGCCTATGGTCGGTTCTCAATTGCCGTCCCACATGTTTGTGCGAACGCAATATGACGCGCGTTCCATTCGGAGAGCAGCGTGCCAGACCGACCGATCGTCTGGGGTGCGACGCGAATGCGACATGCGTGCTGTATACTCCATACATGTGTACCGCCATTTTCTAGACGCTTTGCTCCATGGCACGGGCGCAATCCATGGATACAAAATTAGTATACTGTATACTATTTAAAAGTCGAGGGCGGGGCTTTTCCTAACCGGTAGGCGGCATGACAGTTCCGCCTAGTTGGTTCGACATAGACGCAAGAAGACGAGGGAGTAGGCTGCTGCAAACGTAGGGCTGTGTGATTTGACAGCGAGTTACTGCTGGACAGGTGGGGCCCCGTGATTTGACTTGCCATTATCATTTTAACTGCGGCGCTACGACCGGTGTGAGTCTCCCGATTCCTGACCACCTCCATACAGGTGCCTCTTCCAATGCTCCACCATGTAGTAGTAGAGGCTGGCTCTTGCATGAGAGCCCACTTCTCCACTTTTTCCTTGCCTCTCTTTCCTCCACATATGCAAAAATGCCATGTAAAGCGCACTATTGTACTTACTTGCTCCTACAGGTGCTTAAGCTTGCCACATAGGCATAAAGTCTGATGTGGCAAGTTAATCAAGAAGAGAGAGACTAGTTTGGTGACCCAAGGAAGAAACGGTGCTAAGCGCGTGTACCTAGGTGAAAAGACAATTTTGAGTCTATAGCTAATTAAATGAAGCAAACTTAGCAACAGCATTTCATTGGAAGAGGTCACTCCTTGGCAAATGAAATAAATACTAGTACTCCCTGTGTCCCATTATATAAGAATGTTTTTGACACTAAACTAGCTAGTGTCAAAAACGTTCTTATATTATGGGACGGAGGGAGTACAAAGAAAGAGATAGAGAGGAGTAAACAAATACACTTATAGCCAACCTTATAGCCAACCTTCTTGTAGTATGAGTGTCGGTGTAAAAACCAGTGGATCTCGGGTAGGGGGTCCCGAACTGTGCGTCTAGGCGGATGGTAACAGGAGACGAGGGACACAATGTTTTTACCCAGGTTCGGGCCCTCTCGATGGAGGTAAAACCCTACTCCTGCTTGATTAATATTGATGATATGGGTAGTACAAGAGTAGATCTACCACGAGATCAAGGAGGCTAAACCCTAGAAGCTAGCCTATGATATGATTGTTGTTCGTCCTATGGACTAAAACCCTCCGGTTTATATAGACACCGGATAGGGTTAGGGTTACACAGAGTCGGTTAAAATGGTAGGAGATCTACATATCCGTATCGCCAAGCTTGCCTTCCACGCCAAGGAAAGTACCATCCGGACACGGGATGAAGTCTTCAATCTTGTATCTTCATAGTCCAGGAGTCCGGCCGACGGTGATAGTTCGGCTATCCGGACACCCCTAGTCCGGGACTCCCTCAGTAGCCCTTGAACCAGGCTTCAATGACGATGAGTCCGGCGCACATATTGTCTTCGGCATTGCAAGGCGGGTTCCTCCTCCGAATACTTCATAGAAGATTTTGAACACAAGGACAGTGTCCGGCTCTGCAAAATAATTTCCACATAACACCGTAGAGAGAATAATATTTACACAAAATCAATCTGCTGACGTATTCCGCGGCGTGTCATCACACCACGGCCAAGTCCTCATTCGTTTTTACTGTACCACCTCAGCGCATTTAGCGAGGCGGTTTCCTTGGCACGTCTTGTCAAAGCAGAGATCGTGTCCCCCTTATTCCGGGATTCTCATCAATACGGATGTGGGTAACCCAACCGCGCCATTGATCACGGCGCTTGGGAGATAAGCGAGTTTTACCAGGCTGGTGGGGGCGCTTAGTTGCGTCCGTCCATATAAGGGGATAAGGATCCACCTTTTCACCTACGCCTTCTTCCTCCTTTGCTCATCCATTTCCCCGCACTCGAGCTCCAGCACCCAAGTCCGCACATCCATCCTCAACCTTCTCCAACCATGTCCAGAGCGGGAGGCAAGTGGATGGCCTCCTCCGTCACGGAGGGGCACATCGAAAAGCTGCGGGAGGCCGGATACTTGTACGGTGACATCGTGTGTCGGTTCCCCAACAAGGGGCAGCTCATCCCCACCCCCAGGCCCCATGAGAGGGTGGTGTTCCTCACCCACTTCCTCCGCGGACTAGGTTTTCCACTTCACCTATTTGTCCGGGGGCTCATGTTCTACTACAGCCTGGATTTCCACGATCTGGCCCCAAACTTCATTCTCAATATCTCGACGTTTATCGTCGTGTGTGAGGCTTTCCTCCACATCCAGCCCCACTTCGGTTTATGGTTGTAGAACTTTAGCGTCAAGCCGAAGATAGTGGGCGGCTGACAGGCGAAGTGCGGAGGTGCCATGGCGGGCAGGATGCCCAATGTTCTATGGCTCGAGGGCTCCTTCGTGGAGACAATAAAGGGGTGGAAATCGGGGGGGGGGGGGTTCTACATCACCGAGCCACGCGACTCCAAATGGGCGGCGGCCCCCGAATTCAGATCTGGCTCCCCCACACGGCTCACATCATGGAAAGAGACGGGCCTGACGTGGGGTGATTCGAAAGAGCTGACCGGACTCCAAACCTGCGTCCGAAACCTGGTGGACAAGAAGCTCAAGCTTGTCAACGTATTCCAGGTTATGCTCATCTGCCGGATTCTCCCATGCCAGCAACGGGCCTTCAATTTGTGGGAGTCTGATTCGGCACAGCACCGGACCCTGAGCCGGCTCTTCGACACTACGTACGAAGATGCCTGGAAGGTGCTGTTCAAGGGCGCTGAAGCTCCCGCATCCGCTACCGAAGATCGCGGATTCAGCTCGCAGCATCAAGCTAGCGAGGTAAGTTATTTTACCCTTTATGGGACTCTTTTTCATAGTTTGACTCTATGCGGGATCTAAAACTCCCTAACCTTTGACAGGACTGGCTGAAGACGTCCGGACAGATTAACTGTTCGGCTCCTTTGCCAAAAGACCCAGCGGACGCCCGCTTGACGGGGCTGCTGGTTCCGGCACCTCATGTGGTGTCGGAGAAGAAGGCCAAGAAGGAGGCCACGGGAACTCGAAGGAGCTCCCGGCACCAGGTGCTGTCAGATTCTAAAGCAGAATCCTCTCCTGAGAACGAGGAGGAGGAAAGGAAGCCTCTCCCCCGGCGGGGGAAGAGAAGAAAAGGAAGGCCGCCCCGACGGGGGAGGCCGGAGGGTCCAAGGAAGGAAGGACCCTTCCTCCAGACTTCTCCACCAACGTCGACAACGACGAGGAGGAGTGGCCATCAAGGGCTAAGCCCCTGGCGAGATCGTAAGTGTCTGGTTTCCAGAATAACTAATGACTTTTTATTTGTCGCATGGTGTCTTCTAACGCCAAATATAACCATGTAGCCCGCCAAAGGACGAGCTCGCCGCTTCGTCGAGCGGCTCCCTGGATTCGTGGGATGTGAATAGCACTTCACTTCCGGCCGCCACCTCCCCTCGTGACGCAGACTACGCCGCGGTGGAGGCCCAAAAGGGGCCCAACCAGGAGGAGGTGGTCCAGGAGGCACCGCAAGGCGAACTCCCGGACTCCGGGTGCAAAGGGGGCAAAACCCCGAAGGGCTCTAAGTGCGGCCCTGTGCCGGACTCCGTGCCGGAACCTTCAGTGGTTCCGAAGTCCGGCAAGCGCCCCCTTCGTAAGAAGGGCAAGACTGCGACGCCGATGACCTCCGTCCAACCGGAGGCACCGGATAACTTGCTAGAGGCGCTTAACGATGCCTCCATCGACGAGGAGCACTGCATTGTCATGGGTGCGGTGGTCCAGAAAGTTCAGTCCGCCAAGAGCGGGCTGACCGAAGCCTGTACCAGCCTTCTAACAGGCTTTGAGGTAAGTTTAGAATATGTAAAAATATTACTGCATAGATAGTAGCCCCTGATGCTTAGTTCGGTGTTCGGAAAGAAAAGCCGGAGTGAGGATCTAAAAAGATATACGCAGGAGTCTAACATAAATATGTCAATATGGGCATGCAGGCTGCGCTGCTGACCTCTGCCGCACTGACTGGGGAGGTCAATGCATTGAAGTAGAGCCTCGAGCGGTCGAGAACGAGCTCGGCCTTGCCAAGAAGCAGCTCGAGGACAGGTAAGGTAAGTAATACCTTATTAAAGTAATACCTTATTAAAGTAATACCTTATTAAAGTAATGACAGGAATAACGTGAGTATTGCAGGGGCCACGAACAAGGTGGCGGCCCTGAAGGAAGCGGTGTCCGCGGCCGAAATCAAAGCGACCGCGGAGCGCACCAAGCGAGAGAGCAGGAGGCGCGGGTGGCGGAGGTGCAGCAAGAGCTCCAGGCTCTCGTGAAAAAACACGAGAGTTTGGAGCATGACTCGAAGACTCGAGAGTCCGAGCTTTCCTTGGCTCTTCAGAGTGCCAAAGCCGCTAAGGCCGAGGCCCAAAAAGCTCTCCAGGAAATTGAGGCGATGAAGAAGATAGCGGCGGGTAAGGCATTTTTTATGCAAAGCAAGCATGTGAAGGTGAATTATCTGTTACTTACCCGAATCCGGAGCTCTCCAGGAGCATTCGCAGATCTGCCCCGCAGTGTGTCCGATGCTGCCGCTTTCTACCGAGCCGAGGAGGGAAGCGCGACGGAGAAGGTGTTCTGGTCTCAGTATGCTGAGGCCGGACATCCGGTGCCCCTGAGCGACCAGCTGAAGCAGCTGGTCGAGCTCCACAAGGTCGCCGAACAGGCCATGAAGGGCCTCATAGTTCGGCTGTGGCCAACGGAAGCCATTCCTGGGAGTTACTTCGGGCTGGTAAGGCGGCTGGTGGATGCCTGTCCAAGGCTTGAAGTCATCAAGCGCTCCGGCTGCATCGAAGGTGCCCGTAGGGCCCTTGCCCGTGCTAAAGTGCACTGGGGCAAGCTAGACGGTGAGAAGCTTGTGAAGGACGGACCACCACCGGACAAGGAGCATCGCAAGCCCGAAATGTGTTATGAGGGTGTCCTGAAGGGTGCCCTCCTTATAGCGGGTGAATGCTCCAAAGATGTAATTTTTGAATAGACTCATATTTGTTATCCTGTACGCTGAAAACTTGTTCATATGCGCTAAGCAATGCTTGAGAATTTAAAATATTACCTTCTGTGCGGCTGTTTATCAAAATTTGAGAGATGGCAAGTCGTTGGCTTCAGCCCCCATGCCACGAGTGCTGGGGTGTTCGGGATAAACTTGAGCGCTCTTGTTCCCATTCTTGGGTCCTTCGAGGGAGGCGCTCAACGCAACGAACAAGGCAACCGGACTTATAGTGCTTGAACACTCTCACTTAGCCATAGAATTCTATAATTTTAAATTTCGGCGAAGCCCCTGGTATTCGGAAGACCGAGTTCGGGGCGCTATCCATGCCTTGGCCGGACAATGCCGGCTCCTCGCTCTAAGCGGCATAAGTCTTTAGGGACCCAAAAAAACCTCTCGAACAGCGACCGGCTCTCACCCTATCATGACGGTCAGTTTTAGCTTTCTCCACTGAGGTGCTCAACCCGTCTCAACCAGGGCACAATCGCAGTGGTTCTCCCAGCGCTACCTTAGCTGATATAACGGAACGTAAGGTACCAAAACATGGGAGCCGGGCAAACCCAACTATTGACCCAAGACATGATTCGGAGCCGATGCATATAATGCTATAAGTTTGGGGTGCCACACTTGTGAAAGTGTTCGGACTTATCACACCATATTTTGGGGTACTTAAGCCCCTGCTGTATTGACCGTACCAAGTTGTACGGGTGCAACATGTCATAGATGAACATATATGGAAAAAAAGGAATGCAATAATAAGCAGAAGCTATGTATTGTTTATTCAAAAGATACTGCAGTGAAAGCAGACTGATACAAATAGTGCGATAAGCAAGGGATGGGACTATTTAACATGTCCCCTTCCAGGGGTAAGCTGCGGGATGGTATGTAAAATAGGTATAATGCTCGTAGTAGATACTACCTGGCCACTCGACGTAGCTTTCTGCTTCCCTGGCTGTTGCATCGTGAGTTCGGCAATTCTAGTGCCGGACAGGGCTTCTGGAAGACGGAGTCTTGAAAGTAAGAGAAAATAAGAAAAAAAAAAGAATGACACAATCGGGAGCCCCTGGTGCGGTTGAGCCGCATTTTGGGCGTGCCGTGGTCGTGCCCCCCCTTATGCCCATGGTATCTCCAGAGCATAATTATGTACGCGTGGTACTGGCTCCGCAATTTTGCGAGGGCTGGGGCTGGGGCCGCATTGCTACGCGTGCTCGGAACGTGCCAGGCGGTCTTGTTGTAGGTTACTCCAGGCGCGCTTGACGGTGTCCGGACATTTAGTAGCCGGACTCGAGAATTGCCTTAAGAGGCTGCTTTGTACTTCCGCCGCTAGGGCCGCCGTATGCTCCTCCATTCGGAGAGAGCGTTCGGTGTTTCCATTGACCGTAATTACTCCTCGAGGGCTAGGCATCTTGAGCTTGAGGTATGCGTAGTGCGGCACCGCATTGAACTTTCCAAATGCGGTTCATCCGAGCAGTGCATGATAGCCGCTGCGGAACGGGACTATGTCGAAGATTAACTCTTCGCTTCGGAAGTTATCCGGGGATCCGAAGACCACTTCGAGTGTAACTGAGCCTGTACAATTGGCCTCTACACCTGGTATCATGCCTTTAAAGGTCGTCTTTGTGGGTTTAATCCTTGAGGGGTCTATGCCCATTTTGCGCACTGTATCCTGGTAAAGCAGGTTCATGTTGTTGCCGTCGCCCATCAGGACTCTAGTGAGGTGAAATCCGTCAATGATTGGGTCAAGAACCAATGCGGCGAATCCGCCGTGACGGATGCTAGTGGGGTGGTCCCTTCGATCAAAAGTGATCGGGCAGGAGGACCACGGGTTGAACTTTGGGGCGACTGGCTCCATCGCCATTCCCATCTTTTGGGATGTCCACCATGTATATGTCGTATGACAAGGTGGCCTTCCAGTGCCCTGTAGGCGCTGGTTCTTGGTTGTCTCCTGCATCATCGTCCATACTGTCGATGTCTTCGGAGTCGAAGTCGAGCATGTCGGTTAAATCATCGACAGTGGCTACAAAGTGGGTGGTGGGTGGGCGTTGAATTTCTTCGTCGTCCGCATCCCAACCTTCCTGACCATAGACCGGCCAGGGCTCTCCTGATAAAGAGAGAGACTTTAGTGAATTCAGGATGTCGCCAAAGGGCGAGTGCTGAAAGATGTACGCAGTGGTGAACTCCATAACCGGCGCCCAATCGGATTCGACTGGCAGGGGCGCGGGAGCTTCGGAGTCCGGAGAGGATTTCGGCACCTCGGAGTCACGGGATTTGCAATGGACAGGGATAGTGTTCGGCTCGATCGCCGTAGAGATCATAGCCCCCGAGGCGGTGTCCAGCCACTCGTCCTCGATCGGCGAAGTCGGCTCCGAACTAAGGGTTGGAGCGAATGCTGGTGCGGCCTCCAGGACACTGTTCGGCGGCAGAGCTAGATCATGCCCATCGAGGCAGTGCGGCGCGCTTGGCTGTGGCTCGAATCCGTCGAAGATGAAGTCTCCCCGGATGTCAGCCGTGTAGTTCAAACTTCCAAATTTGACCTGATGGCCAGGGGCGTAGCTTTCGATCTACTCCAGATGGCCAAGTGAATTGGCCCACAGTGCAAAGCCGCCGAATACGAAGATCTATCCGAGGAGAAAAGTCTCACCCTGGACCGCGTCGTTGTTGATGATCGAAGGAGCCATCGGGCCTAAAGGTGATGACACAGAGGAACTCTCAATGAAAGCACCAATGTCGGTGTCAAAACCGGCGGATCTCGGGTAGTGGGTCCCGAATTGTGCGTCTAGGCGGATGGTAACAGGAGACGAGGGACACGATGTTTTTACCCAGGTTCGGGCCCTCTCGATGGAGGTAAAACCCTACTCCTGCTTGATTAATATTGATGATATGGGTAGTACAAGAGTAGATCTACCACGAGATCGAGGAGGCTAAACCCTAGAAGCTAGCCTATGGTATGATTGTTGTTCGTCCTATGGACTAAAACCCTCCGGTTTATATAGACACCGGATAGGGTTAGGGTTACACAGAGTCGGTTAAAATGGTAGGAGATCTACATATCCGTATCGCCAAGCTTGCCTTCCATGCCAAAGAAAGTCCCATCCGGACACGGGACGAAGTCTTCAATCTTGTATCTTCATAGTCCAGGAGTCCGGCCGACGGTGATAGTTCGGCTATCTGGACACCCCCTAGTCCGGGACTCCCTCAGTAGCCCCTGAACCAGGCTTCAATGACGACGAGTCCGGCGCGCATATTGTCTTCGGCATTGCAAGGCGGGTTCTTCCTCAGTATACTTCATAGAAGATTTGGAACACAAGGACAGTGTCCGGCTCTGCAAAATAATTTCCACATAACATCGTGGAGAGAATAATATTTACACAAAATCAATCTGCTGACGTATTCCGCGGCGTGTCATCACACCACGGCCAAGTCCTCATTCGTTTTTACTGTACCACCTCAGCGCGTTTAGCAAGGCGGTTTCCTTGGCACGTCTTGTCAAAGCAGAGATCGTGTCCCCCTTATTCCGGGATTCTCAGCAATACGGATGTGGGTAACCCAACCGCGCCATTGATCATGGCGCTTGGGAGATAAGCAAGTTTTACCAGGATGGTGGGGGCGCTTAGTTGCGTCCGTCCATATAAGGGGATAAGGATCCACCTTTTCACCTATGCCTTCTTCCTTCTTTGCTCATCCATTTCCGCGCACTCGAGCTCCAGCGCCCAAGTCCGCACATCCCTCCTCAACCTTCTCCAACCATGTCCGTAGTGGGAGGCAAGTGGATGGCTTCCTCCGTCACGGAGGGGCACATCAAAAAGCTGCGGGAGGCCGGATACTTGTCCGGTGACATCGCGTGTCGGCTCCCCAACAAGGGGCAGCTCATCCCCACCCCCAGGCCCCATGAGAGGGTGGTGTTCCTCACCCACTTCCTCCGCGGACTAGGTTTTCCACTTCACCCATTTGTCTGGGGCTCATGTTCTACTACAGCCTGGATTTCCACGATCTGGCCCCAAACTTCATCCTCAATATCTCGATGTTTATCGTCATGTGTGAGGCTTTCCTCTGCATCCAGCCCCACTTCGGGTTATGGTTGTAGAACTTTAGCGTCAAGCCGAAGATAGTGGGCGGCCGACAGGCGGAGTGCGGAGGCGCCATGGCGGGCAGGATGCCTAATGTTCTATGGCTCGAGGGCTCCTTCGTGGAGACAATAAAGGGGTGGAAATCGGGAGGGGGGGGGGTTCTACATCACCGAGCCACGCGACTCCAAATGGGCGGCGGCCCCTGAATTCAGATCTGGCTCCCCCACATGGCTCACATCATGGAAAGAGACGGGCCTGACGTGGGGTGATTCGGAAGAGCTGACCGGACTCCAAACCTGCGTCCGAAACCTGGTGGACAAGAAGCTCAAGCTTGTCAACGTAGTCCAGGTTATGCTCATCCGCCGGATTCTCCCATGCCAGCAACGGGCCTTCAATTTGTGGGAGTCTGATTCGGCACAGCACCGGACCCTGAGCCGGCTCTTCGACACTACGTACGAAGATGCCTGGAAGGTGCTGTTCAAGGGCGCCAAAGCTACCGCATCCGCTACCGAAGATCGCGGATTCTGCTCGCAGCATCAAGCTAGCGAAGTAAGTTATTTTACCCTTTATGGGACTCTTTTTTCATAGTTTGACTCTATGTGGGATCTAAAACTCCCTAACCTTTGACAGGACTGGCTGCAAACGTCCGGACAGATTAACTGTCCGGCTCCTTTGCCAGAAGACCCAGCGGACGCCCGCTTGACGGGGCTGCTGGTTCCGGCACCTCACGTAGTGTCAGAGAAGAAGGCCAAGAAGGAGGCCACGGGAACTCGAAGGAGCTCCCGACGCCAGGTGCTTTCAGATTCTGAAGCGGAATCCTCTCCTGAGAACGAGGAGGAGGAAAAGGAAGCATCTCCCCCGGTGGGGGAAGAGAAGAAAAGGAAGGCCGCCCCGACGGGGGAGGCCGGAGGGTCCAAGAAAGGAAGGACCCTTCCTCCGGACTTCTCCACCAACGTCGACAACAACGAGGAGGAGTGGCCATCAAGGGCTAAGCACTTGGCGAGATCCTAAGTGTCCGGATTCCAGAATAACTAATGACTTTTTATTTGTCGCATGATGTCTTCTATCGCCGAATATAACCATGTAGCCCGCCAAAGGACAAGCTCGCCGCTTCGTTGAGCGGCTCCCTGGATTCGTCGGATGTGAATAGCACTTCACTTCCGGCCGCTACCTCCCCTTGTGACGCAGACTACGCCGCGCTGGAGTCCCAAAAGGGGCCCAACCAGGAGGAGGTGGTCCAGGAGGCGCCGCAAGGCGAACTCCCGGGCTCCGGGTGCAAAGGGGGCAAAACCCCGGAGGGCTCTAAGTCCAGCCTTGTGCCGGACTCCGTGCCAGAACCTTTAGTGGTTACGAAGTCCGGCAAGCGGCCCCTTCGTAAGAAGGGCAAGACTGCGACGCCGATGACCTCCGTCCAACCGGAGGCACCGGATAGCTTGCTGGAGGCGCTTAACGGTGCCTCCATCGACGAGGAGCACCGCACTGTCATGAGTGCGGTGGTCCAGAAAGTTCAGTCAGCCAAGAGCGGGTTGACCGAAGCCTGTACCAGCCTTCTAACAGGCTTTGAGGTAAGTTTAGAATATGTAAAAATATTACCGCATAGATAGTAGCCCCTGATGCTTAGTTCGGTGTTCGGAAAGAAAAGCCGGACTGAGGATCTAAAAAGATATACGCAGGAGTCTAACATAAATATGTCAATATGGGAATGCAGGCTGCGCTGCTGACCTCTGCCGCACTGACTGCGGAGGTCAATGCATTGAAGCAGAGCCTCGAGCGGTCGGGAACGAGCTCGGCCTTGCCAAGAAGCAGCTCGAGGACAAGTAAGGTAAGTAATACCTTATTAAAGTAATTCCTTATAGAAAGGATTTGGTTGCAAAAAATGACAGGAATAATGTGAGTATTGCAGGGGCCACGAACGAGGTGGCGGCCCTGAAGGAAGCGGTGTCCGCGGCCGAAATCAAAGTGGCCGCGGAGCACACCAAGCGAGAGAGCAGGAGGCGCGGGTGGTGGAGGTGCGGCAAGAGCTCCAGGCTCTTGTGAAAAAACATGAGAGTTTGGAGCGTGACTCAAAGACTCGAGAGTCCGAGCTCGCCTTGGCTCTTGAGAGTGCCAAAGGCTCTAAGGCCGAAGCCCAAAAAGCCCTCCAGGAAATTGAGGCGATGAAGAAGATAGCGGCGGTAAGGCATTTTTTATGCAAAGCAAGCATGTGAAGGTGAATTATCTGTTACTTACCCGAATCCGGAGCTCTCTAGGAGCATACGCAGATCTGCCCTGCAGTGTGTCCGATGCTGCCGCTTTCTACCAAGCCGAGGAGGGAAGTGCGACAGAGAAGGTGTTCTGGTCTCAGTATGCTGAGGCCGGACATCCGGTGCCCCTGAGCGACCAGCTGAAGCAGCTGGTCGAGCTCCACAAGGTCGCCGAACAGGCCATGAAGGGCCTCATAGTTCGGCTGTGGCCAACGGAAGCCATGCCTGGGAGTTACTTCGGGCTGATAAGGCGGCTGGTGGATTCCTGTCCAAGGCTTGAATTCATCAAGCGCTCTGTCTGCATCGAAGGTGCCCGTAGGGCCCTTGCCCGTGCTAAAGTGCACTGGGGCAAGCTGTACGGTGAGAAGCTTGTGAAGGACGGACCACCACCGGGCAAGGAGCATCGCAAGCCCGAAATGTGTTATGAGGGCGTCCTGAAGGGTGCCCGCCTTATAGCGGGTGAATGCTCCAAAGATGTAAGTTTTGAATAGACTCGTATTTGTTATCCTGTACGCTGAAAACTTGTTCATATGCGCTAAGCAATGCTTGAGAATTTAAAATATTACCTTCTGTGCGGCTGTTTATCAAAATTTGAGAGATGGCAAGTCGTTGGCTTCAGCCCCCATGCCACGAGTGCTGGGGTGTTCGGGATAAACATGAGTGCTCTTGTTCCCATTCATGGGTCCTTCGAGGGAGGAGCTCAACGCAATGAACAAGGCAACCGGACTTATAGTGCTTGAACACTCTCACTTAGCCATAGAATTCTATAATTTTAAATTTCAGCGAAGCCCCTGGTATTCGGAAGACCGAGTTCGGGGCGCTATCGACGCCTTGGTCGGACAATGCCGGCTCCTCGCTCTAAGCGGCATAAGTCTTTAGGGACCCAAAAAAACCTCTCGAATAGCGACCGGCTCTCGCCCTATCATGACGGTCAGTTTTAGCTTTCTCCACTGAGGTGCTCAACCCGTCTCAACCGGGGCACAATCGCAGTGGTTCTCCCAGCGCTGCCTTAGCTGATATAACGGAACGTAAGGTACCAAAACATGGGAGCCGGGCAAACCCAACTATTGACTCAAGACATGATTCGGAGCCGATGCATATAATGCTATAAGTTCGGGGTGCCACACTTGTGAAAGTGTTCGGACTTATCACACCATATTTTGGGGTACTTAAGCCCCTGGTGTATTGACCGTACCAAGTTGTACGGGTGCAACATGTCATAGATGAACATATATGGAAAAAAAAGGAATGCAATAATAAGCAGAAGCTATGTATTGTTAATTCAAAAGATACTGCAATGAAAGCAGAACGATACAAATAGTGCGATAAGCAAGGGATGGGACTATTTAACATGTCCCCCTCCAGGGGTAAGCTGCGGGATGGTATGTAAAACAGGTATAATGCTCGTAGTAGAGACCACCTGGCCACTCGACGTAGCTTTCTGCTTCCCTGGCTGTTGCATCCTGAGTTCGGCAATTCTAGTGCCGGACAGGGCTTCTGGAAGACGGAGTCTTGAAAGTAAGAGAAAATAAGAAAAAAAAGAATGACACAATCAGGAGCCCCTGGTGCGGTTGAGCCGCATTTTGGGCGTGCCGTGGTCGTGCCCCCCCCCTTATGCCCATGGTATCTCCAAAGCGTAATTATGTACGCGTGGTACTGGCTTCGCAATTTTGCAAGGGCTGGGGCTGGGGCCACATTGCTACGCGTGCTCGGAACGTGCCAGGCGGTCTTGTTGTAGGTTAGCCCGGGCGCGCTTGACGGTGTCCGGACATTTAGTAGCCAGACTCGAGAATTGCCTTAAGAGGCTGCTTTGTACTTCCGCCGCTAGGGCCGCCGTATGCTCCTCCGTTCGGAGAGAGCGTTCGGTGTTTCCATTGACCGTAATTACTCCTCGAGGGCCAGGCATCTTGAGCTTGAGGTATGCGTAGTGCGGCACCGCATTGAACTTTGCAAATGCGGTTCATCCGAGCAGTGCATGATAGCCGCTGCGGAACGGGACTATGTCAAAGATTAACTCTTCGCTTCGGAAGTTATCCGGGGATCCGAAGACCACTTCGAGTGTAACTAATCCTGTACAATTGGCCTCTACACCTGGTATGACGCCTTCAAAGGTCGTCTTTGTGGGTTTAATCCTTGAGGGGTCTATGCCCATTTTGCACACTGTATCCTGGTAAAGCAGGTTCAGGCTGCTGCCGTCGTCCATCAGGACTCTAGTGAGGTGAAATCCGTCAATGATTGGGTCAAGAACCAATGCGGCGAATGCGCCGTGACGGATGCTAGTGGGGTGGTCCATTTGATCAAAAGTGATTGGGCAGGAGGACCACGGGTTGAACTTTGGGGCGACTGGCTCCATCGCCATTCCCATCTTTTGGGATGTCCACCATGTATATGTCGTATGACGAGGTGGCCTTCCAGTGCCCTGTAGGTGCTGGTTCTTGGTTGTCTCCTGCATCGTCGTCCATACTGTCGATGTCTTCGGAGTCGAAGTCGAGCATGTCGGTTAAATCATCGATAGTGGCTACAAAGTGGGTGGTGGGTGGGCATTGAATTTCTTCGTCGTCCGCATCCCAACCTTCCTGACCATAGACCGGCCAGGGCTCTCCAGATAAAGAGAGAGACTTTAGTGAATTCAGGACGTCGCCAAAGGGCGAGTGCTGAAAGATGTCCGCAGCGGTGAACTCCATAACCGGTGCCCAATCGGATTCGACTGGCAGGGGCGCGGGAGCTTCGGAGTCCGAAGAGGAGTCCGGCACCTCGGAGTCACGGGCTTTGCAAAGGACAGGGATGGTGTTCGGCTCGATCGTCGTAGAGATCATAGCCCCCGAGGCGGTGTCCAGCCACTCGTCCTCGATCGGCGAAGTCGGCTCCGAACTAAGGGTTGGAGCGAATGCTGGTGCGGCCTCCAGGACACTGTTTGGCGGCAGAGCTAGATCATGCCCATCGAGACAGTGCGGCGCGCTTGGCTGTGGCTCAAATCCGTCGAAGATCAAGTCTCCCCGGATGTCAGCCGTGTAGTTCAAACTTCCAAATCTGACCTGATGGCCAGGGGCGTAGCTTTCGATCTGCTCCAGATGGCCAAGTGAATTGGCCCATAGTGCAAAGCCGCCGAATACGAAGATCTATTCGGGGAGAAAAGTCTCACCCTGGACCGCGTCGTTGTTGATGATCGAAGGAGCCATCGGGCCTACAGGTGATGACACATAGGAACTCTCAATGAAAGCACCAATGTCGGTGTCAAAACCGGCGGATCTCGGGTAGGGGGTCCCGAACTGTGCGTCTAGGCGGATGGTAACAGGAGACGAGGGACACGATGTTTTTACCCAGGTTCGGGCCCTCTCGATGGAGGTGAAACCCTACTCCTGCTTGATTAGTATTGATGATATGGGTAGTACAAGAGTAGATCTACCATGAGATCAAGGAGGCTAAACCCTAGAAGCTAGCCTATGGTATGATTGTTGTTCGTCCTACGGACTAATACCCTCCGGTTTATATAGACATCGGATAGGGTTAGGGTTACACAGAGTCGGTTACAATGGTAGGAGACCTACATATCCGTATCACCAAGCTTGCCTTCCATGCCAAGGAAAGTCCCATCCGGACATGGGACGAAGTCTTCAATCTTGTATCTTCATAGTCCAGGAGTCCGGCCGACGGTGATAGCTCGGCTATCGGGACACCCCCTAGTCCGGGACTCCCTCAATGAGTGACTAAGTGATGACTATGTATGACATGCCAACATCAGATAGCCTAACGCACCGTGTTAAATCTCCAAGGGCACGACCACGCGAGCGACGCGACGGTCGTGGTAGGCGCGACCATGATACGGGCTGCTAGCAGCCCTTGGATCTGAGATCAAATGGCCGCATGCTAAGTTGCCGAAAATTTTAAGAATAACCCTCCAGGATAGGATATTCACCATAGGTCTAGAATCACGCCATGCAACCATTCGATCTCAGATCCAAGGGCTCTCGGAAGCCCGTATCATGGGAGAATGGAAAGCCACTACCCTGCCGTTCGCACGCTGGCAGTTCGCTCCTACTCTTTCCCGCACGTCCTTTAATACTACGACAGTTCGCTCCTAGTCATCCCGTCCATTCACATTACGGCAGTTCCAGTAATCCTAACCCTCCTCCCAAATCCATGGCGTCCCAAATCTCCCCGATCGGCGGTGAGTACAAGGTTAGAACCATCGACGGTGATGAGTTCGACGTCATCTACACCCGTACTTCCGCGACGGTGAAAGGATGCCTTTCTCGCTTCAGACGCATGTTCGAAAACTCACATGATGAGTGGGTCGCTGGGCTAGATGTTGAGTACACCACAGTCGTGGGACAAGAGAAGGATCTAAAGGACGAAGAGAGGAAGAAGCCCGCCGTGATCCAGGTTTGCGTACATAATGTTTGCTTGGTCTACCACATATGCCATGCCGACGTTGAGTGCCAGGATTTTAAGAACTTCCTCGAGGACAAAACAGTCAAATTCCTTACTGTAGACTTTAAGAACGACAAAGAAGTCCTGCATTGGATAGGCCTCGTTGTAGGCACCGTGTTAAATCTCCAAGGGCGCGACCGCGCGAGCGATGTGACGGTCGTGGTAGGCCAGACCATGATACGGGCTGCTTGCAGCCCTTGGATCTGAGATCAAATGGTCGCATGCTAAGTTGCTGAAAATTTGCAGAATAACCCTCCAGGATAGGATATTCACCGATTGGTCTAGAATCATGCCATGCAACCGTTCGATCTCCGATCCAAGGGCTCTCGGTAGCCCGTATCATGGGAGAATGGAAAGCCACTACCCTGTCGTTCGCAAGCTGGCAGTTTGCTCCTACTCGTCCCCGCACGTCCTTTAATACTACGGCAGTTCGCCCCTAGTCGTCCCGTCCATTCACATTACGGCAGTTCCACTAATCCTAACCCTCCTCCCAAATCCATGGCGTCCCAAATCTCCCCGATCGGCGGTGAGTACAAGGTTAGAACCATCACCGGCGATGAGTTCAACGTCATCTACACCCGTTCTTCCACGACGGTGAAACGATGCCTTTCTCGCTTCAGACGCATGTTGGAAGACTCACATGATGAGTGGGTCGCCGGGCTAGATGTTGAGTACACCACAGTCGTGGGACGAGAGAAGGATCTAAAGGACGAAGAGAGGAAGAAGCCCGCCGTGATCCAGGTTTGCGTGCATGACTTATGCTTGGTCTACCACATATGCCATGCCGATGTTGAGTGCCAGGATTTTAAGGACTTCCTCGAGAGCAACCTAGTCAAATTCGTTACTGTAGACTTTGGTAACGACAAAGAAGTCCTGCATCGGATAGGCCTCGTTGTAGGCAACACATTCGACCTCTAAAAGAATCGGCTGGTGTCCTCTCATCAGCCTTCAATGTTGATCCTGGCAGGAGCCATGGTTCATCCTTCGTACGGTAAACTAGAGAAACCTCATTACACGTTTCATTGTCATGCATGGCAGCGGAATGTACTAGATATAGACCACATCCACTACGCTGCAATGGATGGCTACCTTTGTTTCAATATCTACAAGGGTTGGATGAAGAGCAACAGCCAAGTTGGCGGTTCAAGCAAAGAAGTATCGGCCAAGAGGAAGATGGATAAGGACGAAGTCGAGGACATGGACGAGGACTCCGAGTAAGGTGGCAGTGTCGTTGCTCATGGTGGTTCTAATGTAGTGTCTACCAGAATAGTTGCAAACTTTAATTTCAGGTGTGCTTAATTTAATTTGAGGGGTGTGTTGTGCTAAGCCCCCAGCAGAACTATGTTATGTTTCTTCTTGTTACTTTAACTCTTCAGTAAGTACATACTAGTATTTCTTACATTTCATCTTTTAGTTGGTATAGTACTACCACTCGTTTATTCACATTATATACGTACAATATATATGGCCAACATCATATAGCCAGCAGTTTAGTTGTCAAAGAATTTCAGGGTGCTTAGTTTTGTCAAAGAATTCCAGGGTGCTTAGTTTTATTTGAGGGGTGGGTTGTGCTGGACACCATTATCGTGCCTAGCCTTTTTAATAGTACTATATGCATAATTTGGCGACGAGCGCTCTCTATATGTACCACCTTTTTTTTAATTTCAAGTTTTGCTCCATGGCGCAATCCATCGATACTACTGCTGTACAAAACTACACATTTTTTAAAAGGCTAGAGGGCGGGGCAGTCTAGCTTGGTCGGTTTCACGAGAGGCGAGGGCCTTTGTGATTTGACGGCTCATTACTGCTGGAAGGCGGGGCCTTGTGATTTGACTGCTCGTATAAATGCGCCGATGACCTGATTGAGGAGGAGCAAAGAACCGTGCGGTATACTCAAGTTTTCCACTGGAGTAGTACTGCGACGGAGGAGCACGAAACACGTCAGCCCAGTGCCATATGGTGATAAAACATGATCTAATTTGCTAGTCATCTCATTGTTAGCATTGTTCTATTCATTCCCTCAAAAAACAAAAACCATTGTTCTATTCATGCCTCGCAGAAAACGTGACACGTGCGGCGAAACACCTGAAGCAAAAGATGAAACACAAAAGCAAAAGAAGAAGGAAGATTATCACCCCAAATGATCTAATTCGCCGCGGAGTCGTAATAGCTTCTTCATCGCCTCCATGACCTCCATCTCCTTGCGCGTCTCCTCGGCCATCTTCTTCATTCTGTCCATGATGCGGGATTTCTCGACGCGAGCCTTCATCATCTGTTCCACGGCCGCATTACGTACCTTGACAGCAGCCGGGTGCTCGATGCGGAGCTTTGCCAACTCCTCCTTCTGTTCCATGATGAGGGCCTGCAGCATCTTCATCGAGGAACTACTATTCTCATGCAGCTTCTTCCAGCCGGCGTTCTTCTCCTTCAGCAGGTCGATCTCGTGGTAGAGCTTCGCCTTGTCCTCCTGAAGTCGCAGGATTTCGCCGGTCGCCTTCTTCTCCGAGGCAATGCTCTTCTTCAGCAGCATCACCAAGCCGGCGGTCAACTCCCCCTGCTGATTGAGCTCAGCAGGCATGTCGTTGAGGCTCTCCTTCAGCAACTCCTTCAAGCCTTGGATGAACTCCTTCTGCTTATTGAGGTTCTTATTGAGCTGATCGGGCATGCCGTCGAGGGATAACGACTCCAGCACCGCCGTCTCCGCATGTTCGCCTCCGCGGCTAGGGTGCTCTTGGGAGCCATCACCTGCCCGTGAGAGATCTTTCGAGGTCTCTGCGTGGCGGCGAGCCCTCTTTTTTTTTCGCAGCCTTGGTTGCTGCTCCCTTGTTACGAGTAGTTCTTGAGCTAGAGCTCTGCTCACCGGCCATGGCAACGACGGACGAAGAAGAAGCACTTATGAGGAGGAAAGGTAGAGTAATTTTCGGTTAGGTAGTTCCCCTTTTTATAACCTAAGTACTAGCACTAGTAGTACTAATACCTGCATAGTGGGAACACGTTTAGGTTTGGTACGTAGTACTAGTAGGTGTGAGCAGGCTTTCGAATGTGATGGGAACAAGGTAAAGATTAATTGATGGTTTTGGTTTCGAGGCCCGAAACGGCTCCCGATGAGTTTAGTGGAACATAAATTTCAAGTAGACTACACTGCTCAAATGCATAAATATTATGTTACTGTCAAAAATTGTGTCACACCCTAGCTAGTCATGCATCAGAGTGTGTGCATCATGTTTAAAATTCCATTTAAATTGAAATGGGGATTGTGAAACCCTTAGAATCATTTCTGAAAATGACCCAAATAAAAATTTCTCCAAAAGGGTCCAAGAAAATGCTCATGTTGATCTCTGAAAATATTGGACAGAGATAAAAATCAAACCAATATTTTTAGTGGCTCATGGACATTTATTTTGGGCATTTGGAATTAATGCATAAATATTTGCTTTGGAAATATATTTCTATATATATTAATATATGTCCAAATATTATGCCAATTATAAAGGAGCTCTGGAATAATATATCTAGCCCCTGAAAAATTTGGCATAAGTTAAATAAATGATTTAATATATTATTTAAATCAAAACAAATGTCAGAAATTAGAAACAGAAAAAAATATAAGGGAGAAGCTTACCTGGGCTCCTCCACTGTGCAGCCCATCCAGCTGGCCGGCCCAGCCAGCAGGCGGCCCAGCCCGCCTCCCTCCTCTGTCGTCTTCGTCCCGACAGAGGGAGGGGAGTGTGGCCGGCGCGCGCGGCGCGCCACCGCGCCACGCCACCTCTCTCCCTGCCTGCCTGCCCTCCCCTCCTCGCCTCGATGCCCTGGACGACGCCACGCCTACCCCCCTGCTCTCTCTCACTCGCCCTCGGCTCTTCCCTCCTCTCCCTCGCTCTCTCTCTCACGGCCGAACACCACCGTCGCCGCCGTTCGCCTTAGCAGCCGTCTCCGGCCACCCTCGCTCCCCCGACTAGCTCAGAAGCTCCGCCTCGACCTCCTCTTCCTCCCCACCGCTCCACGGGCCTCCAGAAGCCCTGCATCGCCGCCACGTCGCCGTTCCCCTCCTCGGGCTCCGACTACCATCGCCGTCGATTCGCCGTCTCCAGCGCGTCCCCGAGCCCGCTTCGACGCCCACTGCAACCGCGGTGAGCTACGCCACGTTTCCCCCTCTTCTCCCCCTCGTTCCCTCACCGTAGCCTCCTCCCCACCACGGCCGAACCTCCGCCGTCGCCGAGCTCGCCGTCGACGCAGCTCCGGTGACCATTTGGTCACCCCGGCGAGACCAACGAGTTCGTAAGGCTCCATAGAGCATCCCTAGCGCCTCGCTTCGCTCGCCTTCGAGCTCCAACCCCGTTTCCGTGCACGACCGAACTCCGGCGGCCGCAGCCGAGCTCGCCGCCGTCGACTCCGGCCACCTCAGGCACGGCCACCACCACCGTTCGACGCGCGGGAGCAAGAGCTCTCCAACGAGCCCAAGAACGGCCTCGCCCGTGCCCTGTAGCGCGATTCCGCATCGCGCCGCCGTCTCGGGCCTCGCCGGCGTCACGTCGCCGGTGGGTTTGACCCACCTTGACCACGGCAGGAACCCCCCTGAGTCCCTGACAGGTGGGCCCAGCCCTGTAGCTAATTAGGATTAGCGCTAACCACTGTTAGTTAACCCCCTGACACTGACTAGTGGGCCCCAGCGCCACTAATTAGTAATTAGGATTAATTTAACCCTGTTTAACCCCCCTGTCACTGACGTGTGGGCCCCACACGTCAGGTTTGACCCCAGACAGCCGCAGTTGACCACTGACGTCATGCTGACGTCATGCTGGCGCAATAATTATATTTCTGGATTTAAATTAAATCAGGAAATTCCAGAATATTATTTAAACTTCAAAAATTCATAACTTTTATTCTGTAACTCCAAATTGGACAAATTATATATGAAAAATGATCAGAAAAATCCAATCTATCCATCTGTACTATTTTCATGCATGATCAAACAAGTTAAATTGATGTTTTAAGAAGAACAAGGAAAAGCACTTTAAAAGGCCATGTTTGAGTTTGAAATTTGAATCTTTGATTCAAATTTGTTCAAACCCTTCTGGTTTTAGTTGCATTAGCCCAACACACTCATATTGCCATGTTTCATGCATGCATCATATTGTTGCACATTGTTTGGTGATGGTTGTGTATCGGTGTCCTTTGCGACAGGTTCTGCCTCCGAGGAGTACCGTGATTACCCTAACGAAGAACCGTATCAGTGCATCGAACCATCAGGCAAGCAACCAACCGTTTGATCATATCGATACAACCCCATGTTCTCGCTCCTGCTCTCTTTTACTGCATTAAGACAACGCGTTTCAAACTGCTGTGTGCTACGGTAGTTGAACCCATTTCCTCTGCATGACCTGTCATTGCCACAGTAACTAGATGAAACCCACTAGCATGTGTAGGAGTTGATTGAGCCATATGTATGTGTTGTTCCTACCTTGCTATGCCTGCTATGCTTAGAGTCGTGTCAGGTCTGGTTCATCTGGGTGATGGGCTAGAGTGAAATGTTTATGTCGGTAATGAGAGTGGTGTGGTGAACACGATTTGGTAAAGGTATCGATGAGAGGCCATGTAGGAGTACATGGTGGGTTGTTTCATTGAAGCCGACCTTAAGCACTGAGATCTGTATGTGTGATTTAAGAATCAGCTACTACCATGCATTGGGCCCGAAACCAATGGACCCTCTCGGCTTCTTATTCACCCTAGTTCTCCGTCCAGGAGTTGCAAGTAGTTTCTGGTGTTTGTAGCCTACTTGAGGCCGTGGACAGCGCTGACCGTAGGGGTGGGCTGTGATGCGGTAGGTACGTGGCATGGTGTACCGAATACCCGTTAGGTATCTCGGGAACCCTGTTCACATCGTTCGGGGCCGTATGGGAAACCTCGGCCGGACTCCCTGCGGATGGAACCTGGATAGGCGATAAACCTGGACTGGAGGCTTAGGTGATTAGGTAGGTCGTGGCCGACACCCACGTTGGGCTTCCGCTTGAAGGTTGCCGAGTACATGTCGTGTAAACGACGGTAATTGGTGAGAGCGTGTATGAAGAAGTACACCCCTGCAGGGTTAACATGATCTATTCGAATAGCCGCGTCCGCGGTAAAGGACTACTTGGTTGCCTATACAGTTCATAGATAAGTAAATGGAAACTGTTAAAAGCCTCAAGATAAGTGTGAGTGCCGAGGATGGATCTTCCGTAGGAAGACGGAGGTGGATCCTCGGTAGTGTATTGAAGTGGTGAGTAGTGGACTCGTGTGCGCAAAACCATTTCAAGTTGGAGTATCGTAGGATAGTCTAGCCAAGAGTCAAAGCTGGCTTGCTGCAATAACTCCACCAACCCTTCTTGATACTAAGCATGTATGTAGGATCTGATGTAAGTCTTGCTGAGTACCTTTGTACTCATGTTGCTATAATCTACATTTTTACAGAAGACGCTGCAACCCCTTCTGATGGGTTCTATGTAGACGTTGACATCAACGAGTAGGCTAAAGACCCAGGTGGTGACCCTGAGCTTGTGAAGGACCTTGTAGTATAGCTAGGCTTCCCAAGCCTCCTTTATTTTACTAGTTGTCTGTACTCAGACAAGTTACTTCCGCTGCTGGTTTGTATGACTGTATGACTTGTATGTTGGGTCGTGAGACCCGTACCTTCGTGTATGTTATGTATGGCTCCCTGAGCCTTAAATAAAGTACTTGTGTCATAGAGTCATGTTGTGATGCTTTGTTGTATTTGCACATATCGAGCATATTGTGTGTATGATTGAAATGCTTGGTATGTGTGGGATCTGACTATCTAGTTGTTTATCTTTAGTAGCCTCTCTTACCGGGAAATGTCTCCTAGTGTTACCGCTGAGCCATGGTAGCTTGCTACTGCTCTGGAACACTTAGGCTGGCCGGCATGTGTCCTTCTTCGTTCCTGTGTCTGTCCCTTCGGGGAAATGTCACGCTTTGAGTACCGGAGTCCTGTTAGCCCGCTACAGCCCGGTTTACCGGAGTCCTGCTAGCCCAGTGCTACAGCCCGGACCCACTTGCTGATGACCGACACGTTCGAAGCTGGGTCATGGATGCCTGTCCCTGTAAGTCTGTGCCACTTTGGGTTTACGACTAGTCATGTCAGCCCGGGCTCTTTATCATATGGATGCTAGCGACACTATCATATACGTGAGCCAAAAGGCGCAAACGGTCCCGGGCAAAGGTAAGGCGACACCCGTGGGGATACCGTGCGTGAGGCCGCAAAGTGATATGAGGTGTTACCGGCTAGATCGATGTGACATCGAGTCGGGGTCCTGACAGCGTTGGCATCAGAGCCGGATTGCCTGTAGGTTCTCCAAGCCAAACTGGTCGATGTTGAGTCTAGAAATTCTTTAGTTATATGTAGGGGAATTGTTTGTGGGATGGAACGTAAGGCTCTTTTTACTCCTTTATCTTATGACATTCTGATCTGAGTCAGTCCATTCTTCCACCGGGGTTTAAGGAATTAGGACCTATTCTCTCTATCAGGATCACGTGTTACTAATCAGTAGTACCTTATAAGTTTGATGGATACAAGCCTAGTTCAGTTCTACTACCACATTATGTTGTTAGAATGGATTCAGAACTTTGATATGATGATGTTGAGGGTGTACGAAGTCCTTTGCCAAATGTCTCAAATCCTTCTTGAGCATTTACAGCTGTTATGCTGCCGAAATTTTGCTAGAAATTCTAATGCCTTTGCATTATGATTGTGCTTTCAGATGGCCACTCGCGACCTCAATCAAGTGGTTCGCCTGACTCGATGCCTAGATGTACCCGGCCATACTGCCAAGTTGGTCAGGGTAATGACTGAGGCTGGATACCGCTGGTATCCTGAGTACACGGTCGAAGAGCAATTCCGAGACTTTAATCAAAGCCAGTATCTCTGCACTGTCAGGATATTTCCATCTTATCCTGGATCCACCGAGCCTCTTCACTGCTCTTATGGACTCGGGGTTACCATTGAGATGGCTGTGTAGGACGCCGCCTACTCTATGATGACCATTATACGAGTCAGATCTGGTATATTTCGGGACTCTGATTTCCGGTATATGCCAGGATCACTTCCGGGAGCACAAGGGTATCTCCAGGCTATCTATGCTGACCCCACTCAGGAGGATTCACGAACTCGCACCACTGCTGAGATGCTCGAGGATAAGGACCGTGAAAATCGGGCCTTGAGGTTAGAGCTCTTCAATACCCGTGCTGACCACTGGGCCACTTTGACTCGGTTCGCACCGGCGGTGCAAGCTGGATATTCAGATATGCGCAATCTCTATCCTATGAGATCTGCTCTGCAAGACGTGATGGTTTGGCGTGATGTAGGAGGCATCACCCCACCTCGCGGTCCCCGCACGCCACCGTCTGTTGGTCCAAGGCCTCATCCTAGCCCCTATGGTCCACAAGCTCCGCGAGATCGTCTGTTTCCGGATGATCATGTTGAGCTTCCAGGCTATGGAGGTGACTTCTACGAGGACTACTACGGATCGGTCTGAGTTAGTGGTAGTATCACTACTTCGCACTAGCTGTGTCGTCTATCGTCCCGCGTGACTCGTGGGATATGACCTAGTTTGTACTCTTTCCGGAGGTGTAGAAAAATAATGTATAGGAGCTTGGGATGCCTCCGATGAGATGTAATCCTCTTTTCACCGTAATAGTACTTTGTTTAGTCTTGTACTAAACCCTGTATGGTGTGTATGACGATGGAATAAAAGAAGCAGTTTCTGTATCTACCATGTCATACGGATGATCATCTTGCGTTCCGAGTTATTCCTTACATTTGTATCCTATGTTGGAATTTTATCATCCCGACTAAATCATTGTCTTGTTTACCTAGGATGGTCAACACGCGCGCTAACCCTGCTTCTCAAGAGCAGGCCGAAGGCAGTGAAGCCAGGGATGCAAATCTGCCTCATCCTCCTTCACTAGCCGAGGTTATGATGGAAGCTGAGAGAAACAAGCGGGAGACCAACCGTTTGTTAGAGCGTATTGAACAGAACACGGCACACCATCAGAGGACTAACGTGGTGTCACTCAGTGATTTTATCAAATTGCATCCACCTATGTTCCACCACTCCGTCGAGCCTCTCGACGCTGATGACTGGCTTCGCAGTATCTCTCACAAACTGCGTTCCGCGCTGGTAGCGGAGGCTGACAAGGTCACCTTTGCTGCATATCATCTTGAAGGCCCCACCAGTCTATGGTGGGAGAATTATGGAGCTATGCGCCCGGCGGGCCATGTCACTACTTGGGCTGAGTTCAGTGAGGCTTTCCGTGAACATCACATTCCGGAGGGTCTCATGGACCGTAAACGTGAAGAATTTTGCAGTTTCACCCAAGGCCGACTTTCTCTGGATGCTTACAGCAGGGAGTTTGGTAATCTCGCACGATATGCAACTGAGGAAGTGTCTACTGATGCCAAGAAGCAAGCAAGGTTCCATAAGGGACTTAGTCCTGAGCTTCGTCATGACCTCCGTCTGCATGAGTGCACATCTTTTCAGAAACTGGTCAACAAAGCCATCAGTGCTGAAACTGGTCAGACTGACTATGACGCAACACGCAAGCATGGCCGTGATGTGGGTTCCTCATCCGGTGCTGGTCCTCAGAAGCACCGCGTGTGGGTACCCAACACCGCCCTGCCACCCAGGTTCACACCGAGGCCATCCTTCCAGGCGCCTCGCCCCGTTCAACAGTCTGCACCGGCCAAGCCCTATGGGGGTCCAACCAACAATGTTCCTCCACGTACCAGTTCCGTGACTTGTTTCAAGTGTGGGGAATCTGGTCACTATATGCGTGAGTGTCCCCAGACCAACCCCAACCAGTCTGCTAAAGCTGTTGGCCGTGGCAAGCCGACAGGAAAAATATTCCACGCCAAGCCGGTCACCGCTTCACGTGGCCATGTCAACTGTATCTCTGCCGAAGAAGCTCAAGAGGATCCCAACGTTGTTCTCGGTACGCTTCTTGTCAATTGCCACCCGGCATCTGTTCTTTTCGATACAGGAGCCTCTCATTCTTTTATATCTGAAAATTATGCTCGTTTGCATAACGTCGCATTCGGTGATATGCCAACCTCTATGGTAATTCAAACTCCGGGATCCAAATGGCAAACTTCTAGAGTAAGCCATGGAAATGAAATCCAAGTCGACAGACTTGTTTTCCTTGCCTCTTTGATAGCCCTTAAATCTTCAGATATTAATATCATTTTGGGTATGGACTGGATGTCAGCTCATCAAGCCAAAATTGATTGCTTCTCTAGGACTGTTCAACTCACCCATCCTTCCGGGAAGATAGTCAATGTCTTGACCCGAATAGCCAAGCGACAATTATATTCTCTTAACGCCAGCCCTTTGCCAGACCTTGAGGACGTGCCGGTAGTCTGTGACTTCCCGGATGTCTTTCCAGAGGAATTGCCAGGTGTTCCACCTGACAGGGATGTTGAGTTCGTAATAGACCTCATTCCAGGAACCGTTCCGATTGCTAGAAGACCTTATAAGATGGCACCCTTAGAACTAGCCGAGCTTAAGAAACAACTCGATGAGTCCTTGGAAAAGGGTTTCATCCGACCTAGCTCCTCTCCGTGGGCTTGCCCCGTCCTATTCGTCAAGAAGAAGGATGGTACGGACCGGATGGTTGTAGATTACCGACCTGTCAATTTGGTCACAATCAAGAACAAATATCCGCTTCCCAGGATCAACGACCTGTACGATCAGCTCGCTGGATCCTCAGTCTTCTCCAAGATGGATTTGAGGTTGGGCTACCATCAAATCAAAATCAGAAACGGGGACATTCCTAAAACGGCCTTTGTTACTCGTTATGGCCAATACGAGTACACCGTCATGTCCTTCGGTTTAACCAACGCTCCAGCCACCTTTTCTCGGTTAATGAACTCAATCTTCATGGAGTATTTGGATAAATTCGTCGTGGTTTACCTCGATGATATACTCATCTACTCCAAGAACGAGGAAGAACATGCCGAACATCTAAGGCTAGTGTTGCAGAAACTTCGAGAGCATCGCCTTTATGCCAAATTTTCTAAATGTGAATTCTGGTTGTCAGAAGTGACCTATCTGGGTCATGTAATATCTAGTAAAGGTATTGCTGTTAACCCTGAGCGAGTTCAAGCCGTCCTTAATTGGACTCCACCTGAATCGGTCAAGCAAGTTCGGAGTTTTCTAGGCTTAGCGAGCTATTGCCGTCTCTTTGTCGAAAACTTCTCCAAAGTTGCTAAACCTTTAACCGAACTCCTCAAGAAAGATAAAAAGTTCGAATGGACTCCACAATGTGAGCACAGCTTTCAGGAACTGAAAAGACGCCTGACTTCTGCTCCCGTACTGGTACCGCCAGACTTCTCCAAAGACTTTGTTATCTACTGCGACGCCTCGCGACAAGGACTAGGTTGCATCCTTATGCAAGATCGACATGTAATTGCCTACGCTTCACGGCAATTGCACCCACATGAGGAGAATTATCCTACTCATGATCTAGAGCTTGCAGCCGTAGTCTATGCACTTAAGACCTGGCGGCATTACCTCCTCGGTAACCGTTGCGAAATATTCACTGATCACCAAAGTCTGAAGTACATTTTCACCCAACCGGATCTGAATCTCAGGCAAAGACGTTGGGTTGAATTGATTACAGACTTCGACTTAGGAATAACCTACACCCCAGGGAAAGCCAACGTCATGGCTGATGCGCTAAGTCGTAAATCTTATTGTAACAATCTGATGTTACAACAAAGTCTACCGCTTCTCCATGAGGAATTTCGGAAGCTTAACCTTCACATTGTACCTCAAGGTTTTCTTTCCACCTTGGTGGCAAAACCTACCCTTACGGATCAGATTATCAAAGCACAGAAGGTAGATCCGGGAATCTCCCGCATCAAGAGAAACATTCAGAAAGGAATTACGAATTGCTTCTCCATTAATGATCAAGGGGTCTTATACTTCGGGAATCGACTAGTGGTTCCCAAAGTGCGAAATCTGAGGCGTTTGATCCTTAAGGAAGCTCATGAATCTCCTCTCACTATTCATCCCGGTAGTACTAAGATGTATCAGGACCTACGCCAGAGGTTCTGGTGGACTAGGATGAAGAGAGAAATTGCTCAGTATATTGCAAATTGCGATGTCTGTCGTCGTGTAAAAGCAGAGCACCAACGGCCTGCTGGCACCCTTCAACCCTTAGCTATTCCTGAATGGAAATGGGATAAAATTGGTATGGATTTCATTACCGGTTTTCCCAGGACCAAGAGAGGGAATAATGCTATCTTCGTCGTTGTCGATCGTCTTTCCAAAGTAGCCCATTTCCTACCTGTTCGTGAGAGTATAACCGCTAGTCAATTGGCAGACTTATACATCTCCCGTATAGTGTCCCTCCATGGTGTTCCTTTGGAAATTAACTCGGATCGAGGAAGCCTTTTCACCTCTCGATTTTGGGAAAGTTTCCAAAATGCTATGGGAACCCGTCTCTCCTTTAGCACCGCTTTCCACCCTCAGTCGAGTGGTCAAGTGGAACGCGTCAACCAAGTTCTAGAAGACATGCTTCGAGCCTCTGTTATCTCATTTGGAATGGACTGGGAGAAGTGTCTTCCATTTGCCGAATTCGCTTACAACAACAGCTATCAATCTAGCTTGGGTAAAGCCCCTTTTGAAGTTCTCTATGGACGACGGTGTCGAACACCCCTTAACTGGTCAGAGACCGGGGAAAGACAATTCTTTGGCCCGGATATGATTCAGGAAGCAGAAGAACAAGTTCGCATCGTTCGTGAAAAGTTGAAAACAGCCCAATCTCGTCAAAAGAGTCAATATGACCGAAAACATAAGGCTATGACTTTTGAGGTTGACGAGAAGGCTTATCTGCGGGTCACCCCTCTGAAGGGAACCCATCGTTTCGGTATCAAAGGCAAATTGGCTCCTCGTTACATTGGACCTTTTCGCATTCTTGCCAAACGAGGAGAAGTTGCCTACCAGTTGGAACTACCTCCGCATCTCTCCAGAGTCCACGATGTCTTCCATGTTTCTCAACTCAGGCGTTGCTTCTCGGATCCTATCCGTGGAGTGGACCACGAAACGCTTGATCTCCAAGATAATCTTACATATCGAGAGTACCCCGTTCGTATCCTCGATCAGGCCGAACGTATCACCCGACGTCAGAACATCAGGTTCCTCAAAGTTCAATGGTCGCACCATTCTGAGGATGAAGCAACCTGGGAAAGGGAGGATCGTCTTCGACTTGAGTACCCCGCCTTCTTCCCGGAGGAACCCAAATCTCGGGACGAGATTCTTTTGAGTGGGGGTGAGTTGTCACACCCTAGCTAGTCATGCATCAGAGTGTGTGCATCATGTTTAAAATTCCATTTAAATTGAAATGGGGATTGTGAAACCCTCAGAATCATTTCTGAAAATGACCCAAATAAAAATTTCTCCAAAAGGGTCCAAGAAAATGCTCATGTTGATCTCTGAAAATATTGGACAGAGATAAAAATCAAACCAATATTTTTAGTGGCTCATGGACATTTATTTTGGGCATTTGGAATTAATGCATAAATATTTGCTTTGGAAATATATTTCTATATATATTAATATATGTCCAAATATTATGCCAATTATAAAGGAGCTCTGGAATAATATATCTAGCCCCTGAAAAATTTGGCATAAGTTAAATAAATGATTTAATATATTATTTAAATCAAAACAAATGTCAGAAATTAGAAAACAGAAAAAAATAAAAGGGAGAAGCTTACCTGGGCTCCTCCACTGTGCAGCCCATCCAGCTGGCCGGCCCAGCCAGCAGGCGGCCCAGCCCGCCTCCCTCCTCTGTCGTCTTCGTCCCGACAGAGGGAGGGGAGTGTGGCCGGCGCGCGCGCGCGCCACCGCGCCACGCCACCTCTCTCCCTGCCTGCCTGCCCTCCCCTCCTCGCCTCGATGCCCTGGACGACGCCACGCCTCCCCTCCTGCTCTCTCTCACTCGCCCTCGGCTCTTCCCTCCTCTCCCTCGCTCTCTCTCTCACGGCCGAACACCACCGTCGCTGCCGTTCGCCTTACCAGCCGTCTCCGGCCACCCCTCGCTCCCCCGACTAGCTCAGAAGCTCCGCCTCGACCTCCTCTTCCTCCCCACCGCTGCACGGGCCTCCGGAAGCCCTGCATCGCTGCCACGTCGCCGTTCCCCTCCTCGGGCTCCGACTACCGTCGCCGTCGATTCGCCGTCTCCAGCGCGTCCCCGAGCCCGCTTCGACGCCCACTGCAACCGCGGTGAGCTACGCCACCGTTTCCCCCTCTTCTCCCCCTCGTTCCCTCACCGTAGCCTCCTCCCCACCACGGCCGAACCTCCGCCGTCGCCGAGCTCGCCGTCGACGCAGCTCCGGTGACCATTTGGTCACCCCGGCGAGACCAACGAGTTCGTAAGGCTCCATAGAGCATCCCTAGCGCCTCGCTTCGCTCGCCTTCGAGCTCCAACCCCGTTTCCGTGCACGACCGAACTCCGGCAGCCGCAGCCGAGCTCGCCGCCGTCGACTCCGGCCACCTCAGGCACGGCCACCACCACCGTTCGACGCGCGGGAGCAAGAGCTCTCCAATGAGCCCAAGAACGGCCTCGCCCGTGCCCTGTAGCGCGATTCCGCATCGCGCCGCCGTCTCGGGCCTCGCCGGCGTCACGTCGCCGGTGGGTTTGACCCACCTTGACCACGGCAGGAACCCCCCTGAGTCCCTGACAGGTGGGCCCAGCCCTGTAGCTAATTAGGATTAGCGCTAACCACTGTTAGTTAACCCCCTGACACTGACTAGTGGGCCCCAGCGCCACTAATTAGTAATTAGGATTAATTTAACCCTGTTTAACCCCCCTGTCACTGACGTGTGGGCCCCACACGTCAGGTTTGACCCCAGACAGCCGCAGTTGACCACTGACGTCATGCTGACGTCATGCTGGCGCAATAATTATATTTCTGGATTTAAATTAAATCAGGAAATTCCAGAATATTATTTAAACTTCAAAAATTCATAACTTTTATTCTGTAACTCCAAATTGGACAAATTATATATGAAAAATGATCAGAAAAATCCAATCTATCCATCTGTACTATTTTCATGCATGATCAAACAAGTTAAATTGATGTTTTAAGCAGAACAAGGAAAAGCACTTTAAAAGGCCATGTTTGAGTTTGAAATTTGAATCTTTGATTCAAATTTGTTCAAACCCTTCTGGTTTTAGTTGCATTAGCCCAACACACTCATATTGCCATGTTTCATGCATGCATCATATTGTTGCACATTGTTTGGTGATGGTTGTGTATCGGTGTCCTTTGCGACAGGTTCTGCCTCCGAGGAGTACCGTGATTACCCTAACGAAGAACCGTATCAGTGCATCGAACCATCAGGCAAGCAACCAACCGTTTGATCATATCGATACAACCCCATGTTCTCGCTCCTGCTCTCTTTTATTGCATTAAGACAACGCGTTTCAAACTGCTGTGTGCTACGGTAGTTGAACCCATTTCCTCTGCATGACCTGTCATTGCCACAGTAACTAGATGAAACCCACTAGCATGTGTAGGAGTTGATTGAGCCATATGTATGTGTTGTTCCTACCTTGCTATGCCTGCTATGCTTAGAGTCGTGTCAGGTCTGGTTCATCTGGGTGATGGGCTAGAGTGAAATGTTTATGTCGGTAATGAGAGTGGTGTGGTGAACACGATTTGGTAAAGGTATCGATGAGAGGCCATGTAGGAGTACATGGTGGGTTGTTTCATTGAAGCCGACCTTAAGCACTGAGATCTGTATGTGTGATTTAAGAATCAGCTACTACCATGCATTGGGCCCGAAACCAATGGACCCTCTCGGCTTCTTATTCACCCTAGTTCTCCGTCCAGGAGTTGCAAGTAGTTTCTGGTGTTTGTAGCCTACTGGAGGCCGTGGACAGCGCTGACCGTAGGGGTGGGCTGTGATGCGGTAGGTACGTGGCACGGTGTACCGAATACCCGTTAGGTATCTCGGGAACCCTGTTCACATCGTTCGGGGCCGTATGGGAAACCTCGGCCGGACTCCCTGCGGATGGAACCTGGATAGGCGATAAACCTGGACTGGAGGCTTAGGTGATTAGGTAGGTCGTGGCCGACACCCACGTTGGGCTTCCGCTTGAAGGTTGCCGAGTACATGTCGTGTAAACGACGGTAAGTGGTGAGAGCGTGTATGAAGAAGTACACCCCTGCAGGGTTAACATGATCTATTCGAATAGCCGCGTCCGCGGTAAAGGACTACTTGGTTGCCTATACAGTTCATAGATAAGTAAATGGAAACTGTTAAAAGCCTCAAGATAAGTGTGAGTGCCGAGGATGGCTCTTCCGTAGGAAGACGGAGGTGGATCCTCGGTAGTGTATTGAAGTGGTGAGTAGTGGACTCGTGTGCGCAAAACCATGTCAAGTTGGAGTATCGTAGGATAGTCTAGCCAAGAGTCAAAGCTGGCTTGCTGCAATAACTCCACCAACCCTTCTTGATACTAAGCATGTATGTAGGATCTGATGTAAGTCTTGCTGAGTACCTTTGTACTCATGTTGCTATAATCTACATTTTTACAGAAGACGCTGCAACCCCTTCTGATGGGTTCTATGTAGACGTTGACATCAACGAGTAGGCTAAAGACCCAGGTGGTGACCCTGAGCTTGTGAAGGACCTTGTAGTATAGCTAGGCTTCCCAAGCCTCCTTTATTTTACTAGTTGTCTGTACTCAGACAAGTTACTTCCGCTGCTGGTTTGTATGACTGTATGACTTGTATGTTGGGTCGTGAGACCCGTACCTTCGTGTATGTTATGTATGGCTCCCTGAGCCTTAAATAAAGTACTTGTGTCGTAGAGTCATGTTGTGATGCTTCGTTGTATTTGCACATATCGAGCATATTGTGTGTATGATTGAAATGCTTGGTATGCGTGGGATCTGACTATCTAGTTGTTTATCTTTAGTAGCCTCTCTTACCGGGAAATGTCTCCTAGTGTTACCGCTGAGCCATGGTAGCTTGCTACTGCTCTGGAACACTTAGGCTGGTCGGCATGTGTCCTTCTTCGTTCCTGTGTCTGTCCCTTCGGGGAAATGTCACGCTTTGAGTACCGGAGTCCTGTTAGCCCGCTACAGCCCGGTTTACCGGAGTCCTGCTAGCCCAGTGCTACAGCCCGGACCCACTTGCTGATGACCGACACGTTCGAAGCTGGGTCATGGATGCCTGTCCCTGTAAGTCTGTGCCACTTTGGGTTTACGACTAGTCATGTCAGCCCGGGCTCTTTATCATATGGATGCTAGCGACACTATCATATACGTGAGCCAAAAGGCGCAAACGGTCCCGGGCAAAGGTAAGGCGACACCCGTGGGGATACCGTGCGTGAGGCTGCAAAGTGATATGAGGTGTTACCGGCTAGATCGATGTGACATCGAGTCGGGGTCCTGACAAATTGGCACAAAATACGAAGGAGACCAATGGGAGTACTACTAGCAACCCACGATTTAACTACTCGCATGCGCACAGTGGAGTAATAATGTCTTTCTTCCGCCCTCACGTCCACTCAATTTGCATGCCCTGTATTAATTGACCATCAATGAAGTGAACGACTTTACATGCGTCAAATTATCACATGGGGTGGATCTTGGTACAAAATTGCGTCCGCCCGTGTACCCGCGTGTGCGTGCGAGGGAATGAGTGCGTGTGTGGCGTGCGTGCACATCTTCACTTCGTGCATGTACCGCCATTATGGCTCAGGGAGGACGAGTACATTCTTCTGGAACCAGCAACACGTCACTGTGATCAATCCACGCAAGGAGGTTGCGACAACGCCTCCACATGTGCCACGTGGCTTCATGAACTGTAAGAGAGACACTGTGTAGCGTGCCATTGGTATTCTAATTTGCATGTTTTGCACATACTCGAAGTACTAGTAATTTACACGTGCATTGCACGCATCAGATTTTGCAACCAAATTATGAATAAATACCACACTATAGCATGTAAGCTCTTAGTCATATATGCGTGATGTAGCCATTTGTTTAATTCTTATAGTTCATCTCATTCAAAATCAAATTAGTTTTTATAAAAAAGCTAAGAACACATGAATAGGAAAAACATGGGATTATAGTGGAATGTCGTATTGAATCCTACAGGATTGTACGAGTGTTTGATTGTGCATAGAAAAAATGCAGAATTCTTTCAAAGAGGTTTGAGTGGATGGGATGTTTCCTATGAAATCTAGTGCAAATGAATCATATGGAAAAATTCCTATGGTTTACAATCCTACGAATCAAACAACCAAGATAGGAAAAATTCCTAATGATTTGAATCCTCCAAAATTCCTTTGAGAATCCTTTGAATCAAAGAAGCCCTTAATCTATTTTATGATTCATGGAATTGTGCGTTGTAAAGCATAAAGTAAAAACAAATAATGGCAATTCAACTAGAAAAAAAGTTTGGGCAGTTATGATATGGAAGATTCTAGAACAAAAGAGAACCACTGTTGTTTTGAGGTTTGTGCATTATGCTTAAGTTCAACCATGGAGTCTGCTAGATTGTACACGTGGCAAAATCCGGTGGGGGGCTAGAAGATGGTGCGAGGGGTCGAGTGGAGGGAGGCTATGAAGGAATGCACAAGTGCGAGATCAATATTTAGAGAGAGGGGGCGAACACGTGCGCTGTTGCACGCAGTGGCGGAGCCAAGAAAAATAAATGAGCTAGGGGGCCAAGTATTGCTAATCCTTTACGAGGAGGGTCAATTCATGAAATTAAAAAATTTTTAGCAGCAATTGTCTAATGATCACATTCATATTAGCCTCGATATATAGTGATGTTAGGGGGGGCAGGGCCCTTACTGCCCCCTATCTTCGCCATTGTGCACGCATCTGAGAGATGAAGCGGAAGGCATGGATGATGAGAGGGGGATGTTGGATATATAATTAATGTGGGTGTATTAGCTATTTATGTTAATCCTATATAGAGAGGTATAGATTGATCGATGTGGACGTGGGAGAGGTATAGATTGATCGATGTGGACGTGGGAAAGAGGGTGAGACCTCACTGGATATATCGATTGATCGGTTTGTGTGGAAAACTATGAAAGACCTAGCTATATACACACATACATAGAGGAACATCGATCGTTGCGCATGCACGCGTGAGAGATAAAGAATGCCCGGTGTCGATGTCAAAACCGGCGGATCTCGGGTAGGGGGTCCCGAACTGTGCGTCTAGGCGGATGGTAACAGGAGACAAGGGACACGATGTTTTTACCCAGGTTCGGGCCCACTCGATGGAGGTAATACCCTACTCCTGCTTGATTAATATTGATGATATGGGTAGTACAAGAATAGATCTACCACGAGATCAAGGAGGCTAGATCCTAGAAGCTAGCCTATGGTATGATTGTTGTTCGTCCTACGGACTAAAACCCTCCGGTTTATATAGACACCGGATAGGTTAGGGTTACACAGAGTCGGTTACAATGGTAGGAGATCTACATATCCGTATCGCCAAGCTTGCCTTCCACGCCAAGGAAAGTCCCATCCGGACACGGGACGAAGTCTTCAATCTTGTATCTTCATAGTCCAGGAGTCCGGCCAACGGTTAGAGTTCGGCTATCCGGACACCCCCTAATCCAGGACTCCCTCAGTAGCCCCCGAACCAGGCTTCAATGACGATGAGTCTGGCGCGTTGATTGTCTTCAGCATTGCGAGGCGGGTTCTTCTCCAAATTCCATATACTTGTCGAATAGTGTCCGGCTTCTAATAAATGCTGCGCTCCTCGGCTTCTATGCCCAATATTGGCCATCTTCCACGTGTTTGAATGAATGCGAACAGCCAGGGTATTTTTACAATTACCCCCTAGCCGCGCAAATGAGCCGCCTATAAAAGGGGCAAGGATCTAGATCTGAGTCACACCATCACCCCTTTGCAAGCTTTCATCAGAGCGCCTCTGACCAAAGCCCATTCCATCATGGATAGTCGACGCGGCTCCTCTTCTTGCGCTCCCAGCCCTCAGCCAGGAAATTGGGAGAGATGCTCAGTCCCGCATAGCGAGCTAGTTATACTCCAAACCAAGGGATTTCTCCCCCCGGACTTCATGGTTCCGGTTCGAGCCGGACTTGCCACCTACAAGGGCGGAAAGCAAGCGGAGAGCGTCCCCGATCCCTCTAAAGGAGAGCTGGTATGCTTCATCTCTTATCTAGTAAGGGGCCTCGGATTTCGCATCCATCCGTTTCTCCGGGGGCTCTTGGAGTTCTACGGCCTCCAATTGCACCACCTGACTCCTGCCTCCATCCTGCACATCGCGGGCTTCGTGGCCCTTTGCAAACTATTCTTGGGCGTTGAGGCTCATTTCGGACTGTGGAAGAGAATATTCTGCCTAGTACCCCGTTCTCATGAGGGGTCAATATATCAAGTGGGCGGAGCCAAGCTATGGCGCATCGCCGGGACCGGATACTTATCCGGAACCCCAAAGAAGGCGTCCGAAGACTGGCCTTCGGAATGGTTTTACATGGAGGACGTCCCGCTGCCGGATCCTATTCGGATCGGCCTTCCGGAGTTCAGCAATGCTCCTCTAAAGAAGCGCCTAAGCTGGCGCCCTCGGAGCCCCCGGAGAGAAGATGACCGGGATGTCCGTTATTTGATGAGCCGAATAAGGTTACTGGCTCATGCCGGATTGACCATGACAGGAGTCATGGCAATCTGCATTATGAGGGGAGTGCAGCCGCTCCAATACAGGGGCCACCCCATGTGGGACTTCAACGGGGAGGACGATGCCACCCGCCATGGCCGCAAAGGGCCAGGATCGGTCACCGAACTGGTGAAGATCTTGTCTGCCATGTACAAAGGAGAGGAGGAGGATTTCCTCCGTGTCAACCCACTGAAGGAGTTTTCTTCAAATAATCCTCGAAGCTGGGTAAGCAAACATCTTTGTGACCTGTCCGACCCATGTTCCCGTAGTTAAATATCTCATTTCATGGTTTTTGCGCAGGAACTGCGCCGGACTGTGGAGAAGATACACAGCCCGCCCCCACAACCTGAGGATCCGGAACGGTCCCTCGATCCGACCTCCGAAGAGGATCCGGACATAAAGGTGGAGTTGATCGATGGGGTATTCCACCAACTTAGCATCGACAATGCGTTGGTCGCCATTACGGCAGATTACCCCAGAATACTTCCAGCCTCACAGGTAAATGAGACCGAGATCCCAAAACCCTGATAATGACCCATCCATGCTTATTTTTGATCACCGTATACCAATGGTGCTTCGCAGGGGGTACCTTCGAGGCAGGAAGCCGAGCCTGCGGCGGCTGGCCAACAAAGGGCAATGCGGCCCTGCAGGCTAAAAAGAAGTGCGGTCCGGATCGAAACTCCGCCGCGACGGTATGGCATGTCACCATACTCCCAGGATTGATTCCTGGAAGGCGTACTAATGCTGATACCCTTTTCAGGAAAAAGAGCGCTCGCCGGACTGAGTCCGGAGAGGTTGCCGATCGAACCTTCACCGGACAAGCTTCGAAGCCGGGTCCGTTGGCTGAGGCGAGCAAGAGACGTGCGCCGGGTGCTCCTCCGACAGAGGATGCCGACAGGTTGTCCGCCACCAACTCCAAGGTGGAGAGCGCCTTGAACCACAGGCGCCGCCGGACAGTTCTTCGTGACGCGTGTTTCTCCCAAGAGGCCTTGAATGCCTTTGATTCGGGAGATGCGCACCTCTGTGTCGCTCAAGATGGACTAGCCAGAGCCACGGAGCAGTATGTGAAGGACATACGGGTAAGGAAATTTGACAGTTATATGTGCCAGTAGCCCCCGAGACTTAAAATAGTTAGAATAACTGATTTAAGGATCACTTGTGATGCAGGATCTTACAGAAAAGAATACCCGACTGTCTCAGGAGCTTGAAGAGTGCAGGGCCCATCTTGAGGCCGCACTAGCCGCTACGGGGGGAGCCACAGAGACCCCCTCTGGTAATATATGCTTCAGAAGATAAATAATTTATGAAGTGCGGTGGGTGTGTAAAGCTGACAAAAACATTGCAGATGGCGCCGGACTAGATCCGGACAAGAAACAGCTCTTACGCCAGTTAAAGGCCGGCGAGAGCGTGCTTACGAGGGTGCGGCAGGAGAAGAATAACCTCCAAGACTCCAACACCAAGATGGGTGAGGAACTGAAGGACGTTCGTGCCCAGTTATCTGACTCCGTAAAGGAGAATCGGCGGCTTCGTCGTGGAATTTTCAGTAAGTGCTTGAGCGAACTTTGAAAGAGTTCGGCGAGGAAGGCGACTAACATAAACATGTATGTAGGTTTGCTCACAGGTCGTCCTGAGGAGGAGATGCCCAATTCTTCGGGTGATCTTCTTCCCGAATTGCGTCAGCTGCACGAACGAGTTCGGCAGGTGATGAAAGGCATCGACCAAGCCTTGTGGCCATCTATCTCCCTGCCCGAAGGCATTGGGGAGCTGGCGGAGCGGCTTCAAGGGGCACAGCGGCGCTTCCGGCTATGGAAGATATCGGCCTGCTGTCAAGGCGCCAGGGAGGCCTGGGCCATGGTGAAGACGCGGTACACGAAGGCTGACCCAAACCACATGGCCGAGGTCGAACCTGTGGGGCCGGATGGGATGGAGATCCCTGTAAGCTTACTGCACGGCCAAGTAGAATTGGCCGCCAAGTATTCCCAGCAAGATTGTAAATTAGATAGCCTATTAGATGGCATTGAGGAGGAATACAATGAGTCGAGTTGACTATGTAAAAATATGAAATGAAAAAAATGTCTTCTAGCCGGATTGTAGATCGTTTGTCGTAGCAGACCTATTCGCTTCGACCTCCGGATCCAATAGTCCGGAGTGTGTCTGAATACCTTCGTGGTTATATAAGAACCATGGTATGCATGGAGACAAGGCGTAGGGGTCATTGTTGCTGTATCAGACAAGTGCCCAACTAGTTATGTTATATTACATGGGTAGTAAGAAACATATTCCAGGGAGAATAGTTCCGTTAAGGGTTCCTTTCGCTGGGATGCATGCCCTAAAGTGCATGTCAAAGCTGCTATGAAAGCAGAAAATCATCTGGGGGCAGATGGGTAAAAAGTTAAAAATCATCTTTCAATTCACCGACCAAATATTCCCTTAAGAACGCTAGCTTTCTGCTTCACCCAGTCTGGGATACACATCCGGCTGACCAGGCAGTAACAATCGCAGAGGTGCTCCCTTTACCACCTAGCCGAACAATCGGGAACGTAGGGGTAAGCACAGGAGCCAGGCAACCCAACTTGGCCAAAACTTAAGTCATATCAATGCATATAATGGTGAATAAAAGGTACATGCGGAACTTTAATGTGACACTCCAAAAATATTCTTTTGGTTTTCTTCAAATTTTTTGTTGGATTTGAAGAAGGTCTTCTAAACCCTTCCAAAAATCTCTCTCAAAAGCATTTTTTCCCTTTAGCAAATATTTTATTTTTGCATCTCCTTCAACTCTGGTGTTTGGTTTTTAATTTTTTTTTCTGATTGCCCTCTTCTCAAAGTTTCAAGAAAAATCTTTGGAGTTTAATTTCTTTCAAAAAGAAACTCTAGGAGTTTTGCATCTTCTCCAATATTGAAATCCGCTCACGATTTTACCATGCACCACATGGTAAAAATCTGCCCAAAAATCTCTCCTTCCACTTTGGGCAATCCAAACATTCTATCTCAACAAGTTCAACCCTTTTCTGAATTTTATTTCATTTATTTCTCCTCCCAAATCTTTTCTGTCCATTATTTTGAGCCTAGGAGATTTGCAAAGCAAGTACCTGAGTGCAATTGAGCTTTGACCTCAAACCAACTCCCCTGGATAGTCCTTGGTACCCACAACCTAGAACAATCAAGATCCACTTCTCTTTGTTTCAAAAATTTCAAATTTCAGTCTCTGCAAGTTTGCACCAGATTTGTCAAATTTGGTGAAATTCATATCTTCTCTGCTCCAAAAATTCCACAAAAATTCAGGCAGCCTCTAGATGCAATGAGAGGCCCGTGCACCAAAAATCAGCTCAAGCAGAGCCTCCCACATACCAAAAACATTCTGTCGAGCACCTGACCTACACTGTTTCATTGCACTTTCAGAGATTCAGAGAAGTTCAGAGTTCAGTGTCGCCTCTCTTCGTCAGAGTTCGGTCACGCAGCCACAGTGCGCTCTGGCACGATGCACACGGCCTCTTCCCCCTGGCCAGCACCCCGCACGCACGCTTGGCTGATTCCTGGCGTCGGTGGCGACGAGCATCGCCGGCGTTGGAACTTCTGCGGTGGCCGCGCCACCCGTGGCGGCTAGAGAGGGCCCGAGCCCGCTCGCCACTCCACCCGGCGCCGCCCATCGCCCCCTGGCTCTCCGCGTGTCCCTGCCTTGCCAGCGCACGCCCGCGGCACCGTCGCCGTGGCACGGCAAGCACAGAGCGTGCTCCCTACCGCCGACGGGCCCGCGCCGCCCCGTTCCATTGAGCACGCCCTAAGCAACCAAACCCCGACTCGTTTAGCACCAAAACAGAACCAGTGAACCCCCACGACGGCGCTAAACCCCTGAACCTCCCCGACCAATGCCCTGCGCCGCTGTAAACTTCGCCGGAGAACCCCGTTCTCGGCAACCGCCTCGGGCCGGCTATATATAGCACCCCCGAGCGCGCTCTTGCCCCGCACACCTCCACCACCTCACTAGTCTTCGCCAAGCCCCTGGAAGGGCCTCGAGGGGCTCTTCTTCCTCGACTCCGGCGGCCCCGTCCCGCCTCGGCCTCCACCTCGATTCACTCCGGTGAGGTTGTCCCCTGCACCCAAATCCCGTCAGCTACCCTCTCATGCTACCACAAGTCTAACCCCCTCCTCAATTCCTCCTCCGCAGCACTCTCCGACGAGACCCACGACCACCCGAACCGCCGTCCGCCGGAGCAGGAGCCGCCATCGATGTGGTGCTCGCCGGCGACCACCACAACCACCAACCAACGCGGATTGACACCCTGAACACGGAGGTACCCTCTGATCTCCCTGCCTCGCCGTGGATCACCGCCGGCGACCACCGTGGCTCTCGGGCGCCGACGAGCCCCGTCTCTCTCGTTTGAAAATTCAAACCTAACGGGTGGGACCCGCCCGTCAGCCACTCTATTGTTTTTTTAAATCGTTTGCTGGAAACGTACTTTGGCAAATACGCTTTCCACACTGAACCGTTTTTCTGCGCTTTTCTGTTTAAGCCCCTGAGAGTTTTCTGTTTCATTACAGATGGGTCCTTGGACCAAAACTCTTATAACTTTTTAACAGAAAGGAATTTTTGAGTGATTCTTTTTCTGTCCTCTTCAAATTTTTGTCTAGTTTTTTATCATATTTATTTGAAAAATATTTTGATTAACTTTCTGTACCCCACGGTATTTACGTTAGCGCGTGTGTTTTATGTACCATAGATATCGAAGGAGGTGACGGAACTGCGAACTTCGCCGAGCTAGACCCCGACTACTCCGAACCAGGCAAGCAATGTTTGAACTTTTGATATGATGAGAGTTTGGGCATGTTTGCATTATTTTTTTATCATGGCACGTTCATGAGCATTTCGATCATGGTTTATCTCGTAAGAGTTGAGGCAAGTGAGTTCGGAAAATCCATGAGTTGTTGGAAACATGTTGCATGGCCATGAGTTGGCATGAGTATGGGTCAGATGGCAGTGTTGTAGCATGCCAGGCTTATGCCAGATCGTTGACCCCGTGTCAACACAAATTAGTCAGATTCCGGTCCGTCTCCCCTTTCGTACAACCACCTGTTTCCCGCAAGGGATACGGCTTAGTAACTTGCAAACCACTACCTGGTACACACCAAATCGAGAGGCCGGGATGAAGGTTCCATGGCCCTGGATTAAAGCCTTTCATCTGGTCAGGCGGCATGGGTGTTTCCGGTCGGGACCGAGAGGGAGGCACCCCATAGAGCGCGCGTAAATAAATTTGATCCCATGCTATTCGAGATTGTGATCTCCCGTCTCAAAGTTTTTCTTAAACGCTGTCCAGGGTGATTCATGGCAACGTGAGGTATGATGGGTGTGTACTAGTTAGCTGTGTTTCCTCCAAAATACCGTAAACGGAACTAGTCCTTTGTGACTACGGAAATCCGTTGGCTGTGGACAAATTTTGGTACAAACTCTGCAGAGTCAAAATTCTCGAATTCATCTCATTCATGTCCGAGTACCGTGTTCACCTTATCTTGTCAAATGTCAGTCTCGGTGACAGAACTACTGATAACCATTTGAGTGTTAAATGTTTATTTCCTGTAAATGGACTAACCCGCTTATTGTCTGGTGATGAATTTCTTTCGTGAGCACCATATCTTGTCAGTTATGAATAATGAATTATAAGCCCTTTCTGCGATGTCGCTTAGACGTCCGACTGCGGCATTGTTATCATTTACTTTTGTTATAAGCCCTTTCTGCGATGTCGCTGAGACGTCCGACTGCGGCATTGTTATCATTTACTTTTGTTATAAGCCCTTTCTGCGATGTCGCTCAGAGTCCGACTGCGGCATTGTTATCATTTACTTTTGTTATAAGCCCTTTCTGCGATGTCGCTCAGACGTCCGACTGCGGCATTGTTATTATTTACTTTTATTATAAGCCCTTTCTGTGATGTCGCTCCGATGTTCGACTGCGGCACGCATGTATTTTCTTTCAATATAAGCCCTTTTCGAGGTGTCGCTTAGACGCCCGACTGTGGCATGTTTTACTTATTTGTTCACCCTTCGAGGCGTCGCTTCAGACACCCGATCGGTTTTTGAATTTGTTTTTCTTTGGGTTTTCGAGCGGACTACCGCCGGTTCCCTTTTTACTTACTTGTGTTACTAATTTGATAGCACATTGTTATAAATTAATCATGTCGCATACATGCATTCATTTGTTATATCTTTTGTCCGAACTGTCTTGTGAGTACTCTCAAAGTACTCACTGGCTTGTTGATTTGGCCAGATGCTGACGAAGGCGACCTCATGGATGAAGAGTTCGATAGCGAGTCCCACGCCTAGAGGAATCCCAGTCAGTCTCGTGCGACCCCTGGATTAGTCATTGTGATATATCCGCTTCCGCTACCCAAATAAATTCATCGAGCCTCACCTCGACGCTCGATGTGCCGCCAGTGCAGTAGTGTTATTAACCACCCCACTGTGTTATTCCACCAACTACTCATATCTCAAGTCAGTAGTATTTCCACCCCACACCATTGTGTTATATCCGCCGCTATGTATAATTATTGGCGTACTTGTACTAGTTTGTTGAGCAACCTCAGCTCGACCCTGTAATATATCTTATGCTACTGGCTTATTGTATCAAGATTTTGTCTACCAGTATGGAGGATTTTCCTCATATTCGACTCCATCGGTCGGTTGTTCAATAAATATTTTTATTGAAAAACCAGCCGTGACAAGCTTGGTATCAGAGGCAGGCTGACTGTAGGAAACCACTAGGCGCGAGTGCTAATCGGTTATTAGCATAATAGAGCTGATTCATATTTTTTTTACAAATGTAGTCATTTTGTGACAGTCAGCATAAATTTATGATCTGATCATTCAGAATTTTTGCCTACTTTTGTAGATGGCCGGCAACAACTGCGAGTCACAGATGTTCGCGAATGAGCCCGATGGGTTCGTCAAGCTTCTCTCCTTCATCGTCCAGATCGCGATGGGGCTATCTGTGCGCCCAATCTTCACGCTCTATCAGCACAAGATCAACGACCGTCTGACCATGCACCAGGCCGCGGTACAATTCAAGGGAGGGCGTGTTGAATTACGCCGCTTCTGGTTCTTGGGAAGAGCCATGCCTACGGAGAAGCATGCTATGCAGATGCCAGCCCGTGAGGCGATAGCTCGTCTCAGGGAAGTCCTTCCTTCGATGCAGACTCGTCGTTACCGCTATCTTCCATGCCACGTGCCGTACGCCTACCACTACTCATACTCTTGCCCCAGAGGAGAGCGAGACGAGGCTTTTGAGATGCTCGTCGGGTATCTCCGGGCTCTGGAGGCAGCCTTCGACAACCTGGTGGATGACTTCGTGGCTGCCCGCATGGACTCAGTCCATGGCTGTACCGCCAACAGGAGGGAGCTGCTGCACACGGCACCGCCACTGACTTTCGTCTCGTCCTCAGCATCTTATGCACCTACTACTCCCGCCACTACTCATCGCCTGCCATCCGCCGAAGAATTCAACCAAGTTATTGCGCCAACACCAGTCCGCTCTGCACCACCCATGGCGCCCACTCCTGTCCGTGTTGTTCCACATAGGGCACCCGCTCCATCTACTCAGCGCAGCAATTCACGTCTGGAGCCTATTAGCGAGGAGTAGGTTGAGTCCCCAGCGTCTCTGCACCTCACCCTCGGCAGGGCAAAGGAGATCCTCACCATCTCCTCTGACTGAGTACGCTTAGCCGCCATGCGATGTACCGACTTGTACGATATGTTTATATGTACATAGGCTGTGAGAAGTAGCTTGTTTGTGCATCATGTAGGATCTGGAGGAGTGCACTAGACTAAATAACATGTCAGGATTATGTACGCATATCCTGAATGATGTATTGTATAATTACTGCTTGCATGTAAGATATGTAATGGACGGTCCTTCTCCGTGCGCAAACGTTTAATCTCTTGAAAAAAAAATCTTGGAGCATTTGTGACTTTTTCCATCTTCTTGAACTTATTGATTTTTGTAGCATAATTTCTTTTCTTATGAGTGTTTCAAAATATATCCCCAGAGTGAACTATGTCTCGTCCTTGGACGCGCTCTATGCCGACTCGGACAGAAGAAAATTATGGCACACCCCCAGGCAACAATTTCAAACAGGGGAAGACAAGTCAACAGGACAGTGAAAAGGCACTTTCCCAAATGTGCCGTCTTTATGAACAAAGTCAGCAGCAACATCAGGAAATAATGAACCAAGTCATCAATATGGGGAATCACCATGGACAGTATCAGCAGCAATCAAAGTTGTCTGAGCTACAGAAGACATGTCCGCAAACATTTTCTCACACTGACAAACCTCTTGAAGCCGAGGACTGGCTTCGAGACATGGAAAGAAAATTAATTATTGCCCAGTGTTCAGATCTTGAGAAAGTACTTTATGCTCCGCACTATCTCACTGGAGCAGCCGCATCGTGGTGGGAAAATTTCCTACACATGCACCCCAACGAAAATAATATAACATGGGAGGAATTTAAAGAAGGTTTTCGTGGGGCGCATATTCCTAAAAGCCTTATGAAGATCAAGAAGATAGAATTTGATGACCTCAAACAAAGGACCATGACAGTGTCAGAATACAACAGTCAGTTTACTCTATTATCTCGCTACGCCAACGAAGAGCGTATGTCCGAAAACAAGAAGATGGAGAAATTCCTAGACGGTCTGGCACCCGCGCTTAAATGCCAACTGGTTGTGCACACCTTTCCAGATTTCAAGACACTGGTGGATAAGGCCATTACTTTGGAAAATGAGAGACGCAGCCTGGAAGATTTCCGCACGCGAAAAAGGGACCAGATTAATCTTGCCCGCAACCATCGAAGCAAGACGGATTTTCAGAAAGGTGGGACACGCAAACCCACGACAAACGTCTCGCGCCCAGTTAAGAATTTCCATGCGAGGGACAAGGAGTTCACGTATCGCCCAAGCGTTACTTGCTACACCTGTGGAGAAGAAGGGCACTATGCCAAACAGTGTCCCAAACAAAGGAACTCTACCCGAAAGCCGAACAACGGTGGCAATAATCCAGCACCCAAGAGAAACAATTTCAACCCCAATAACAACCACAGGAAGGGTCATCTGAACCACGTGACGAAAGAGGAAGCACAAAATGCCCCAGATATCATACTCGATACGTTTCCTGTCAACACAATACCCGCCATGGTTTTGTTTGATTCTGGAGCTTCCCACTCATTCGTTTCGAAAAGTTTTGCTTTGCAAAATAATTTTTCGATGCTTCCCTTGGAAAAATCTATGATCGTTAAGTCCCCTGGGATTAAGCAAGTTACCCAGAATTATTGCCAGGGTGTGGTTATCGAGTTTGAAGGATTGAAGTTTCACGCAAATCTTATCGTGTTGGAAAATAAAGGACTGGATGTCATCTTAGGGATGGATTGGTTAACCACCAACAAAGGTTTTATTGACTGCTTCAACAGGACCGTAATTCTCACCCACCACCACGGGAAGACAATAAAAGTTTCAGCCAAGGAAAGAAAAATATCCCGGCAACCGAGATTGAACAAAGTAGATATTTCTGAATTGAGCAAGGTTCCGGTAGTGTGTGAATTTCTAGACGTATTTCCCGAGGAACTACCAGGCATGCCACCAGACCAAGAGATAGAATTCAGCATTGAGCTAGCACGCGGAACCACCCCCATATACAAGAAACCATACAGAATGGCACCATCCGAATTGGTAGAACTGAAGAAGCAAATAAAAGAATTATTGGAGAAGGGTTATATACGAGCCAGTTCCTCACCTTGGGGCTCACCAATTTTATTTGCCAAAAAGAAGGATGGGACACTGAGATTGTGCATAGACTATCGAGCGCTAAACATGGTCACAATCAAGAAAAAATATCCAATGCCGCGAACAAATGATTTGTTTGATCAGCTCGCTCAAGCCAAGGTATTCTCAAAGATTGACTTAAGATCGGGATACCATCAATTAAAGGTACGCACAGAAGATATTCCCAAGACAGCCTTCACCTCCAGATACGAATTGTATGAGTTCACAATAATGCCATTTGGACTGACGAACGCCCCGACATATTTTATTCATCTCATGAACAAAGTATTCATGAAGTTTATGGACAAGTTTGTTGTGGTATTTATCGATGATATTCTGGTATACTCCAAAACACCAGAAGAGCATGCTGAACATCTCCGAATTGTACTAGGAGAACTTAGGAAACATCAATTATACGCCAAATTCAGCAAGTGTGAATTTTGGCTAAGGCAAGTAGGTTTTTTGGGCCACCTACTGACCCAAGAAGGTATCGCCGTAGACCCGGAAAAATTCAAGGCCGTACTGGGGTGGAAGCCACCAGCCAGCGTGACGGATGTACGAAGTTTCTTGGGAATGGCAGGATACTACCGGAGATTTATTGAAGGATTCTCCACCATAGCAAAGCCAATGACGCAACTACTCAAGAAAGACAGGAAGTTTGAATGGACAGAAGCTTGCGAGAAAAGTTTCCAAGAGCTAAATAGGAAACTGACGACAACACCAGTACTAATTGTGCCATATATACACAAAAATTTTGAGGTATTTTGTGACGCATCTCGAAAGGGCCTCGGGTGCGTATTAATGCAAGAAGGCAAGGTTGTCGCATATGTTTCCAGACAACTTCGCAAGCATGAGGAAACTTATCCTACTCATGACCTGGAATTAGCAGCAGTTATTCATGCACTCAAGGAATGGAGACACTTCTTACTTGGTAATCGTTGTGAAATATACACGGACCACAAAAGCCTCAAGTATATTTTCACACAACCAGAACTCAATTTACGGCAGCGACGCTGGTTGGAATTAGTAAAGGATTATGATGTTGGAATCCACTACCACCCAGGCAAAGCAAATGTCGTAGCAGATGCTCTGAGTCGGAACCCCAGTCCGGACAACGACAACATGCCAAACTTGAGACCTGAATTCCAGCAGGAATTCGCAAAGCTCAATCTGATGGTGGTCACCGAAGGCAGTGTGTCGAACTTAGAGTTACGGCCTACCCTGATAGAGAAGGTTAAAGAGGCTCAACATGGACACCCCAGCATTGAAGGCATAAAACGGAAGATGAAATTGGGCAAGGCCTCAGAATTCGTTATCGATGAGCAAGGAATATTGTGGTATGGGAATAGGATTTGTGTACCAAATATTCATGACCTTAAATAGCAAATCCTGGCTGAAGGCCACACCGCTCCGTATTCGATCCATCCTGGAGGAACAAAAATGTACAAAGATCTTCAGGAAACATTTTGGTGGCATGGTATAAAAAGAGACATAGCCACGTTTATTGCATGTTGTGACTCTTGTCAACGCATCAAGGCCGAGTACCAGAAACCGGCCGGGCTATTACAACCAAATAAGATACCCGAGTGGAAATGGGACGAGATTGGAATGGATTTTATTGTTGGACTACCTCGGTCACGACACGGACATGATGCCATATGGGTCATCACTGATAGACTGACTAAGGCAGCACACTTCATCCCCGTGAAGACAACCCACACCACTAAGAAGCTTGCTAGGCGCTACCTTTCTCGTATCGTTTGCTTACATGGAGTCCCAAAGAAAATAATCTCGGACAGAGGCACTCAATTCGTCTCCCGATTTTGGAATCACTTACAACAAGCTCTGGGAACTCAGCTGGCATTCAGTACCGCATACCATCCCCAGACAGATGGGCAGACTGAGCGAGTAAACCAGATTCTAGAAGATATGCTGAGAGCGTGTGTCCTCACCTATGGGACCAGTTGGGAAGAGAGCTTACCCTACGCAGAATTCGCATATAACAACAGTTATCAGTCCAGCCTGCAAATGGCACCATTTGAAGCTCTGTACGGGCGAAGGTGTCGTACCCCGCTAAATTGGTCAGAAACCGGAGACAGCCGTATCTTCGGCCCAGACCTGCTCAAAGAGGCTGAAGATAAGGTCAAGGTAATTAAGGACCGACTCAAGACAGCCCAAAGCCGACAAAAGAGTTATTACGATCAGAAGCATCGTGGAGTCAATTTTGAACCCGGTGAATTTGTGTACCTACGAGTATTCCCTATGAGAGGCCTGCATCGATTCAAGATTAAAGGGAAGCTAGCACCAAGATTCATCGGACCATTCTGCATAGTGGCACAAAGAGGCAAGGTGACCTACCAGCTAGACTTACCCGAAGAATTATCCGACATCCATGACGTATTCCACGTCTCCCAATTGAGGAAGTGCGTAAGCAACCCAGAGAAACAAGTACACCATAAAAACATTGGCGTGCAGCCAAACCTGACATATCGGGAGCATCCAATAAAAATCTTGGAAGAGCCTGAAAAGGAGAACCCGACAGAAAACCATCAAGTTCTTCAAAGTTCAGTGGAGCAACCACACCGAAAGTGAAGCCACTTGGGAAAGAGAGGATTTCCTTCGGACAGAGCACCCACAATTATTTGAGGATCAGCTGGAATCTCGGGGACGAGATTTATCCTAAGAGGGTAGGTGTTATGACACTCCAAAAATATTTTTTTAGTTTTCTTCAAAAAATTTGTTGGATTTGAAGAAGGTCTTCTAAACCCTTCCAAAAATCTCTCTCAAAAGCATTTTTTTCCTTTAGCAAATATTTTATTTTTGCATCTCCTTCAACTCTGGTGTTTGGTTTTTAAATTTTTTTTTCTGATTGCCCTCTTCTCAAAGTTTCAAGAAAAATCTTTGGAGTTTAATTTCTTTCAAAAAGAAACTCTAGGAGTTTTGCATCTTCTCCAATATTGAAATCCACTCATGATTTTACCATGCACCACATGGTAAAAATCTTCCCAAAAATCTCTCCTTCCACTTTGGGCAATCCAAACATTCTGTCTCAACAAGCTCAACCCTTTTCTGAATTTTATTTCATTTATTTCTCCTCCCAAATCTTTTCTGTCCATTATTTTGAGCCTAGGAGATTTGCAAAGCAAGTACCTAAGTGCAATTGAGCTTTGACCTCAAACCAACTCCCCTGGATAGTCCTTGGTACCCACAACCTAGAACAATCAAGATCCACTTCTCTTCGTTTCAAAAATTTCAAATTTCAGTCTTTGCAAGTTTGGACCAGATTTGTCAAATTTGGTGAAATTCATATCTTCTCTGCTCCAAAAATTCCACAAAAATTCAGGCAGCCTCTAGATGCAATGAGAGGCCCCTCTACCAAAAATCAGCTCAAGCAGAGCCTCCCACATACCAAAAACATTCTGTCGAGCACCTGACCTACACTGTTTCATTGCACTTTCAGAGATTCAGAGAAGTTCAGAGTTCAGTGTCGCCTCTCTTCGTCAGAGTTTGGTCACGCGGCCACAGTGCGCTCTGGCACGATGCACACGGCCTCTTCCCCCTGGCCAGCACCCCGCACGCACGCTTGGCCGATTCCTGGCGACGGTGGCGACGAGCATCGCCGGTGTTGGAAGCTTCTGTGGTGGCCGCGCCACCCGTGGCGGCCAGAGAGGGCCCGAGCCCGCTCGCCACTCCACCCGGCGCCGCCCATCGCCCCCAGGCTCTCCGCGTGTCCCTGCCTTGCCAGAGCACGCCCGTGGCACCGTCGCCGTGGCACGGCAAGCACAGAGCATGCTCCCTACCGCCGACGGGCCCGCGCCGCCCCGTTCTGTCGAGCACGCCCTAAGCAACCAAACCCCGACTCGTTTAGCACCAAAACAGAACCAATGAACCCCCACGGTGGCGCTAAACCCCTGAACCTCCCCGACCAATGCCCTGCGCCACCGTAAACTTCGCCGGAGAACCCCGTTCTCGGCAACCGCCTCGGGCCGGCTATATATAGCACCCCCGAGCGCGCTCTCGCCCCGCACACCTCCACCACCTCACTAGTCTTCGCCAAGCCCCTGGAAGGGCCTCGAGGGGCTCTTCTTCCTCGACTCCGGCCGCCCCGTCCCGCCTCGGCCTCCACCTTGATTCACTCCGGTGAGGTTGTCCCCTGCACCCAAATCCCGTCAGCTACCCTCTCATGCTACCACAAGTCTAACCCCCTCCTCAATTCCTCCTCCACAGCACTCTCCGACGAGACCCACGACCACCCGAACCGCCGTCCGCCGGAGCAGGAGCCACCGTCGACGTGGTGCTCGCTGGCGACCACCACCACCACCAACCGACGCGGATTGGCGCCCTGAACACGGAGGTACCCTCCGATCTCCCTGCCTCGCCGTGGATCGCTGCCAGCGACCACTGCGGCTCTCGGGCGCCGACGAGCCCCGTCTCTCTTGTTTGAAAATTCAAACCTAACGGGTGGGACCCGCCCGTCAGCCACTCTATTGTTTTTTTTAAATCGTTTTCTGGAAACGTACTTTGGCAAATACGCTTTCCACACTGAACCGTTTTTCTGTGCTTTTCTGTTTAAGCCCCTGAGAGTTTTCTGTTTCATTACAGATGGGTCCTTGGACCAAAACTCTTATAACTTTTTAACAGAAAGGAATTTTGGAGTGATTCTTTTTCTGTCCTCTTCAAATTTTTGTCTAGTCTTTTATCATATTTATTTGAAAAATATTTGGATTAACTTTCTGTACCCCACGGTATTTACATTAGCGCGTGTGTTTTATGTACCGTAGATACCGAAGGAGGTGACGGAACCGCGAACTTCGCCGAGCTAGACCCCGACTACTCTGAACCAGGCAAGCAATGTTTGAACTTTTGATATGATGAGTGTTTGGGCATGTTTGCATTATTTTTGTATCATGGCACGTTCATGAGCATTTCGATGATGGTTTATCTCGTAAGAGTTGAGGCAAGTGAGTTCGGAAAATCCATGAGTTGTTGGAAACATGTTGCATGGCCATGAGTTGGCATGAGTATGGGTAAGATGGCAGTGTTGTAGCATGCCAGGCTTATGCCAGATCGTTGACCCCGTGTCAACACAAATTAGTCAGATTCCGGTCCGTCTCCCCTTTCGTACTACCACCTGTTTCCCGCAAGGGATACGACATAGTAAGTTGCAAACCACTTCCTGGTACACACCAAATCGAGAGGCCGGGATGAAGGTTCCATGGCCCTGGATTAAAGCCTTTCATCCGGTCAGGGGGCATGAGTGTTTCTGGTTGGGACCGAGAGGGGGGCACCCCTTAGAGCGCGCGTAAATAAATTTGATCCCATGCTATTCGAGATTGTGATCTCCCCGTCTCAAAGTTTTTCTTAAACGCTGTCCAGGGTGATTCCTGGCAACGTGAGGTATGATGGGTGTGTACTAGTTAGCTGTGTTTCCTCCAAAATACCATAAACGGAACTAGTCCTTTGTGACTACGAAAATCCGTTGGCTGTGGACAAATTTTGGTACAAACTCTGCAGAGTCAAAATTCTCGAATTCATCTCATTCATGTCCGAGTACCGTGTTCACCTTATCTTGTCAAATGTCAGTCTCGGTGACAGAACTCCTGATAACCATTTGAGTGTTAAATGTTTATTTCCTATAAATGGACTAACCCGCTTATTGTCTGGTGATGAATGTCTTCCGTGAGCACCATATCTTGTCAGTTATGAATAATGAATTATAAGCCCTTTCTGCGATGTCGCTCAGACGTCCAACTGCGGCATTGTTATCATTTACTTTTGTTATAAGCCCTTTCTGCGATGTCGCTCAGACGTCCGACTGTGGCATTGTTATCATTTACTCTTGTTATAAGCCCTTTCTGCGATGTCGCTCAGACGTCCGACTGCGGCATTGTTATCATTTACTTTTGTTATAAGCCCTTTCTGCGATGTCGCTCAGACTTCCGACTACGGCATTGTTATTATTTACTTTTATTATAAGCCCTTTCTGTGATGTTGCTCCGACGTCCGACTGCGGCACGCATGTATTTTCTTTCAATATAAGCCCTTTTTGAGGTGTCGCTTAGACGCCTGACTGTGGCATGTTTTACTTATTTGTTCACCCTTCGAGGCGTCGCTTCAGACATCCGATCGGTTTTTGAGTTTATTTTTCTTTGAGTTTTCGAGCGGACTACTGCCGGTTCCCTTTTGACTTACTTGTGTTACTAATTTGATAGCACATTGTTATAAATTAATCATGTCGCATACATGCATTCATTTGTTATATCTTTTGTCCGAACTACCTTGCGAGTACTCTCAAAGTACTCACTGGCTTGTTGATTTGGCCAGATGCTGACGAAGGCGACCTCATGGATGAAGAGTTCGATAGCGAGTCCGACGCCTAGAGGAATCCCAGTCAGTCTCGTGCGACCCCTGGATTAGTCATTGTGATATATCCGCTTCCGCTACCCAAATAAATTCATCGAGACTCACCTCGACGCTCGATGTGCCGCCAGTGCAGTAGTCTTATTAACCACCCCACTGTGTTATTCCACCAACTACTCATATCTCAAGTCAGTAGTATTTCCACCCCACACCATTGTGTTATATCCGCCGCTATGTATAATTATTGGCGTACTTGTAGTAGTTTGTTGAGCAACCTCAGCTCGACCCTGTAATATATCTTATGCTACTGGCTTATTGTATCAAGATTTTGTCTACCAGTATGGAGGATTTTCCTCATATTGGACTCCATCGGTCGGTTGTTCAATAAATATTTTTATTGAAAAACCGGTCGTGACATTTAACGCATGTATTGGGCATGAAGCCCGTATAAATAAGCTTCTGTTAAAGAAGCCCCCAGGTATAATGAGCGCGGATAGCGCGTCAAGTGTGTGCGGAAAAAGTGCAAACGAACCTCTAAAGGCTACAAGAAGAAGGAGGTGGAAGGAGAGAAATAAAAGACAGCAAAAAGCAAAAATAAAGAATGCGGACGGAGGAAGGAGACGAACTTGGAGTCCGACACTTAGGCGTAGAATCTTCGTAGACGGGCTGCGTTCCATGGTTTCGGCTCGAGTCGGTTATCCGATGCGTTTCGCAGACGGTATGCTCCGCCGGTCAGGACCTGGTCGATGATGAAGGGACCTTCCCATTTGGGCTCGAGTTTGTCCTTTTTCTGGTCCGGCAGGCGTAGAACTAGTTCGCCAACGTTATAAGCTTTGGCCCGTACTTCCCTGCTTTGATATCTTCGAGCCTGCTGTTGATAGAATGCGGAACGAGCTTTTGGCACGTCGCACTCCTCCTCCAATGCGTCCAAACTGTCCTGCCGATCGATCTCGGCTTCTCTTTCTTCATACACGCGTACGCGAGGTGAGTCATGTATTATGTCGCAGGGCAAGACTGCCTCTGCGCCGTACACCATGAAGAATGGTGTAAATCCGGTAGTACGATTCGGCGTGGTCCGCAGCCCCCAGAGTACGGAGTCGAGCTCCTCGACCCAGTGCGTGTTAGATTCCTTGAGGGACCGCACTAGTCTGGGTTTAATGCCGCTCATGATTAGAACGTTTGCTCGTTCGACTTGGCCGTTGGTTTGAGGGTGATAGACTGAGGCGTAATCGAGCTTGATGCCCATGTTTTTGCACCATGATTTGACCTCATCGGCCGTGAAGTTGGTGCCATTGTTAGTGATGATACTGTGGGGGACACCGTAACGGTGCATTACCCCTGATATGAAGTCTATCACTGGTCCGGATTTGGCCGTTTTAACTGGTTTGGCCTCTATCCATTTGGTGAATTTGTCCACCATGACCAATAGGTATTTTTGCTTGTGGGTTCCTCCCTTGAGGGGTCCAACCATGTCAAGCCCCCAGACCGCGAACGGCCAGGTGATGGGTATAGTTTTAAGGGCGGTGGGTGGCATGTGGCTTTGGTTAGCAAAAAGCTAGCAACCGGTACATTGTTGGACTAAGTCCTGCGCATCTGCCCGGCCCGTCGGCCAATAAAATCCTGTACGGAAGGCCTTGCCTACAAGGGCCCGGGCTGCAGCGTGGTGCCCACCCAGTCCTGCATGAATTTCAGCCAGGAGGTTTCGCCCTTCCTCTTCGGAGATACACCTTTGAAGGACTCCGGTAGTGCTTTTCTTATAAAGCTCTTCCTCATGGACTTTATAGGCTTTAGAGCGCCGTACTATGCAGAGAGCCTCATTTTGGTCTTCGGGGAGTTCCTGCCTAGTTAGGTAGGCTAGGAATGGTTCCGTCCATGGGGCGATAACCGCCATTATTTCGTGAGCAGAGGGTGTTACCTCGGGGGCGGAGCCTCCGGTTGTGTCAGAGTGTTCGGCGTCAGGCGGCGCGGTTGGGTCCGGATTGTTATTGCCGGACTCCCCTTCCCATAGTACGGATGGCTTAAACAGCCGTTCCAAAAATATATTGGGTGGGACGGCATCGCGTTTTGCACCGATGCGTGCCAATATATCCGCCGCCTGGTTGTTATCCCGGGCTATATGATGAAATTCGAGCCCTTCGAACCGTGCTGACATTTTTAGGACCGCATTGCGGTATGCTGCCATTTTCGGATCTTTGGCGTCAAAGTCTCCGTTTATTTGAGATATTGCGAGGTTTGAATCCCTGCGCACCTCTAGGCGTTGAATGCCCATGGAGACTGCCATCCGGAGGCCGTGCAGAAGGGCCTCGTATTCGGCTGCGTTGTTGGAGTCCGTATACATTATCTGAAGGACGTATTGGACTGTGTCCCCGGTTGGGGACGTCAGGATGATGCCAGCCCCTAGGCCAGCCAACATTTTGGAGCCATCAAAGTGCATGATCCAATTGGAGTATGCGCCATACTCTTTAGGGAGTTTGGCTTCAGTCCATTCGGCCACGAAGTCGGCCAAAACCTGCGACTTAATAGCTCGTCGTGGCTTATAAGTTATGTCGAATGGAAGGAGCTCTATGGCCCATTTAGCAATCCGGCCCATCGCGTCGCGGTTGTTTATAATGTCGTTAAGAGGTACTTCGGAGGCTACCATTATCGAACACTCTTGAAAGTAGTGTCGCAGCTTCCGGGATGCCATGAACACCGCATATGCTATCTTTTGATAGTGTGGGTACTAGGACTTGCATGGAGTTAGGACAGTGGACACATAATAAACCGGTTTTTGAACAGGGAACCGGTGTCCGTCCGTTTCTCGTTCGACAACGAGCACCACGCTGACAACTTGATGTGTTGCGGCGATATATAATAGCATTGGTTCGCCCACGTTGGGCGCGGCCAGGACTGGATTTGTTGCCAAAATGGCCTTTATTTCTTCCAGTCCAGCCGTGGCGGCATCCGTCCACTCGAAGTGTTCGGTGCGGCGGAGGAGGCGGTAAAGAGGTAATGCCTTTTCTCCTAAACGGGAGATAAAGCGGCTTAGAGCCGCTACGCATCCCGTCAGTTTTTGTATTTGTTTGAGGTCTTTTGGAATATCCAATTGTGACAGAGCTCGAATCTTGGCTGGGTTTGCTTCAATTCCTCTGCCGGACACAATGAAGCCCAGGAGCTTTCCGGCTGGAACGCCGAAGACACATTTTTCCGGATTGAGCTTGATGTCATATTTTCGAAGATTGTCGAATGTAAGCCTCAAGTCGTCTACTAGAGTTTCGACGTGTTTGGTTTTGACGACCATGTCACCTACATATGCTTCCACTATTTTGCCGATCTGGTTTGCCAGACATGTCTGAATCATGCGCTGATATGTTGCACCGGCGTTTTTGAGCCCAAAGGGCATTGTGTTGAAGCAGAACGGGCCGTAGGGAGTGATGAATGCTGTTGCAGCTTGGTCTGGATCTGCCATCTTGATTTGGTGGTAGCCAGAGTACGCGTCGAGGAAGCACAATGAGTCGTGTCCTACTGTAGCTTCAATGATTTGATCAATTCGAGGGAGGGGGAAGGGATCCTTTGGGCAAGCCTTATTAAGGTCTTTGAAATCAACACATAGGCGCCAGGATTTATCCTTCTTTGGTACCATCACCAGGTTCGCTAGCCAGTCCGGATGTTTTATATCTCTGATGAATCCGGCCTCCAGAAGTTTGGCTAGCTCCTCTCCCATGGCCTGTCTCTTGGGTTCGGAAAAGCGCCGAAGAGCCTGTTTGACTGGCTTGAATCCTTTTAGGATGTTTAGGCTGTGCTCGGCCAGCTGACGTGGGATTCCTGGCATGTCTGAAGGGTGCCAAGCAAAGATGTCCCAGTTGTCTTGTAGAAATCCTCATAGTGCAGCGTCTACATCAGGGTTTAATTGTGCCCCGATGGAGGCCGTCTTTGCAGGGTCCGTTGGGTGGACTTGGAATTTGACTATTTCAAACGCTGGTTTAAAAGAGGTGGACTTGGATCTTTTATCAAGTATCACGTCATCCCTGTTCACCGTGGAGTGCATCGCGATGAGTTCCTCGGCCGCTAGGGCTTCAGATAGTGCCTCGAGGGCTAGTGCGGCTGCCTTATTTTCGACGCGGAGTGCTATGTTCGGATCACTAGCGAGAGTGATGATTCCGTTGGGACCGGGCATTTTAAGCTTCATGTACCCATAATGGGGTATAGCTTGAAAAATTGTGAATGCCTCTCGTTCTAATAAAGCATGATATCCGCTGTTGAACGGGGCCACTTGAAATGTGACCTCCTCGGACCTGTAATTGTCCGGCGAGCCGAACACTACGTCCAACGTGATTTTCCTTTGCAGCATGCTTCCTGGCTGGGGATTATTCCTCTAAAGGTTGTGCTGTTTCGCTCAATGCGGTTCCAGTCTATTTCCATTTTTCGGAGGGTTTCCTCATAGATGAGGTTTAGTCCGCTGCCGCCATCCATGAGTACCTTAGTAAGGCGAAAGCCGTCTACTATCGGGCTGAGGACCAATGCGGCTGGTGCCCGGGCAGTTCGGAATTTAGGTTCGTCACTGGCATTGAAGGTAATAGCCGTGTCACTCCATGGATTTATTGTTGCTACTTGGTAGACTTCGGCAAGGTTGCAGAGTTGTCGTTTTCGCATGTTATTTGATACGAAAGTCTCGAAGACTGTTAACACCGTACTGGTGTTGCTGGGCTGGGATTCTGAAGCTAGAAGCTCTTCGCCACTTTTGGACACCTGCCGTAGTATCCAACATGCTCGAAGGCTATGAGTTGGAGTGGCGCCCTCTGTGCGATGAATTTTGCAGGGTCCGTTTAGCCAACCCTCTAGTACGGTTCCGTACCATTTAGGGGGTTTTGGTTTTTTGGTATTCAACCAAGGTGCTTGATAATGATGCACCCTTTTGTTCCGGACTAGGGATGTATTCGGGGCCGGATTATCCCAAAATTTACTTTCGGTTTTCCAGGCGCTCTCCATCGCACAGTACTTTTGTACTATGGTCACCAAGTCAGCAAAGCGTGTAATTTCGCGACGACTTATGGCGTTTAGGATTCCCTTGTTCGTGCAATTATTGCAAAAAATTGGGATTGCGTCCTCCTCTCGGCAGTCCTTTATCCTGTTCATAACCAGGAGGAATCTAGCCCAGTAATGATGTACTGTTTCAGCAGGCTCTTGCCGAATTCGAGAGAGATCGCCAATGTTTGGGTGGGCGGGTGGCACTAAATCCGGAACCCCGTCCAATTTAGGACTCAAGGGCCGAGAAGTTTCCAAACTCGGAAATTTGGATTTTTGAGTGCTATCCAATGAGTCCGGCCCGCCGCCTGACTTTAGGTTCAGGGCTTGATCGACATCCGTCCCTCCGCAGGAATCCGGCATGGAGGGATCGGGAATCCGGACGTAGCTAGTCCTTAAGGTAGAAGAAGAATCGCCGCATTGCTCCTCTATCACAGCAACATGATGGGTAGCCTGGGGAGAGTTGATCTCTCTCAGATCGGTTTTAGGCCCAATCCGGTCGTAATCTATGGCGACTCTCAGGGCGGCGATGCGATCCAAGAGCTCGTTTATGGAGAAGAGCTCGATCGGATCTAACTGTTCGGCAAGTTCCGAACTAAGATGGGGATTGGTGTAGGTGTCACTGAAGATGGAGACCTATGGCGAGCCTCTCCTCTCCCACCTCCGCCCCCCTAGCACCCACCGTTCTCCATGGCGAGCTCTAACGTAATCTTCCATGGAAGGCCTCTTGCATTGGGACTTTGCACCTGGCCTTGCATTGGCCGATCAGGTGAGACGCAGGTTTGGCTCCACGGTCCATTTCTCTCCTTCTCGGGACTCCAAGGAATTTTTTTTGGTGGTCTCTTTCTCCTCGGCTTCTTTCCCCCTCACTGTGGATTCGGTTGGCATTGCACTACAATGCTGTATTGGGGGCATTAGCAATGGATTCAAAGTGCTTCAACTCAATTCTCGATCCTTTCGGTTTTCGGTGGCTAATAATAAAGTGGGACATTTCATCCACCATTTGAGGGATCGTGTTTGGCCGGATTTTGTCTGTCATTTCCACCTTTTCAATGGCCGCTTTGCAAGTGCTCCAATTGATGACTCATCTTGGCACGCTGACACTGAGCTCACGGATTTATCTTCTCGTCGTTCATTGGCTGTTAAATCATCTTTGCAATTCCTGCATTCGGGAGCTAACTTGAATTCTAAATCTGAGGAGGTGTTCTGTAAGTTTGGTCTGATTCCGTTTTCTTCGATGCGGTTCTCCAACAATGCTCATGAAGCGTCCTCATCACGCTTGAATCAAAAGTCACAGGATCTTACGACATCAGTTCTTACTACGGGGGATCCTGCTGATCCTTCCCCACGAGCTGCTTGCATGGTTCCATCGCCCAACGATCGCACCGCATTAATGGCTCATTTTTTGAACCAGGCCCATTTGGAGGAATCATTGCCGGGGAATTACATAAAATTAGGAGCCTTTAAGTGCCCATTGTCTGTCCCGTATCCTACGCTGCCCCAATGTTTTTTCAAGCCAGCATTCAAATATGCGCCCAAACATGTGACCTGGCCCGCTACTCTCTTGGCCCGTCATAAAGCTGATTTGGCCCAGGCCCATTATTCAGAATCTGATATTTTGGATTTATCCTCTAATTGGGCGGTTCTGTGCTCACGTTGTCTTCAATGGGGACACCATAAGATTTCTTGCCAGGCCAGATTGATTTGTATTAACTGCTCCTCGCCTGGACATAAGGCCAGTGATTGCCTCAATTTTGTTAGGCCCCAAACGATACAAACTTTGCAACCCACAATTGGTAACACGCATCCGCTGCCTGAACAAATTGCTCCTTGCCTTACCATGTGTGATAAGCCCAAACGCAAATCAACCGTCCGATGCACGGTGTGTGGCTTCTACGGCCACGTGGAAAGATCTTGTCATAAACGGCTTTTCAACGAGAAATGGCAGTGGCGAGAAAAATCCTCTCCCTCTACCCATTCTACCCCTCACGGTCCGGCTTCCTCCTCGGTTTCCCCAACACCGTAGCTCTGCCCTCTCGTATCACTTCACCAGCTACCACCAGCGTTGTCCTCCGCCGATCCACAGTCCATGGCGAACTACCCTCTCAATCCGGTGCCCTTCCTACCGCCGGGCTTCGCCGTCGAACCCGGTCCGGCGGACCGTGTCGTCCGCAGCGGCATGATTGTTGGCCCCATCCCGCCGCTCAACCACGATTTCCTCGCCATAGCCGAGGCCAGTGCGTATGTCCCGCTGCACCGCCGCACGTCCATCCGCAACATGATCCAAGGTCTGCTCCACGAATCACAGCTTTTTACCACTGAAGTAAGCGATCACCCTCTTGGCATTGGTATTTTTGGTTTTGCGGACTCTTTCCTGCGTGATTCTGCGGTCAATACTCCCCTGGAACTTGAAGAAGAGGATCTTCTGATAACCTTTGTGCCGCACAATGAAGCTTTGAACCGTCGTACCACCTCCTTTGGGCCTGAAGTTTGGCTCATGTTTTTCGGTTTTCCATATGACTATCAGACGGATTACTATATCACCAAGGCTCTGGGTGGTTTTGGATCTCTTGTCAGTTGGTACAATCCGCGGCAGGATAGGAGGTTTATGCTCATTAAGGCACGCGTTCTTCGTCTTCGTTTGATCCCTAAAAGCTTTGTGGTCTGGCAGCTGGGTGGTGCACGAGATTGTTGGACTGTTCAAATCACCATCCTTAGAAGCAATGATTGGAATGGCCTTTTACCTGAAGTACTCCCCCCTGGTGAGGAAGACCCTCCTGCAGATGGAAATCCTCATCCACTGTTTGGTCCTGATATGACTGCTGAGCAGCTCTACCAACAGCAGGTGCATAACTGGCTTGTGCAAAATGGAGCTCCCAATGCTGACAATGACAACCAGGGCAATGCACCTCCTCAAGAGAATGCGGGTTGGGGCCAGTGGGCAGCTCCTCCGGCTCATCCTCTGCCCACCCTCCCTGAGCACCTTGTCAATTACCACGCATGGCTAGCAGCTCAAGGCCTTACCTTCCAGCATGGTGTTGTGCCAGAGGATAATATTTCTGATAATCCCATGGAGGCATGGAATGATACCTTCTCCTCCTCTGATGACAGCTCTGCTCCTTCTGATCATGCTCTGTTGGTGTTTCCTAACACTGAACCTGCCCCGCTTGCAACTCAAGATACCCTGAATATTACTGTCAACATGCACAACAATGGCATTCAGTTTGGCCTTTCGTCTAATGGATCAGAGCTGTTGAACCTTCTGCTTTCGGACCCTATTCCCAGGCAGCGGTTGAATAACTTCATTTTTCACGCTCTACGCCTTGCTTTAGCCACTATTGGTCCTTGGAGTTCAGGTTATGGTATGCAATCTGCAAATGTGCAAGTCACTGTGCTAGTTTCTTCTGATGTCAATGGCATTGCTCTGTCTCAGCTGCTAGATCCTCCAAGGTCTTCTGTAGTACTGGAAGATATATCTGAAGATCCTACACAGAACAATCAGCTTCTTTTGCCTGCTCCGGATGCCCCTCTGCACTCTGAACCTACCCCGCTGGCTGCTTTTCACAATGTGCCCCTGAACTCCGAACTTGACAGTTCCAATGAGCGAGCTCTGCAGGGCTTACCTACGCCTGTGATCAACTCTTCGGCCGAGCCCGCTGGCCTTGCTGCTGTCAACTCCATCATGGCACCAGCAAGTCCCTCGGTTGTGACTCATGGTCGTCGGGCTCGGGCACCTGCTCCCATCTCCACTGTGGAAGTACGCCGAAGCAATCGTTCAAATAAATATAATGGCTTCAAGGTCAACCAGGTGATTGAAACCCGCACCGCCACCTCCAAGGTTAAGCCCAGGCTGGTTCCCTCGATTGGCTCCTCCTCTTCGGCCATAGAACCAAACTCTGAAGTGGTTCCTCACACTCCTGTCCATGTTCTGCAGTCTATTGGTATTAACAGATGTGCTGTTCCGGCGGCTGAACTGACTGAAGATATCCTCACGGCTGCACCTGCCCCATCTTCTGATGCATCCACTCCCACAGGTTCTACTGCCAATGTTGACCTACCTGGTGAGGCGAGGCTATCTAGGGCCTAGTTCGTTTCCTCCTCATGCCACTTTTGCGTAGTTGGGAAGTGCTCTGTTGGAACATACGCGGCATCAACTCTGATGATAAACAGCTTGCACTGAATAACGCCATTAGAACCAGTGGCTGCTCGGTTGTCTGCATCCAAGAGACAAAGAAAACCACTTTTGATTTATCGTTTATTAAGTCATGTTGCCCTAGACAATTTGATCAATTTGCCTATGTCCCCTCTCAAGGAGCCTCGGGTGGCTTGATTACCATTTGGAAAAGCTCTTTGTTTACTGGCGCTGTGGTTTTCTCATCTCATTTTGCCTTGGTCATTAATTTTACTAGCACGTTATCGTCCCACTCATGGACGCTCGCTAATATATATGGCCCTTGTTCGGGTGACGCGCGTATTACGTTTACCAATTGGCTTTATAATCTGGATATACCCAGCTCACAGGACTGGCTCCTAGTTGGCGATTTTAATTTCATTCGTGCGCCTGATAATAGAAATAAGCCAGGGGGGTGCCCATCAGACATGTGCACATTCAATGATATTATCGCAAGCAGAGCCTTATTGAACTTCCTATCAAGGGTAGATTGTACACTTGGAGCAATATGCAACAAGACCCACTGCTTGAACAACTTGATTGGTTCTTCACTTCGTTGCACTGGACCAACGTATACCCCAACACCATGGTCAAGCCTCTTGGTAAGCCTGTCTCCGACCACGTTCCTTGCATTATCTCCATCCAAACCTGCATTCCTCGCAGCAAGGTCTTTAGATTTGAACCTTTCTGGATCCTGCATCCTGGCTTCATGGATCTTGTTCAAGATGTATGGAATAGACTGGTGAGAGCGCAAAACGCCGCGACCCTTCTCTGTCGCAAATTCAAAGCTTTACGCCATGCCCTAAAAATCTGGAGAAAAAATCTCTCCCGTTTGTCTGTAGCCATTGCTAATTGCAACGAGTCCTTGGCGCACCTAGATGATCTTGAGAACAAAAGAGCCCTTTCTATTCCTGAAGCAAACTTTCGGAATATCATCAAGAAACATCTCTTGCGCCTCCTTAAATACCAAAACCAATACTGGAAAAAACGATGCACAATTCGATGGATCAAGTTTGGGGACGAGAATACCAAATTCTTCCAGGCTGTCGCCACAGAACGGTATCGGCGCAATAACATTGCAGCCTTCAAAATAGAGGATGGTTCAATCATTGACAGTCACGATGGAAAAGAAGCACTCCTGTTTCGTACATACACTGATCGCCTGGGTACTTCGCGGCCTGCACAAATGAAATTTAACTTGCCTAATATTCTGCAGCACCATGAGGACCTTGACCAGCTGACTATGCCTTTTACCCATGAGGAGATTGATGCTGTTATCAAAGAAATGCCAGCCGATCGTGCTCCCGGCCCGGATGGATTCAGTGGTGCATTCCTTAAAGCTTGCTGGCCTATTATCAAACACGATTTTTATAACCTCTGTGAAACATTCCACCATGGAGACTTGGACCTCTCCAGTATAAATGATGGCCTCATCACACTGATTCCTAAGATCACCTCACCAGAGACTGTTAATGATTACCGCCCGATCACCCTTCTCAATTGCTGTCTTAAGCTAATTACAAAGCTGCTAGCTAATCGCCTACAACGAGTGATCTTAAAGGTTATCCAAAAGAACCAATATGGTTTCATAAAAGGGAGGATGATACAGGATTGCCTGGCCTGGGCATTTCAATATATACATCAATGCCATGCATCGAAGAAGCAGATTATCTTGTTGAAACTGGATTTCGCTAAAGCCTTTGATACAATCGAACACGCTCCCATGATCACCATCATGAAACACCTGGGATTTAACGACAAGTGGCTGTCTTGGATTAATTGCATCTTCTCGACAGGGCGATCATCAGTTCTACTGAATGGTGTCCCGGGCCGACAATTCCACTGCCGCACAGGTGTACGCCAGGGGGACCCTCTCTCCCCATTGATCTTCGTCATTGCGGCTGATCTCCTACAAGCTGCTATTAATGACGCCTTTAGAGAAGGGAAAGTCCAACTGCCCTTTCCCTGCATCGGCCAAACGGACTACCCAGTAATCCAATACACCGACGACACCATCTTGGCCATGCCTGCATGCCCTCAGCAAGCTACAGTCATCAAACATATCCTTGTGGACTATGATTCTTCCATCGGCCTCCGAATTAACTTCCACAAGTCAACACTAATCCCAATCAACATGACTCAAGAGGCTGCCTTGGCGCTTGCGACCTTCTTTGGATGCTCAGTCGGATCCATGCCCTTTACCTATCTTGGATTGCCTCTCGGCACGTCTAAACCGACCATCCTTGATCTGATGCCCCTAGTCTGCAGTGCTGAACGACGACTCACCTCCACGATCTCAATGATGTCCTACGGGGGCAAACTCTCATGGCTAAACGCTACCGTCACATCTCTACTCATCTACGCCATGTGCACTCTCAAATTTCCGCCCCAGTTAATTGAGATGCTCGACAAAATCAGAAGGAGATGTCTCTGGACCAAAAAGACGGAACATGGGGACAAGTGCAATTCCCTTGCCGCGTGGGAGATGGTGTGCAAACCCAAAAAACATGGCGGCCTTGGGGTTATCAACATTAAGGTGCAGAATGATGCCCTACTCATGAAATTTTTACACAAGTTTTACAACAAGCTTGATGTCCCCTAGGTACAGCTCATTTGGAACACATACTATACCGATAAGGTTCCTCACGCTACTGACCCTGTGGGCTCTTTCTGGTGGCGCCAAATCCTCAAACTTACGCCTGTATTTCGAGGGATTTCACAGGTCCGAATCGTCTCGGGTGACACTGCTCTGGTTTGGAAAGATCTCTGGGCGCCAGATATTTTGCAGGCTTCTCACCCCCATGCATTCTCCTTCGCCATGCACGAGGACGAGACTGTCAAGGACTTCTTGGAGAGCACGGCATTGTCGGAAACATTTCACCTACCACTCTCCCCGCAGGCCCTGGACGAAGTCCGAGACATCCAGCAGATTTCAACGCACGCCCATCCGTCCACGTCTATTAATGATATTTGGTACTATACCTGGGGGAAATCTATTTACCGGCCGGCGGACTACTACAAATTCTTCTTCCGAGACGCCAACGCCCACCCAGCCTTCTCCTTACTCTGGCGCTCTCGTTGCATCATGCGGATCAAAGTCTTCGGTTGGCTGCTGATGGTCGACCGTCTAAACACACGTGACATGCTCAAGCGTCGACATTTTGACATAGGTGACGACCACAGCTGCCTGCTCTGCGGCAATCATGACGAAGAAACTGTGGATCATATGATATTTACTTGCACATTCAGTCAAGCTTGCTGGCGTAAACTTGGGATCAGCTGGCCACCCTTCACCTGCCGCCTACAACTACTTCAACAGGCTAAACACTCCTGGGGACGTCCATTATTCTTTGAAATCTTCCTGGTGGCAGCCTGGAGTCTCTGGAAAGAAAGAAACAACAAACATTTCAGGAGGATTACGCCAACTATCGGTGGGTGGCTGAATAGATTCAAGGAAGACTTTGATCTCCTCAAACATAGGACTAGGGGGAGTCATCCTGCTTTTATTTCTTCTTTTGTTTCTGAATTGAACTAATAACACCACGCCTCGACCACCTGCCCCCTCTGGAAGGGCAGCATGGCAAAATAGGGCAACTACATATGTACTAACCCTTGTAACACCCTGTCTATATATACATATATGAAAACACAGTAGGAGCCTTTCCTACTGTTTACCCTTCAAAAAAACATGGGCATTGGTTTCGATGACTCGAGAGGTCATCGTCGGCGGGGTGGCCGGACTGGAGGTCATAAGAAAACCACCTAGCCGAAGAGTCTGGCCGGCGGCCAAGGCTCCTTTGGCGATAGTATTGTATTTAAAGACGAGATGAGGCATCCTACCTGATGGCGACGGCACAGAGGAACTCTCAATGAAAGCACCAATGTCGGTGTCAAAACCGGCGGATCTCGGGTAGGGGGTCCCGAACTGTGCGTCTAGGCGGATGGTAACAGGAGACAAGGGACACGATGTTTTTACCCAGGTTCGGGCCCTCTCGATGGAGGTAATACCCTACTCCTGCTTGATTAATATTGATGATATGGGTAGTACGAGAGTAGATCTACCACGAGATCAAGGAGGCTAGACCCTAGAAGCTAGCCTATGGTATGATTGTTGTTCGTCCTACGGACTAAAACCCTCCGGTTTATATAGACACCGGATAGGTTAGGGTTACACAGAGTCGGTTACAATTGTAGGAGATCTACATATCTGTATCGCCAAGCTTGCCTTCCACGCCAAAGAAAGTCCCATCCGGACACGGGACGAAGTCTTCAATCTTGTATCTTCATAGTCCAGGAGTCTGGCCAACGGTAAGAGTTCGGCTATCCGGACACCCCCTAATCCGGGACTCCCTCACCTGGTATGAGGGATATGGGGATGTGTGTGGGTGTGTGCCTTCATGGGAGACCGACCTGAAGAAAAAGATTGCATGCGTGCGATAGATAATGCCGACTGGTAGTGTGTGTGCATGCATGCACGAGAGGAAGTTAGTGGTACAATTATAAAGAGAAGACTACTGTGTGGGTGTAAAAGAATAGGTGAGGTCATAATAAATGTAAAGTTGAATTCAAATATTCGAATAAGAGATCCTGATGTTTGAAACCCATGCATGCATGAATATAACGGAGATCTGTGCGGTGTGCTTTGGAAACGAGCATGTTTTAATGTATACACATTGAACAAGGCCAGACTGATTTGAATTTGAGATACCGATGGCAGACATCATTTGCCCATGTCGCATTCGTGCATGTAATTGGAGATGATGGGCGGCTTTTGCATCACATATCTATATCTATACCACTATATATATTATATTATATATATTTTTATATTGTGAGCGGGTAACTTTAACTTTGAAAGATGGTCGTTGGATGAGGCGAATCCGAAGGTCCAAAGATGGCGAATTTAAGCACTATTGGCCGTTGGATATCATCTAGATTCCACCAGATTTCGCCACATGTATAATCTAGAACACTCCATGGTTGAACTTAAGCATAATGCACAAACATCAAAACACAAGCACTTCTTATTTGTTCTAGAATCTTCCGTATCATAATTGCCCAAATGTTTTTCTACATGATTTTCCATTATTTGTTTTTTCTTTATGTCTTACAACACACAATTCCATGAATCTTAAAATAGATTAGCTTTCTTATAAAAACTAGATGATTTTGAATGAAATGAACTATAAGAATTAAACGAACATCTACATCATGCATATATGACTCAAAGCTTGCATGCTATGATGTGGTATTTATTCATAATTTGGTTGCCAAATCTCATGCGTGCAATGCACGTGTACCTTACTCTAGTCTAAATGGTGTTTGTATGTGTGTTGTGCGTGTTGAGGTGCAAATTGTCTTTTTTTGGGTACACGTTAAGCTTGTTCTTCCGAAATTTCAAGCCGCGCCTTGTTATGCCGAAAATTGAAGCTAGCGTCTCTGTCTATCGTGCTGCGAAACTCCCGCCTCTTCAACCCGCGCCTTGTTAGCCCGAAATATTTAAGATATATCTTTGTCTCGTTGTGCTCCGACAACTCCCTCCATCTCAACCCGCGCCTTGCTATTCCGAAATTAGAACGCGCGCGAAAACTCCCACCTCCTGTGAAATCCTGACACGCGAAATGCCCGTGGTACCCCTGAACCGAGAGAACCGCCTCAAATCGGTGGGGGGTACTTTCGTAACTTACCCCACATTTCCGACAAGCGCGTCTCTAAGCCATGGTTCCCCACTGCCATCCCATCCGCCCACCCATTCATCAACCGAGGCCGCGAAAACCCGCGACGAAACCCCACACCCTGCTCCGTCCGCCACCCAGCCGGAGCTTCTTCCCCGACGACATCGTCCACAGCAACACCTCGACGTCCCTCATCCATCGTACCAGATGAGGATCCGTCGTCGATCTCATCGTCCCGCCAGTTCAGCCACCCTGTCCTCCAGCTCCAAGAAGCTGCCCCGATGTTCCCCTCGTCTTTCGCGCCACCTCCATTCCCATGCTGCCGTCTTCACCTGCACCACCGGAAGAGCATCATCATCACCGTTTCCTCGGATGAAGCTGCGGCCTAATCGACGCCACCAAAGAGGTTGTACACTAATCACCGCATTTTCTTCTTGATTCGATCTCACGGTGCTGCCGGCGCTCGGTCCCGAGACGACACGGCGCGGCTCCATCCACGGCGGCGTCGCCGGCCACTTCCTCGTCGCTCCCTCGGCGGCGACGTCCACATCAGTAGGAGCTACTGCTGCTTTAGCTCTCGCTCGCATTGCTGCCCTGCTCTTGCTCTCGGTCCCCTGCCTGGTCTGCTCTTGCTATTGCTCTTGCTCGCGCTGCTGCTCTCGCTCTTTCTCTTGCTTGCGATGCCGCTCCGATTTGGCTACACTTTAGTTGACTGAATCGACTTTTGGGTCAGTCGATTTCCAAGGGGTGGGCTTGCAGGGGTGAAGGAAGAACCAGCCGCAGCGGGGAGGGCGGCTCGCCGGAGAGGTACCCCACTATCTATGTTAGGGTTCAGGATGGGGGCGGTGGTCATCGGCGGTGGCGGGGCGTTGGCGGGGCGGTGGCATGGGGATCACCGGAGAAAAGGCTCGGCACGGGGGGCCTAGAGGGATGGCCAGGGCGGCGGCGGACCGGCGGTGGGGAGTGTTTTCGGGGCGGGCGGGGCGGCGCACCGCCGGCCGCGGGCGGCGGGGGGCTGCTGTTTGGCCGGTGGTGGCTGGCGGCTTAGGGGGGGTGGAGGTTGAAGATGAACCGCAGGCCCTTGATTTCGTATCCAACGGCTGCAAAATCGACTGACCAGAGATGAAAAAGTCAGTCGACCGACGTGTAGCCTCACCTTGCTAGTGCGTTCAGTTTCGACAGCAAAATTCAGTTTCGACAGTTAGGTTCAGTTTCGACAGTTAAGTTCAGAGATGAGCGGCTGATGTATTTTACATCTAGCACTTTGTGGTTATGTATTTTATGTCATGTGTTGGAGATGCTATTAGAATTCCACTCAGGTTAACGTTGTTCGTTGTCTCTCTTGTCCTGCTTCAGCCTCGGCGTCATACAACTCACCGGAGCTACTCTAACGACGAAACCCTCCATCACAGCAGAGCAGTACCTCGGGCTCCATCTCCAGACGCCTAAGATCTTCTTCCCCTCCTCCGACAGCAAAGTCAGCCGGAGCATCCTCACCGGCCAACCCAATCACGCTGAGATCGACATGGCTTCGCCAAAGAGGTTGTACACTTGTTGCATCTCTTTTTTACTCTACATGTTATATATATTGTCCACTGAGCACTCGTAGTAAGGGGAAATATGATTATTTTATCCTACTATATTACAAGCAGTGAGGTACTAGGCAACTTAGCTATCCGTGATGGACTCTCTTGAATGCCATCATTATTTATCTCTGCGTGTTTGAGCTGTGCATTTGTCGATGGGCCTGGGAGTTGAGCTAGTATGGCAGTGGCCTAGGTCCAAAGTAATAGAAGTAGCACAAAAACATTTTTTTAGTGTAGGATTTTCCTTGCTTAAGCCTGCCTACTAGAATCGCCAGTGCTTTAAAGGAAAAGTGAATGAAAACAGAGGAATTGGAAAGTTTCCTATGGTACTACTTTTCATGAATTTGGTGCAAAGGAATGGAGCAAAGGAAAACTGTAGGATTTGTTCCTTTAGTTCTCCTTGAAAGAAAAACCGTAGGAATTCTAATTTCCACTTCTCCTCCTTTTCATATTCCTATTCATCAAGCACAAGACTAAGAGATAGTAGCATAATAGCATTATAACCGGACATTTTCTTGTCGTTTGACTTAATCTCACCATGCTTTTTTGCATCCTGTGATCTTCCAATTGTTGTGAATCAAACACCCAGATTGGCAGAAATCCTGTGTTTTTAAATTCTCTGTTTTGCACGTGCATTCCTATCCTATTCCTGTCTATTTCCTATCCCTGCATTGTTAGAATCCTCAAATTCAAACAAGCCCTTACTCAATTACTTCTGTTACAGATATGTGTCAAAGAAAACCTTGTGTGGTTTGTCCTGCTCCTGCGGTGCTGTGTTCCACCCCAGCTCAGTTGCTACAACGACGGAAGGGTTCACCACAGCAGGGATCCGCTCTGCAGACTATCGTTCGCCGCTTCAGATCTTCTTCTCCGCCGCCGGCAGCCACGACAACTGCATTACCATCATCAACTGAGCAGATGACCTTGAGGACTACACGGGTCCGCAAGAGAGGTCGCACTCTTCCGTGTCTGCTTACGTTATGCGTCGCTTAATATTATGACATGCTACATTATCGTCGTGTTCACCTATTAGACTCCGAGTCAGGTCCAAACTAATGCCGAAACTTGAGTTTTTAAATGGTTGTGGGGTACATATTGGGGCAGAATTCAGTACTATCTGTCTACTATCTGGTTAATCTCCGGTGTCTACTATGAGTTTCATGTTGGGTGCAAACAAACATTAAAGGAGCCATTATCTGTATTTTTTAACTAAAGGTATTACCTGCCTGCTATCATTGGTTTTGGGTCTATCCACAGTTTGCTACCATCACTCTGGATTTGTGCATGCACTCCTTACATAATCTCACTATGTTTTATTCCTATGCATGCCAGTTATTGTACACAATGGAACTGATCATGTACAGCAAAAGAGACGAGCCTTGTGTGGCAATAAAATTTCATGCAGACGTCGTTCCATGGTGGGCGCAAAGGCAGCCCCCCTCCACGCATTTCGGATCGTAATCAAGAGGAAGATAACTTTTCTGAGCGGGATTCAGAAGGAGAAGACCACTCCTATTTACCCCATGAGGTCTTCCCTCTAACTTGGCATGCTGATGTTGGTAATATCATGCATATGGTGCCTTGCATTGCTTACTGTATGCATTAAAGATGTCATCTGCTTAGTTTCGACATGCTTTGTGTCAATGCCATATGTTTTGTTTCTTTATCGTATATGTGAATCGTGCAATGCCATCTTGTCTAGCCAGGCATCATATATGTGAATTTTGCAATGCCACCCTGGTTAGCCAGTCATCTTATATGTGAATTATATTATGCCATCGTTTTTTTATTATGTGTTAAATTTGTCAACAATTTGAGTACATTCAATTACTCTTCCTGTGCATCAGCCATTCGGCATGGTCATGCAAAAAATCTGGAGTGGAAACAAGGTCTTCAGAGCAGACAATGCTATCTGACGAAGCGCATGTCTTGCTGGTTACCGATAGCTCCTCAGAGGAGGATTCAGAGACAGATGACCAGTCATATTTCCCCCCTGAGGTGCATGCCCTAACTTGGCAGGGTTATGTTACTCATATCGTGCGTATGGTATCTTGCATTGCTATGTCATTTGCTTAGTTTAGACATGCTTTGTGTGAATGCCACCTGTTTAGTGTCTAATTACCATATATGTGAATTATGCAATGCCATCTTGTTGCAAGACATTATATATGTGAATTATGCAATGTTATCTTGTTGCAAGGCATTATATATGTGAATTATGCAATGCCATGCTGTTTAGGCAAGCGTCATATATGTGAATTATATCATGCCGTCCTTTTTTTGTATTTCTCATTGCTTTTGTCGACAATGTTTGTATATTCAACTGCTCTTCCTATGCATCAGCCATTTGAAATGGTGATGGAGAAATCTGGAGTGAAAACAAGGTCTTCAGAGCAGACAATGCTACCTGCTGAAGCAGATATCTTGCTGGTTACAGATAGCTCTTTAGAGGAGGATTCAGAGGCAGTTGACTAGTCCTATTATCCCCCTGAGGTGTATGCTCAAACTTGGCAGGGTTATATTACTCATATAATGCATATGCTGTATTGCAATGCTTATTTTTTACATCATATACACAATATTGAATGTCATCTCCTTAGTTGACACATCATATATGCAATTGCCCTCTGCTCACTTCCTTAGTATATAAATCATATATTTGAATTATGTCATGCCATGATGTTTACATAGACATCATATATCTGAATTATGGCATGCCAACCCCTTTTTCTAAAGACATAATATAGTTATATCTTCTCATCCTGTTTACATAGTCATCACATTTTAAATTATGCCATTCTATCCGTGAATTATATCATGCCATCATGTTTCCATCGACGGCATGTTTGTGATTTATGGCATGCCAACCACTTTAATAGACACATCGTATAGTTATATCATGTCATCCTGTTTACATAGTCATCATATTTTGAAGTATGTCATTCTATCCTGTTTAGTTAGCCATCATACATGTGAAATTGTGTCATGCTATCCTGTTTAATTAGCCATCATATATGTGAAATTATGTCCTGCTATTCTGTTTGCTTAGACAACATAAATGTGAATTATTTCATGCCCTGTTTTCTTCCCTACTATCCATTGTACCTATCTATCTTACAATGTCTGTACATTCAATTACTTTTCTTGTTTATCAGCCATTTCAATTGGAGGGAGTGATGGTAGTATCTGTGGGAGTAAAAACACGGTCTTCAAAAAAGATCGTGCTACCTGTCGATGCAGATAGAACCACGGTTGTACTTGCCCAAGAATCAGCCCCAACACACATAACCCACACTCATGCAGATTGTACCCCTACCCAGTTGGACAGAGAACCAGCTACACCCCTTCTAACCCCAACCCCAGCAGATAGACACCCGGTTCCCATTAACACAGCACCGTCTCCACCACAGAGCACCCACACACGAGCAGTTAGTAAGGCAACTGCAGTACCCAAATCACGAGGACCACCACTCCGAACCCGAAGTCAACGCTTAAAGCAGAAGAATAATTGTTCTCAGGTCAGGTTCTGTAGCTATGGTTCATACTACTTTGCTCTTGCATCACTATATTTACTAATACCAACCAATTTCAAATTTGAAGGATGCAATTGAAACTCCAATGGCGCAACAGGTATGTTTTAAACCTGTTTCTTCAACGTGTTTGGCTGTTTGCTGTTGTAACTTGGTCTATGTGGATTTCAGTTTCAATTGAATAAACAGTTATGTTCTCATGCCATGCACATTACAAGTGTTGTTATTGCTGTGTAGTTTCCCACACTTATATTCTGTCTATGCTGCTTTGTCTTAAATAGATATGATTCGAACTGTATCTATCTTGATTTGGCAACATAAACTAGAATGATATAGACCATACAGTGACCATACTACATAGATATATGTTTGTTTCATGTTGCTATCCTGTCCACCTTACTACTGAACTGGTTTACCAAAATGAGTTTCATATACTACATTGTAAACCTGAGATGTGTTTGTTTGTTTCCCTTTCAGAACGCGGATAAAATATTGGAGAAGAGTACCCTGTTATGCAATGGTAAAGGAAGTAATGCAGATAAGGTTCAAGATAGTGAGACATCCCTGTTGGTCTCCAAGAAAGCTGATAAAAACTATATTGAGGACACTGAGACAACCCCAAAGTCCTGTCTTGATGTAGTGTTCGAGTTACTGGCTACCACTGCTGGCACCAGCTCTTCGAACTCGTTGCCTGAATCAGTTCGGCTTCTTGAGTCTCAACTTCAAGTTGAAAGACATCGATTAGATGTTATGCGACAGGAAGCCGGAGGACTGAGGAAGTCCCTGCAGAATTCCGATGCATACTTTCTGGTGCAACAGCAGGCGCTGGAGGACTTAAGCGCCAAACAAGAGAAAGTTAATAAGCTTGCTAAGCATCTTGCCAGCATTATGGGTACCCAGGATATTGTTTCTTGAGCTCTTCTGAAGTGGTTTCAGTTCTGGACTTGTTTTGCTGTGGCGTTTATATGCTGCTGTGTTCCCTATATTTGCACTGGTGGCGAACTTTGATGCCCAGTGGATGTAATATGTGTAATAGCCGTGATAGCCTAGTGTCAGTTGCTTGCTTATTTATTTACTTGTTGTCTTGTTTATTTGTTTGCTTCTAGTCAGTGCAGTACTTTTTCAGCGGTTTGCTAGTGGCTGCAACAACCTATTTTTTATAACTAGGCCACAATAACCATGGGCTAAAATTTACTGTAGTGACACTGGACCTACGGGCCGTAGAAACAGTGGGCCTTCTATGGGCCATATAAACAGTGGGCCTTCCACGGGCCATAGAAACAATGGGCCTTCTACGGGCCGCAGAAACAATGGGCCTTCTATGGGCCGTATCATCAATGGGCCTTATACGGGCAGTATGATCGATTGGCCAAACATGGGCCAATAACAGGCCGTGTTATGGCCGTAAACGCGCTAGAGTTGGAATCGACCGTTCATGGGCCGACCATAACGGGCCATCGTTAATAGGTCGTATTTCATGATGCTATGAAAACGGCCCAACGTGTTAACGGACCACAAACGGGCCGACTGTAACCACGGGCTGAATTTGGCCCATAAGCAGAAAATGACAGTAACGGGCCGTAAGTAAACGAATGCTGGAAATGAGCCCAAGAATAAATGGGCTCTGAGAAGGCCGAAAGATAACATGGGCTGGAAACGGCCCAATGGAATAACGGGCCCTTAATGGGTATAAAGTGATACACTGTTCATTACGGGCCAGTTTCACCACGGGCCGTTAATGGGTGTAAAGTAATACACTGTTCATTACAGGCCAGTTTCACCACAGGCCGTTAATAGGCCAAGAGTTACATAGGGCCTCATATGGGCCGAAAGACGTCATGGGCCATACATGGGCCAGAAGTGAAAACGGGCTGGAATCATATTGGGTGGCCCAGATGATGCTACTAGGTCTAATTCGGATAGGGTGTAACGGGCCTTGGGTTAGCGGACAGTAAATGGGCTATATGCGAACAGGCCATTAACAGGCTTTACATGGGCCGGCCCGCCACCTTTTGACCAAGTCAAATGGGTCGGCTTTTTCACAGGAATGGGCCTCTGTTGGGCCGTGCCACGTGTCGGCGTATCATAAGCGCCTTTTGTCCAATGAGTGGATCACATCTATCCCAACGGTGAGCCGACACGTGTTTCCTCCAGCCAATGATGATTTTACACGTGGAAAATCCCCATTGGTCGGGGCTGTTAACGGGTTATCGGATCCAAAACCCGACCCGGTAGCTTAACGGCGTTCCGTTACGGTGGATGCCGCGTGTCGGTCACCCAAGACGAAAGCACTTCTGTGACGCGCGATTTATCGTCATGGAAGTGGACACTTCCGTGATGATAATTTTGGTACTGTCATGGAACACTTCTACGACAGCACAGGTATGACTATCTTGATTCTATCATAAATTTGTCATGGACGTACATGCATGACAAAAAACGCGACCTACTGTGACAAACACGTATCATCACGGAAGTGTATTTTTTTGTAGTGAGAACATGCTTTGCTGCTATATGCTCTGCTACTATATGTTCAGAAAAGAGATGTAGTTGTTCAGTACATGCTCTATTGCTATATGCTCTGGTGCTATATGTTCAGAAAAGATATGTATATGTTCAGTATATGCTATGCTGCTATATGTTCAGTACATGCTCTGCTCCTATATGTTCAGAAAAGACATGAATATTGCTATTGCGGTATTGCTACAAGTTGATTGATGAGTGCATGTTCTACTGCTATATATCTTCATTGCATTTTCTTGCTATTACATAATGATAGCAACAACACTTGTACATGTTTTTTTATAGTTAAGCACTCACATATTTTTTATAGTCAAGTTCAGAGCATGTCTTCGAGCATGACTGCCGAGTGGGATGAAGAGAACACTAGGGTCGTTACCAACTTGATGGTCACGCAAGTGCAGGCTGGAAATAGGCCGAACAAAATCTTGACCCCTAGTGCATTCGACGAAGTGGCATTGCAATTCAAAGTGAGATCCGGATTGGATGTCTTCTCACTACCTCAAGCCGAAAGACCCCAATTTTCACACTGTGCATCAAAGGATCCTTGGTGATAAACGAGCATATCCACACATGAAAGACTGCATTGGTGCAATAGATGGGACTCACATTAGAGCTTCGATTCCAGAAGACATGCAAATCCGATATATTGGAAGGAAAGGCGTAGTCACTCAGAATGTGATGGCAATATGTGACGTTGATATGCATTTCACTTATGCTTCAATTGGACAACCTGGTTCTATGCATGACACAAGTGTGCTATTTCATGCAATGCATGCGGAAAAGGCCACCTTACCCCATCCTCCAAAGGGTGAGCATGCAGACTAGGCCCCCTTCCCCCATGAGTCAGAATGTTAGAACTCATTTCATGTATGCCAATTCTAACATTCATTCTTTTCTTTATTTTTCGTAGACAAGTACTACCTTGTGGATGCTGGCTATCCTAATAGAAAGGGATATCTCGCACCGTACAAAGGTGAAAGATATCATGTGCCTGACTTTCATAGAGGTCTTCCACCCAATACTCCTAAAGAGAAGCTCAATAGGCTCCACTCGTCCAAACGCAATTGCATAGAGAGAGCCTTTGGAGTGTGGAAGATGAAATGGCAGATTCTTTTGAAGATGCCAAGCTACTCCATTGAAACTCAAAAGATGATTGTTGCCGCTACTATGACTTTGCACAACTATGTTCACTTCCATGATGAAGAAGATATTCCCTTTGATCGATGTGACAGGGACCCGGACTATGTGCCAACAATTCCGGAACGATACAAGAGATTTGCTGGTCCATCTCATGCATCAGATACATCAACTACAGCGGAAAATGGTGAAGACATGGATGTGTTTAGGCAAGAACTAGCTACAGCCATTGCTCTAAGTTGGTGAGGCATTGTTGATAGATACATGTATGTGTCCCTTTTGATTTGCAAACTTATGCAAAACTACGAGGTGAAGCGTTGATGTTAGAGACATGTATGTGCCCCTTTTGATTTGCAAACCTATGCAAAATGTGAGGCTTAAGTACTATGAAACATGTGTGCAACCTGATGCTCATGCCATGGTATACATTGTTTCAAAATCTGCACATTCATTCTGTGTTTAAAATATGGATTTTCTCTCTATGTACTTGCTCTCGGTTTAGCCTCTGTTACTAGGAAAATTGCTACTAGTAAAAAAAAGTACTACTTTTTGTTACCTTGCTCTCTATGCATGCTGAAACTGCTTCTGTATATAGCGAAATTGGAATACAAAGAAAAGGGACAGTACACATCACCAACGAACATGCCAACCATCCTTGTACACAATCTAAAGAAAAAAAACTCATACACAACAGCCCACTACTGCCCAGGCCTGGCCAACCAAAACGGGGTGAATATGCAGTTTCTGGCCTTTTGGCCTGGCCGATCGCTGGCTCCCAGGAGCTGCTGCACCGAACAGATCGCTAGCTCCAGGAGTTTACGTGGGAAGATGGCTGGTGGAGTTGGGCGCTGGAGTTGAGGATTTTGTGGCTGTGGGTAACTACCGAACACGCCCTTAGTAACTACAGCGCGCTGGGCCTTCCCCATCCCACCCACCCATTCGTCCAATGGATGAAACAGAGAGCGGCAATGGTGGCCGCTCTCTCCTCTCTCCCTCTCAATCCTCTCTCCCAATTCCTTCCGATTTGAAGATTTCGTCCATGGATTTGTTGCCCAATCCATCCTAGAAGGTAATCTCCTCTGACCCCTTTCTTTCTATCCGAAAAACCTTCCCCATTCTTCATGTTTGTGGTGAAACCCTAACTTATGATTGATTTGAAATTTCTATGGGAAATAGAATGGATGTGAGTTGATTTAGCCTATGTAGATTAGTTGTAAACATTGGAAACATTATTGTTGTTGATTTGTATTGTAAATCACATGCATAGGAATTTGTATGTACATATGAATTAATAATCATGTATATAAAGGTGATAAAACACCTTCTTTTCACATGGTAGATTTTCATTCAAGTACATGACAAATATTTGTCAAACCAATGTCAATTTTTTATAAAGCTTTCTAGTACCTATCGAAGATTATTTAGATGAACACATATGAAGTAATGCATAGGAAGTAGTTTGTTCGTTTGTAATTAGCATAGGAAGTATGGTGACACATGTGAATATTTATCCTATGCATAGGATGGTAGTTTGTTCACATATGAAATAATCCTCATATATGTTTATTGTTTGAAATATGCATAGGAAGTAGTTAACCATATTTTAAACATCCTATGTAACCATGGAGTACCCACTGAGCGGATCGATGTACAATAGATCTTCTGCTCGCCTGTAAGCATTTGTTATCATTCTTCATGATTATTATCTTTCAGTAGTCGACCTATACATAACATGCTTGGATAAAAAACATAAGCTTAGACCCAAGCAGAATAGCATGGTATATCCTTGTGCACAACTTTTTACATTCTTCCAGCCCACCATAACACCGCCCAATACCTGGCCCCAGAACATTGCCTTAAATGGCACCATTGATGCTGCTTATCATCACGATAGGTGCAAATGACACCCAACAACAACACTGGGGAAACAGCTAGAGCTGCAACAAGTGCTTTGTAGCTACAGGCAGCAGCATTCATATGGTGGCAACGAGCAAGGGCAGGAAGCTTGGCAGTTAGCACTACAACAGAAAGTATTAAGTTCCTGAACTTTATGCCTTATTAGCAAAGCTACCTAGTCTGTGCTAATGTAGGGAGTTCTGAAGGTAGAGAACTTAAGTGTACATTATTTTTCCTGTAATGTGACAGTTATGACAAGTTGTTTCATGCAAGTGCTACTCAAGGTGACGCCTATCAAATATCTAGATCAACCAACTGACCGTTCCAGCTTGTTTATAGCACATCCTCTGATAGATAGACCAACCAGCTGAATTTTAATATTCCCTGCATTTCTTCCCATTTCCCCATGCTCACTGTGTCCTTTGCTGTTTATGCAAGGTTCCTTTTTGAGCTGGAGGTGTTCAGTTCAGCTAGTCTATGTTGTACTTCGTTGTTCAGTCTTTATGGCCATGGTCCATGTGGTTGCTGCTTTTCATGTACTGATAGTTGTTGTTGCCTTGGATTTAGTCAGGACATGTTCAAGGGTCGCCATATGCTCATTTCCTAAACTCGGGGTGCAGCCTGAAGAACTAGTTTGCCCTCTGAATGCCTGTATTTTGTTAAGATGTTTCAGTGAACTGTTGGGGAACGTAGTAATTTCAAAATTTTCCTACGCACATGCAAGATCATGGTGATGCATAGCAACGAGAGGGGAGAGTGTTATCCACATACCCTCGTAGACCGAAAGCAGAAGCGTTAGCACAACACGGTTGATGTAGTTGTACATCTTCATGATCCGACCGATCAAGCACCGAAACTACGGCACCTCCGAGTTCTAGCACATGTTCAGCTCGATGACGATCCCCGGACTCCGATCCAGCAAAGTGTCGGGGAAGAGTTCCGTCAGCACGACGGCATGGTGACGATCTTGACTACTGTCGCAGGGCTTCGCCTAAGCACCGCTACAATATAATTTGCAAAATACTTCCAGGACTAAGTTCATGATAAATTTGCAAAAACATAGGGAAGCAACAACGTGAGCTATTGATCTACAACATAATTTGCAAAAACATAGGGAAGCAACAACGCGAGCTATTGATCTACAACACAATTTGCTAAATACTACCAGGACTAAGTTCATGATAAATTAAAGTTCAATTAATCATATTACTTAAGAACTCCCACTTAGACAGACATCTCTCTAGTCATCTAAGTGATCACGTGATCCAAATCAACTAAACAATGTCCGATCATCACGTGAGATGGAGTAGTTTTCAATGGTGAACATCACTATGTTGATCATATCTACTATATGATTCACGTTTGACCTTTCGGTCTCCGTGTTCCGAGGCCATATCTGTATATGCTAGGCTCGTCAAGTTTAACCTGAGTATTCCGCGTGTGCAACTGTTTTGCACCCGTTGTATTTGAACGTAGAGCCTATCACACCCGATCATCACGTGGTGTCTCAGCACGAAGAACTTACGCAACGGTGCATACTCAGGGAGAACACTTCTTGATAATTAATGAGAGATCATCTTAAAATGCTACCATCAAACAAAATAGAATAAGATGTATAACAAATAAACATCATATGCAATCAAAATATGTGACATGATATGGCCATGATCATCTTGCGCCTTTGAGCTGCATCTCCAAAGTACTGTCATGATCTCTATCGTCACCGGCATGACACCATGATCTTCATCATCTTGATCTATATCAATGTGTCGTCACATGGTCGTCTCGCCAACTATTGCTCTTGCAACTATTGCTATCGGATAGCGACAAAGTAAAGCAATTATTTGGCACTTGCATCTTATGCAACAAAGAGACAACCATAGGGCTTCTGCCAGTTGCCGATAACTTCAACAAAACATGATCATCTCATACAACAACTTATATCTCATCACGTCTTGACCATATCACATCACAACATGCCCTGCAAAAACAAGTTAGACGTCCTCTACTTTGTTGTTGCAAATTTTACGTGGCTGCTATGGGCTGATCAAGAACCGTTCTTACCTACGCATCAAAACCACAACGATAGTTCGTCAAGTTAGTGCTGTTTTAACCTTCTCAAGAACCGGGCGTACCCACACTCGGTTCAACTAAAGTTGGAGAAACAGACACCCGCCAGCCACCTATGTGCAAAGCACGTCGGTGGAACCAGTCTCGCGTAAGCTTACGTGTAATGTCGGTCCGAGCCGCTTCATCCAACAATACCGCCGAACCAAAGTATGACATGCTGGTAAGCAGTATGACTTGTATTGCCCACAACTCACTTGTGTTCTACTCGTGCATATAACATCAACACATAAAACCTAGGCTCGGATGCCACTATTGGGGAACGTAGTAATTTCAAAATTTTCCTACGCACACGCAAGATCATGGTGATGCATAGCAACGAGAGGGGAGAGTGTTGTCCACGTACCCTCGTAGACCAAAAGCGGAAGCGTTAGCACAACGCGGTTGATGTAGTCGTACATCTTCACGATCCGACCGATCAAACACCAAAACTACGGCAACTCCGAGTTCTAGCACATGTTCAGCTCGATGACGATCCCCGGACTCCGATCCAGCAAAGTGTCGGGGAAGAGTTCCGTCATCAAGACGGCGAGGTGACGATCTTGATGTTCTACTATCGTAGGGCTTCGCTTAAGCACCGCTACAATATTATCGAGGACTATGGTGAAGGGGGGCACCGCACACGGCTAAGAGATCTCGAGGATCAATTGTTGTGTCTACAAGGGGTGCCCCCCTCCCCGTATATAGAGGAGTGGATGAGGGGGAGGGCCGGCCCTCTCTCTATGGCGCGCCCTAGGGGAGTCCTACTCCCACTGGGAGTAGGATTCCCCCTTTCCTAGTAGAACTAGGAGCCCTTCCAAGTAGAAGGAGTAGGAGAGAAGGAAAGGGAAGGGAGAAGGAGAAGGAAGGAAGGGGGCGCCCCCCCTCCCTAGTCCAATTCGGGCTAGTCCGTGGGGAGGGGTGCGGCCACCCTTTGGGGCCTTTCTCTCCTTTCCCGTATGGCCCATTAAGGCCCAATACGAATTCTCGTAACTCTCCGGTACTACGAAAAATACCCGAATCACTCGGAATCTTTCCGATGTCCGAATATAGTCGTCCAATATATCGATCTTTACGTCTCGACCATTTCAAGACTCCTTGTCATGTCCCCGATCTCATCTGGGACTCCGAACTCCTTCAGTACATCAAAACTCATAAACTCATAATATAACTGTCATCAAAACCTTAAGCGTGCGGACCCTATGGGTTCGAGAACAATGTAGACATGACCGAGACATGTCTCCGGTCAATAACCAATAGCGGAACCTGGATGCTCATATTGGCTAGTCAAGTAGAGGCATACTAGTGACACTTTGTTTGTCTATGTATCCACACATGTATCAAGTTTCCGGTTAATACAATTCTAGCATGAATAATAAACATTTATCATGAAATAAGGAAATAAATAATAACTTTATTATTGCCTCTAGGGCATATTTCCTTCGGTCTCCCACTTGCACTAGAGTCAATAATCTAGTTCACATCATCATGTGATTTAACACCAATATTTACATCTGTATGTGATTAACATCCATAGTTCACATCGTCATGTGACCAACACCCAAAAGGTTTACTAGAGTCAATAATCTAGTTCACATCGTTATGTGATTAACACCCAAAGAGTACTAAGGTATGATCATGTTTTGCTCGTGAGAGAAGCCTAGTCAACGGGTTTGTCACATTCAGAGGCGTATGTATTTTGCAAATTTCTATGTCAACAATGCTTTGCATGGAGCTACTCTAGCTAATTGCTCCCACTTTCAATATGTATCCAGATTGAGACTTAGAGTCATCTGGATCAGTGTCAAAACTTTCATCAACGTAACGCTTTACGACGAACCTTTTGTCACTTCCATAATCAAGAAACATATCCTTATTCCACTAAGGATAATTTTGACCGCTGTCCAGTGATCTACTCCTAGATCACTATGGTAGTTCCTTGCCAAACTCAGTGGTGGGGTATACAATTGATCTGGTACACAGCATGGCATGCTTTATAGAACCTATGGCCAAATCATAGGGAATGACTTTCATTCTATTTCTATCTTCTGCCGTGGTCGGGTTTTGAGTCTTACTCAATTTCATACCTTGTAACATAGGCAAGAACTTCTTTCCTTGACTGTTCTATTTTGAATTACTTCACAATCTTGTCAAGGTATGTACTCATTGAAAAACTTATCAAGCGTCTTGATCTATCTCTATAGATCTTGATGCTCAATATGTAAGCAGCTTCACCGAGGTCTTTCTTTGAAAAAACTCCTTTCAAACTCTCCTTTATGCTTTGCAGAATAATTCTACTTTATTTCCGATCAACAATATGTCATTCACATATACTTATCAGAAATGTTGTAGTGCTCCCACTCACTTTCTAGTAAATACAGGCTTCACCGCAAGTCTGTATAAAACTATATGCTTATATCAACTAATCGAAGCGTATATTCCAACTCCGAGATGCTTGCACCAGTCCATATATGGATCGCTGGAGCTTGCATATTTTGTTAGCACCTTTAGGATTGACAAAACCTTCTGGTTGCATCATATACAACTCTCCATTAATAAATCCATTAAGGAATGCAGTTTTGTTTATCCATTTGCCAGATTTCATAAAATGCGACAAATGCTAACATGATTCAGACAGACTAAAGCATAGATACGAGTGAGAAAATCTCATCGTAGTCAACACCTTGAACTTGTCGAAAACCTTTTTGCGACAATTCTAGCTCTGTAGATAGTAACACTACTATCAGCATCCGTCTTCCTCTTGAAGATCCATTTATTTTCTATGGCTTTGCCGATCATCGGGCAAGTCAACCAAAGTCCATACTTTGTTCTCATGCATGGATCCCATCTCAGATTTCATGGACTCAAGCCATTTTGCGGAAGCTGGGCTCATCATCGCTTCCTCATAGTTCATAGGTTCGTCATGGTTAAGTAGCATGACCTCCAGAACAGGATTACTGTACCACTCTGGTGCGGATCTCACTCTGGTTTACCTACGAGATTCGGTAGTAACTTGATCTAAAGTTACATGATCATCATCATTAGCTTCCTCACTAATTGTTGTAGTAGTCACAGGAACAGATTTCTGTGATGAACTACATTCCAATAAGGGAGAAGGTACAATTACCTTATCAAGTTCTACTTTCCTCCCACTCACTTCTTTCGAGAGAAACTCCTTCTCTAGAAAGGATCCATTCTTAGCAACGAATGTTTTGCCTTCAGATCTATGATAGAAGGTGTACCCAACAGTTTCCTTTGGGTATTTTATGAAGACGCACTTCTCCGATTTGGATTCGAGCTTATCAAGTTGAAAACCTTTTTCATATAAGCATCGCAACTCCAAACTTTAAGAAATGACAGCTTAGGTTTATTGCTAAACCATAGTTCATACGGTGTTGTCTCAACGGATTTAGGTGGTGCCCTATTTAACGTGAATGCAGCTGTCTCTAATGCATAACCCCAAAACGATAGTGGTAAACCAATAATAGACATCATAGGTCGCACCATATCTAGTAAAGTACGATTACGATGTTCAGACACACCATTACATTGTGGTGTTCCAGGTGGCGTGAGTTGCGAAACTATTTCACATTGTTTCAAATAAAGACCAAACTCGTAACTCAAATATTCATCTCCACGATCAGATCGTAGAAACTTTATTTTTCTTGTTACGATGATTTTCCACTTCACTCTGAAATTCTTTGAACTTTTCAAATGTTTCAGACTTATGTTTCATCAAGTAGATATACCCATATCTGCTTAAATCATCTGTGAAGGTCAGAAAATAACGATACATGCCACGAGCATCAACACTCATTGGACCGCATACATTAGTATGTATTATTTCCAACAAGTCAGTAGCTCGTTCCATTGTTCCGGAGAACGGAGTTTTAGTCATCTTGCCCAAAAGGCACGGTTTGCAAGCATCAAATGATTCATAACCAAGTGATTCCAAAAGTCCATCTTTATGGAGTTTCTTCATGCGCTTTACACCGATATGACCCAAACGGCAGTGCCACAAATAAGTTGCACTATCATTATTAACTTTGCATCTTTTGGCATCAATATTATGAATATGTGTATCACTACGATCGAGATCCAACAAACTATTTTCATTGGGTGCATGACCGTTTGAAGGTTTTATTCATGTAAACAGAATAACAATTTATTCTCTGTTTTAGATGAATAATTGTATCGCAATAAACATGATCTAATCATATTTATGCTCAATGCAAACACCAAATAACAATTATTTAGGTTCAACACTAATCTCGAAAATATAGGGAGTGTACGATGATGATCATATCAATTTTGGAACCACTTCCAACACACATCGTTACTTCACCCTCAACTAGTCTTCGTTTATTCTGTAACTCCTGTTTTGAGTTACTAATCTTAGCAACCGAACAAGTATCAAATACTCAGGGACTACTATAAACACTAGTAAAGTACACATCAATAACATGTATATCAAATATACCTTTGTTCACTTTGCCATCCTTCTTATCCGCCAAATACTTGGGGCAGTTCTGCTTCCAGTGACCAGTTCCTTTGCAGTAGAAGCACTCAGTCGCAGGCTTAGGTCCAGATTTTGGGCTTCTTCACTTGAGCAGCAACTTGCTTGTTGTTCTTCTTGAAGTTCCCCTTCTTTCCTTTGCCCTTTTCTTGAAACTAGTGGTCGTGTTAACTATCAACACTTGATGTTTTTCTTGATTTCTACCTTCGTCGATTTCAGCATCACGAAGAGCTTGGGAATTACTTTCGTCATCCCTTGCATATTATAGTTCATCACGAAGTTCTACTAACTTGGTGATGGTGACTAGAGAATTCTGTCAATCACTATCTTACCTGGAAGATTAACTCCCACTTGATTCAAGCGATTGAAGTACCCAGACAATCTGAACACATGCTCACTAGTTGAGCGATTCTCCTCCATCTTTTAGCTTTAGAACTTGTTGGAGACTTCATATCTCTCAACTCGGGTATTTGCTTGAAATATTAACTTCAATTCCTGGAACATCTCACATGGCCCATGATGTTCAAAACGCCTTTGAAGTCCCGATTCTAAGCCGTTAAGCATGGTGCACTAAACTATCAAGTAGTCATCATATTGAGCTAGCCAAACGTTCATAATGTCTGCATCTGCTCCTGCAATAGGTCTGTCACCTAGCGGTGCATCAAGCACATATTCTTCTGTGCAGCAATGAGGATAAACCTCAGATCACGGATCCAATCCGAATCATTGCTACTAACATTTTTCAACATAATTTTTCTCTAGGAACATATATAAAAACATAGGGAAGCAAAAACATAGGGAAGCAACAACGCGAGCTATTGATCTACAACATAATTTGCAAAATACTACCAGGACTAAGTTCATGATAAATTAAAGTTCAATTAATCATATTACTTAAGAACTGCCACTTAGACAGACATCTCTCTAGTCATCTAAGTGATCACGTGATCCAAATCAACTAAACCATGTCCGATCATCACGTGAGATGGAGTAGTTTTCAATGGTGAATATCACTATGTTGATCATATCTACTATATGATTCACGTTCGACCTTTCGGTCTCCGTGTTCCGAGGCCATATCTTTATATGCTAGGCTCGTCAAGTTTAACCTGAGTATTCTGCGTGTGTAACTGTTTTGCACCCGTTGTATTTGAACGTAGAGCCTATCACACCCGGTCATCACGTGGTGTCTCAGCACGAAGAACTTTCGCAACGGTGCATACTCAGGGAGAACACTTCTTGATAATTAGTGAGAGATCATCTTAAAATGCTACCGTCAAACAAAATAGAATAAGATGTATAACAAATAAACATCATATGCAATCAAAATATGTGACATGATATGGCCATGATCATCTTGCGCCTTTGATCTCCATCTCCAAAGTACTGTCATGATCTCTATCGTCACCGGCATGACACCATGATCTTCATCATCTTGATCTATATCAATGTGTCGTCACATGGTCGTCTCGCCAACTATTGCTCTTGGAACTATTGCTATCACATAGCGACAAAGTAAAGCAATTATTTGGCAGTTGCATCTTATGCAACAACAAGACAACCATAGGGCTTCTGCCAGTTGCCAATAACTTCAACAAAACATGATCATCTCATACAACAACTTATATCTCGTCATGTCTTGACCATATCACATCACAACATGCCCTGCAAAAACAAGTTTGACGTCCTTTACTTTGTTGTTGCAAATTTTACGTGGCTGCTATGGGCTGAGCAAGAACCGTTCTTACCTACGCATCAAAACCACAACGATAGTTCATCAAGTTAGTGCTGTTTTAACCTTCTCAAGGACCGGGCGTAGCCACACTCGGTTCAACTAAAGCTGGAGAAACAGACACCCGCCAGCCACCTGTGTGCAAAGCACGTCGATAGAACCAGTCTCGCGTAAGCGTACGCGTAATGTCGGTCTGGGCCGCTTCATCCAACAATACTGCCGAACCAAAGTATGACATGCTGGTAAGTAGTATGACTTGTATCGCCCACAACTCACTTGTGTTCTACTCGTGCATATAACATCAACACATAAAACCTAGGCTCGGATGCCACTGTTGGGGAACGTAGTAATTTCAAAATTTTCCTACGCACACGCAAGATCATGGTGATGCATAGCAACGAGAGGGGAGAGTGTTGTCCACGTACCCTCGTAGACCGAAAGCGGAAGCGTTAGCACAACGCGGTTGATGTAGTCGTACGTCTTCACGATCCGACCGATCAAGCACCGAAACTACGGCACCTCTGAGTTCTAGCACACGTTCAGCTCGATGACGATCCCCGGACTCCGATCCAGCAAAGTGTCGGGGAAGAGTTCCGTCAGCAAGACGGCGAGGTGACGATCTTGATGTTCTACTGTCGCAGGGCTTCGCCTAAGCACCGCTACAATATTATCGAGGACTATGGTGGAGGGGGGCACCGCACGCGGCTAAGAGATCTCGTGGATCAATTGTTGTGTCTACAAGGGGTGCCCCCCTCCCCGTATATAAAGGAGTGGAGGAGGGGGAAGGCCGGCCCTCTCTCTATGGCGCGCCCCAAGGGAGTCCTACTCCCACTGGGAGTAGGATTCCCCCTTTCCTAGTAGAACTAGGAGCCCTTCCAAGTAGAAGGAGTAGGAGAGAAGGAAAGGAAAGGGAGAAGGAGAAGGAAGGAAGGGGGCGCCCCCCCTCCCTAGTCCAATTCGGACTAGTCCGTGGGGAGGGGTGTGGCCACCCTTTGGGGCCTTTCTCTCCTTTCCCGTATGGCTCATTAAGTAGGGATGGCAATGGGGACAATCCCCTATGGGACACCTACAACATCCCCATCCCCATCTATTCCCTATCATCCCATCCCCATCCCCGTTTACATGTTTGGGGTTGAAATTTTCCCATACCCATGCCCCACCGGGGAACGGGGCCCCATTAGGGTCCCCATCCCCATAAACAAATACTCATATACATAATATGACACCCTATAATCAACATACATAAATGGTGTTGTCCTTGTCCTGCTAATGCCTATCTAGGTCGTACTTACTTCTTGGTCATGGTGGCAGCTGAGGTGAGGATGTGAGATAGGTTTAAGGTTTTTTCAGAGCTTTTTTTGTTTTTGCAAGTTTTTTTTGTGAATATTTTAAGGTTGACCGCTGTGTCACAGTTACTAACCGAGTCCCCGATGAGTATTGGGTCTGGGGAATAGGATATCGTCCCCATCCCCATTGTACCCTATGGGGAATAAATTAGTTTTGTAAATATCCCCATGGGGATGTTTTTCGCCCATCCCCACCCCCTAATAGATGAAATCCCCATGGGTTTGGCGGGTATGGGGCCCCATTGCCATCCATATCATTAAGGCCCAATACGAATTCCCGTAACTCTCCGGTACTTCGAAAAATACCCGAATCACTTGGAACCTTTCCGATGTCCGAATATAGTCGTCCAATATATCGATCTTTACGTCTCGACCATTTCGAGACTCCTCGTCATGTCCCCGATCTCATCCGGGACTCCGAACTCCTTCGGTAGATCAAAACTCATAAACTCATAATATAACTGCCATCAAAACCGTAAGCGTGCGGACCCTACGGGTTCGAGAACAATGTAGACATGACCGAGACACGTCTTCGGTCAATTACCAATAGCGGAACCTGGATGCTCATATTGGCTCCCACATATTCTACGAATATCTTTATCGGTCAGACCGCATAACAACATACGTTGTTCCCTTTGTCATCGGTATGTTACTTGCCCGAGATTTGATCGTCGGTATCTCAATACCTAGTTCAATCTCGTTACCGGCAAGTCTCTTTACTCGTTCCATAATACATCATCCCGCAAATAACTAACTAGTTGCAATGCTTGCAGGGCTTAAGGGATGTTCATTACCGAGTGGGCTCAGAGATACCTCTCCGACAATTGGAGTGAGAAATCCTAATCTCGAAATACGCCAACCCAACAAGTACCTTCGGAGACACCTATAGAGCACCTTTATAGTCACCCAGTTACGTTGTGATGTTTGGTAGCACACAAAGTGTTCCTCCGGTAAACGGGAGTTGCATAATCTCATAGTCATAGGAACATGTATAAGTCATGAAGAAAGGAATAGCAACATACTATACGATCAAGTGCTAAGCTAACGGAATGGGTCAAGTCAATCACATCATTCTCCTAATGATGTGATCCCGTTAATCAAATTACAACTCATGTCTATGGCTAGGAAACTTAACCATCTTTGATTCAACGAGCTAGTCAAGTAGAGGCATACTAGTGACACTTTGTTTGTCTATGTATCCACACATGTATCAAGTTTCCGGTTAATACAATTCTAGCATGAATAATAAACATTTATCATGAAATAAGGAAATAAATAATAACTTTATTATTGCCTCTAGGGCATATTTCCTTCAGTCTCCCACTTGCACTAGAGTCAATAATCTAGTTCACATCATCATGTGATTTAACACCAATATTCACATCTGTATGTGATTAACATCCATAGTTCACATCGTCATGTGACCAACACCCAAAAGGTTTACTAGAGTCAATAATCTAGTTCACATCGCTATGTGATTAACACCCAAAGAGTACTAAGGTATGATCATGTTTTGCTCGTGAGAGAAGCCTAGTCAACGGGTCTGTCACATTCAGAGGCGTATGTATTTTGCAAATTTCTATGTCAACAATGCTTTGCATGGAGCTACTCTAGCTAATTGCTCCCACTTTCAATATGTATCCAGATTGAGACTTAGAGTCATCTGGATCAGTGTCAAAACTTTCATCAACGTAACCCTTTACGACGAACCTTTTGTCACTTCCATAATCAAGAAACATATTCTTATTCCACTAAGGATAATTTTGACCGCTGTCCAGTGATCTACTCCTAGATCACTATTGTAGTCCCTTGCCAAACTCAGTGGTGGGGTATACAATAGATTTGGTACACAACATGGCATGCTTTATAGAACCTATGGCCAAATCATAGGGAATGACTTTCATTCTATTTCTATCTTCTGCCGTGGTCGGCTTTTGAGTCTTACTCAATTTCATACCTTGTAACACAGGCAAGAACTTCTTTCCTTGACTGTTCTATTTTGAATTACTTCACAATCTTGTCAAGGTATGTACTCATTGAAAAACTTATCAAGCGTCTTGATCTATCTCTATAGATCTTGATGCTCAATATGTAAGCAGCTTCACCGAGGTCTTTCTTTGAAAAAACTCCTTTCAAACTCTCCTTTATGCTTTGCAGAATAATTCTACTTTATTTCCGATCAACAATATGTCATTCACATATACTTATCAGAAATGTTGTAGTGCTCCCACTCACTTTCTAGTAAATACAGGCTTCACCGCAAGTCTGTATAAAACTATATGCTTTGATCAACTAATCAAAGCGTATATTCCAACTCCGAGATGCTTGCACCAGTCCATAGATGGATCGCTGGAGCTTGCATATTTTGTTAGCACCTTTAGGATTGACAAAACCTTCTGGTTGCATCATATACAACTCTCCTTTAAAAAATCCATTAAGGAATGCAGTTTTGTTTATCCATTTGCCAGATTTCATGAAATGCGACAATTGCTAACATGATTCGGACAGACTAAAGCATAGATACGAGTGAGAAAATCTCATCGTAGTCAACACCTTGAACTTGTCGAAAACCTTTTTGCGACAATTCTAGCTCTGTAGATAGTAACACTACTATCAGCGTCCGTCTTCCTCTTGAAGATCCATTTATTTTCTATGGCTTTGCCGATCATCGGGCAAGTCAACCAAAGTCCATACTTTGTTCTCATGCATGGATCCCATCTCAGATTTCATGGACTCAAGCCATTTTGCGGAAGCTGGGCTCATCATCGCTTCCTCATAGTTCATAGGTTCGTCATGGTTAAGTAGCATGACCTCCAGAACAGGATTACTGTACCACTCTGGTGCGGATCTCACTCTAGTTTACCTACGAGATTCGGTAGTAACTTGATCTAAAGTTACATGATCATCATCATTAGCTTCCTCACTAATTGGTGTAGTAGTCACAGGAATAGATTTCTGTGATGAACTACATTCCAATAAGGGAGAAGGTACAATTACCTTATCAAGTTCTACTTTCCTCCCACTCACTTCTTTTGAGAGAAACTCCTTCTCTAGAAAGGATCCATTCTTAGCAACGAATGTTTTGACTTCAGATCTGTGATAGAAGGTGTACCCAACAGTTTCCTTTGGGTATTTTATGAAGACGCACTTCTCCGATTTGGATTCGAGCTTATCAAGTTGAAAACCTTTTTCATATAAGCATCGCAACTCCAAACTTTAAGAAATGACAGCTTAGGTTTATTGCTAAACCATAGTTCATACGGTGTTGTCTCAACGGATTTAGGTGGTGCCCTATTTAACGTGAATGCAGCTGTCTCTAATGCATAACCCCAAAACGATAGTGGTAAACCAATAAGAGACATCATAGGTCGCACCATATCTAGTAAAGTACGATTACAACATTCAGACACACCATTACATTGTGGTGTTCCAGGTGGCGTGAGTTGCGAAACTATTTCACATTGTTTCAAATAAAGACCAAACTCATAACTCAAATATTCATCTCCACGATCAGATCGTAGAAACTTTATTTTTCTTGTTACGATGATTTTCCACTTCACTCTGAAATTCTTTGAACTTTCCAAATGTTTCAGACTTATGTTTCATCAAGTAGATATACCCATATCTGCTTAAATCATCTGTGAAGGTCAGAAAATAATGATACACGCCACGAGCATCAACACTCATTGGACCTCATACATCAGTATGTATTATTTCCAACAAGTCAGTAGCTCGTTACATTGTTCCGGAGAACGGAGTTTTAGTCATCTTGCCCAAAAGGCACGGTTTGCAAGCATCAAATGATTCATAACCAAGTGATTCCAAAAGTCCATCTTTATGGAGTTTCTTCATGCGCTTTACACCGATATGACCCAAACGGCAGTGCCACAAATAAGTTGCACTATCATTATTAACTTTGCATCTTTTGGCATCAATATTATGAATATGTGTATCACTACGATCGAGATCCAACAAACTATTTTCATTGGGTGCATGACCGTTTGAAGGTTTTATTCATGTAAACAGAATAACAATTTATTCTCTGTTTTAGATGAATAATCGTATCGCAATAAACATGATCTAATCATATTTATGCTCAACGCAAACACCAAATAACAATTATTTAGGTTCAACACTAATCTCGAAAATATAGGGAGTGTACGATGATGATCATATCAATTTTGGAACCACTTCCAACACACATCGTTACTTCACCCTCAACTAGTCTCCGTTTATTCTGTAACTCTTGTTTTGAGTTACTAATCTTAGCAACCGAACAAGTATCAAATAGTCAGGGACTACTATAAACACTAGTAAAGTACACATCAATAACATGTATATCAAATATACCTTTGTTCACTTTGCCATCCTTCTTATCCGCCAAATACTTGGGGCAGTTCCGCTTCCAGTGACCAGTTACTTTGCAGTAGAAGCACTCAGTCTCAGGCTTAGGTCCAAATTTTGGGCTTCTTCACTTGAGCAGCAACTTGCTTGCCGTTCTTCTTGAAGTTCCCCATTTTCCCTTTGCCCTTTTCTTGAAACTAGTGGTCTTGTTAACTATCAACACTTGATGTTTTTCTTGATTTCTACCTTCGTCGATTTCAGCATCACGAAGAGCTTGGGAATTACTTTCGTCATCCCTTGCATATTATAGTTCATCAGGAAGTTCTACTAACTTGGTGATGGTGACTAGAGAATTCTGTCAATCACTATCTTATCTGGAAGATTAACTCCCACTTGATTCAAGCGATTGAAGTACCCAGACAATCTGAACACATGCTCACTAGTTGAGCGATTCTCCTCCATCTTTTAGCTTTAGAACTTGTTGGAGACTTCATATCTCTCAACTCAGGTATTTGCTTGAAATATTAACTTCAATTCCTGGAACATCTCATATGGCCCATGACGTTCAAAACGTCTTTGAAGTCCCGATTCTAAGCCGTTAAGCATGGTGCACTAAACTATCAAGTAGTCATCATATTGAGCTAGCCAAACGTTCATAACGTCTGCATCTGCTCCTGCAATAGGTCTGTCACCTAGCGGTGCATCAAGGACATATTATTCTGTGCAGCAATGAGGATAAACCTCAGATCACGGATCCAATCCGCATCATTGCTACTAACATTTTTCAACATAATTTTTCTCTAGGAACATATATAAAAACATAGGGAAGCAAAAACATAGGGAAGCAACAACGCGAGCTATTGATCTACAACATAATTTGCAAAATACTACCAGGACTAAGTTCATGACAAATTAAAGTTCAATTAATCATATTACTTAAGAACTCCCACTTAGACAGACATCTCTCTAGTCATCTAAGTGATCACGTGATCCAAATCAACTAAACCATGTCCGATCATCACGGGAGATGGAGTAGTTTTCAATGGTGAACATCACTATGTTGATCATATCTACTATATGATTCACGTTCGACCTTTCGGTCTCCGTGTTCCGAGGCCATATCTGTATATGCTAGGCTCGTCAAGTTTAACCTGAGTATTCCGCGTGTGCAACTGTTTTGCACCCGTTGTATTTGAACGTAGAGCCTATCACACCCGGTCATCACGTGGTGTCTCAGCACGAAGAACTTTCGCAACGGTGCATACTCAGGGAGAACACTTCTTGATAATTAGTGAGAGATCATCTTAAAATGCTACCGTCAAACAAAATAGAATAAGATATATAACAAATAAACATCATATGCAATCAAAATATGTGACATGATATGGCCATGATCATCTTGCGCCTTTGATCTCCATCTCCAAAGTACTGTCATGATCTCTATCGTCACCGGCATGACACCATGATCTTCATCATCTTGATCTATATCAATGTGTCGTCACATGGTCGTCTCGCCAACTATTGCTCTTGCAACTATTGCTATCGCATAGCGACAAAGTAAAGCAATTATTTGGCAGTTGCATCTTATGCAACAAAGAGACAACCATAGGGCTTCTGCCAGTTGTCGATAACTTCAACAAAACATGATCATCTCATACAACAACTTATATCTCATCACGTCTTGACCATATCACATCACAACATGCCCTGCAAAAACTAGTTAGACGTCCTCTACTTTGTTGTTGCAAATTTTACGTGGCTGCTATGGGCTGAGCAAGAACCGTTCTTACCTACGCATCAAAACCACAACGATAGTTCGTCAAGTTAGTGATGTTTTAACCTTCTCAAGGACCGGACATAGCCACACTCGGTTCAACTAAAGTTGGAGAAACAGACACCCGCCAGCCACCTTTGTGCAAAGCACATCAGTAGAACTAGTCTCGCGTAAGCGTACGTGTAATGTCGGTCCGGGCCGCTTCATCCAACAATACCGCCGAACCAAAGTATGACATGCTGGTAAGAAGTATGACTTGTATCGCCCACAACTCACTTGTGTTCTACTCATGCATATAACATCAACACATAAAACCTAGGCTCGGATGCCACTGTTGGGGAACGTAGTAATTTCAAAATTTTCCTACGCACACGCAAGATCATGGTGATGCATAGCAACGAGAGGGGAGAGTGTTGTCCACGCACCCTCATAGACCGAAAGCGGAAGCGTTAGCACAACGCGGTTGATGTAGTCGTACATCTTCACGATTGTCGGTATCTCAATACCTAGTTCAATCTCGTTACCGCCAAGTCTCTTTACTCGTTACATAATACATCATCCTGCAACTAACTAATTAGTTGCAATGCTTGCAAGGCTTAAGTGATGTGCATTACCGAGTGGGCCCAGAGATACCTCTCCGACAATCGGAGTGAGAAATCCTAATCTCGAAATACGCCAACCCAACAAGTACCTTCGGAGACACCTGTAGAGCACCTTTATAATCACCCAGTTAGGTTGTGACGTTTGGTAGCACACAAAGTGTTCCTCCGGTAAACGGGAGTTGCATAATCTCATAGTCATAGGAACATGTATAAGTCATGAAGAAAGCAATAGCAACATACTATACGATCAAGTGCTAACGGAATGGGTCAAGTCAATCACATCATTCTCCTAATAATGAATAATAAACATTTATCATGAAATAAGGAAATAAATAATGACTTTATTATTGCCTCTAGGGCATATTTCTTCATGAACTGCCTACTGTTGTTTCAGGATTTGCAAAGCTAGCTAGTCTGCGCTAATGTATGTAGGCAATACGGAAGGTAGAAGAGACTTACGTAAGGGTAAAATTTTCGTCGTAGTGAGACAGTTTGGCGAGTTGCTCTATGGCCTTCTGTTGATCAAGTAAAATTTTCATGGTGGGCACCCCGGGATTCATGGAGACCGGAATTATTCAGAATAGAGAAATCTGAAAATAATAATCCCTCATACACATGTATATGTTCTCTACATATTTATAAAATTACAGTAATACATATTTTCCTGAGAATGAAGGAGGAGGGGGAATCCCCAATGGTCGTTGCATTAACAAACTAGAGGAGAAACTGAAACGGAAAATACATATTATTTGCTCGTATTTGATCATTGCATAGTACTTGCATCAGTCATAATCGTGAGCTGTCTCCCAGATTGGGACTAACTCTCGTTTCCTCCCCTAATCTTAGGCGGCTAGGGCAAACTTTTTCTTTCATACTTCACTAGTGAACCCGTGAATTTGCCTTCCCTCTGGCTGCCGCTTCGGCGGCCGGTGGCAGAGAGGATAATCGATGTGTCTTCACTCCGGCTAGTAGTTTAGGTCACGATTTTTTTATCCTAGCAGGTGTGGCCCTCGGGCGGACGTCGACGGTTCTTCCATTGAGTTTGTCTTCCGTGCTTTGATCTTTTGGGCTTTACCAAACACTGCATATATACTACTATATTAAACCGGATAAGCTAGGACCTCCTTTCTTTTTTTGAATTTTTTTCAAGGGCTCTACCAATTAAGGACAGTATAACCGCACCTAAACCGAGCTCTCTCAGCGATTTGCGTTCTTGACCGTCCGTTTCCATGATCTGGTTCTTTCTGTCCGTTTGATGCACATGGAACGCTACTTTAGGGCAATGTTGCCGCAACCTGGGCCTGCTGTCCTGGGGGCAGCTACTCGGGTGGCCTTTCTGGACTTCTCTGGTTGATTGGGCTAGGAAGCCCTTCTAGCGAGCGGTCAGGGGAAGGACGGCCCATCGGGTAGAGAGGTAAATCCCCAGCCTACTGCGTTTCACGCCGCCTCCCCTGTCGAGCGCAACCCCTCCATACCATTGCCAGACGGCGGCAGCGGCGACAAGGAGGAACGACACCCCGGCTTAGTCCCTTCGCGTCGATGCGGGTCAGCGCCACAGCGGCGCACACACCCTCCTCCTTCGTGGACTCGCTCCTGCAAGACCGGAGAGGCCTCCCGTACGCCAGCTCCTCTGTGAGAAGTGATTCAGTAAGAAGGAAAGCCACCACGTCCTCCCCTGACTACAGCCGTCGGCCTCCCGCAACCTACCCAGCCTGCGTCGCTGTCGAAGAAGGAACTATGGGATCTCATTCAGGATTCGGAGGTTGAGATACTCGATAGCTAGAAATAATAAGAGATCGTGGTTGATCTCCTTCATTAATTTTCTTTCATTACCCTACTACCCTTCACCTGGTTTGTAAACGGCGGCCTTACAGGTTGTGAAAGGTCTAGCTACTACGAGCTGGGCGTCCACACCTCTGATCTTATAGCACTCGATGCAAAAGCTAACACAGGTAACACAGCCTACCCAGTCTGTTTGTGGATTGGATTTATTATCCAACTCGATATGCTATTTTGTCAAGGTCTTGTTATGTGATACGCTCATGGTATTTTTGTATGGCTTGATTTTAGTCACGAAGAAGTAATTCCAATCAATGTGTTTCAGTCATTTGCTCCTGCATAAAAGTGTACTCTCATGTCTGCCAACATATACCACTTTTCAATTATTTATGCTTTTCGTCAAGGCCTGTAGTTAATTACAAGCTATATATTTAGTATACATTGGATGATATGCGTAAATAAACTCATTATGCAGCTATTTTTAGGATGTCACATTTTCGCCTCTTCATAGTCATTTTTTGGTGCAGGAATTGTTAATTACCACCGCCGTTGTTGTTTCGCCTCTGACCTGAAGCTGCATGTATTTATATCCAAGATGGGACCATCACCATTCTAACACAAGCCTTGACCACCTTTTTCCCTGTCAATGGCATCGATACCAGCAACCAATAGTTGGGTCGGCGGCAGATTCATGGTCGGTACAGCTACTGCCATCTACATCACCATGTTCTGTTGTTTGGTGGTAGTGGATTTGGGCATGAAGATGCATTGGCATGTACGAATTTTGATGCTTGGTTTGTAGGAACTGTGCATGCTGGCTATTCAATTGTCTCCACACTGACAGGATCTAAACTAGTGGGCTTTATCATTTCTGTTAAATCCTCTTACGTATTAGCTTTTATGCAGATGCTCACGGTAAGCATTGTACGAGCTATTGAAGAAATCAACAATGTTGTGATACATGGAGGGATGGTTAACAAGGTTAGTGGATAAACACCCATCTCCTTATTTAAAACTGAAAAAATATTGTTGCTCTGTAGGTACATTTTTGTGTATATGGTGGCTTATGAATAACCTGAGTTATGATGCTTGTGCGTTGGCATGGTGCAGGAAGAATTCCGGCTGGCGCTTTTCAATATTAGTAAGACCGAGAGTTTGTTTGCTGAACGTGTAAGTCCACATTGCATGTGTGTACACGAATTTGCTGTTTGTATTGTGCAATGAAAATGTTTTTCTGTTTTTTTTTGTATTCTAATGTAATTACTATGGAGTCACTCTCACCCTCGTTTTTCTCATATTACTAGGACCTCGGAGATAAAGAACACACCGTTTAACATTCTGTAGGAGTCATTTGCAGTTGACAAGAAGAATCATTGTACTCAACAATCAGCATTTTTTTCCTGTCAGTGAGGAGCATAGCATGGACTTACTATAGTAGGTGTCATTAACCTGCATAGTCCATCGTTGCAACTGGTGTTCTTGTGAAGCTTACAGTAGATTATATGTTTCAGGTACAAATTTATTGCCTCAAGTACCATCGGAAATTTCTTAGGACTATTTGTGTCTTGATGTTTTTCTATTAACATCCAACATGTATGTGTGCCCTTTACTGTTTGGATAACCCAAGTAACTAAGGAGCAATCTCTCTTTTTGCTACGCTCTAAACAATGTAAATAGTATTGTTGGCCAACACTGATTGGAAAGGTATGTAACGTAATTTAGTTTTCGAGTTAAAAAGTATACTTTTAAGTTTAATTTTCACACTGTGCTAACATAGACTTTAACTTTAATTTTAACACCGCGCTAAAATAAACGATAACTTGCTTAATTACTATGAGCTATGTTTATGGATTCAACTGAGCATTTTCACATCGATAACTTCATAGTTGAACAACTTGAAGTGGCTGGTGCAACCAAAAGGACTACATTGATCTCTGTGCGACCATCAAAGACATCCAGGTACTCTCCTCTCATTTGTCATGACCTAATATCATATGCCTTGTTATCTGCCTCTACATAATATTATTGGACAAAATCTCTCGCGCACCACTGCTCTTTACTACAATTTGCTCTGATGCTTCATGATTGAATCTGATTTGGACTGAAATGTTGGCAAATCAGATCATTCACCCTCACGTATAATCTGTATGTCTTGCTTCAACAAATCTAGCATATATAAAATTCAGAGATCCTGTTCATAACCTGATTTTCTGTGGCCTAGGTCTGGTTGCTTTTTTTTTATAGAGATACTCCTTGGACTATGGAATAATGCTTTTAATTATTTATTTATTTCAGCTAATACATTGCGTGACCATGGCGCAGTGGTAAAGCTGCTGCCTTGTGACCATGAGGTCATGGGTTCAAGTCCTGGAAACAGCCTCTTACAGAAATGTAGGGAAAGGCTGCGTACTATAGACCCAAAGTGGTCGGACCCTTCCCTGGACCCTGTGCAAGCGGGAGCTACATGCACCAGGTTGCCCTTTTTTTTCAGCTAATACATTGCGTCACTATCTGGGTAGAAAACGTTGTCGATGTGTTTGAACGTGATCATGGCAGCACTTCCTAACCTTATGATGTGCTCTATGCTCTTCCTTTGAAACAAATTCCATATTAATTGTGACACTCCAAAATTTTAATTTTTGTTTTCAGCAAATCCTTTGTTTGATTTGAAGGAGGCCATTTAAAATCTTTCCAAAAACCCCTCCTTCTCAAAAAATTTCCCCCCACGACAAGGATTTTATTTTGTATCTTCCTCAACCTTGGTGTTTGGTTATTAAAAACCTTCCTTCTGATTTTGACTCATCTCAATAAAATTTTGGAATTTAATTTCTATTAAAAAGAAACCCTATGGGTTTTGGGGCTTTTCTTTTGTTTTGAAACCACCCATTGTTTTTACCATGCCTCATGTTAAAAGTTCTCCCAAAACCCCTCCCTCCACTTTGGGGCAACCCAAACATTCTGTTCCAACAAGTTCAACCCATTTTTGAATTTTATTTCATTTATTTTATCCCCAAAAACAATTCTGTCTTTTATTTTAAGCCTAGATGATTTACAAGGGAAGTACCTGATTCTCTTTGAATTTTGATCTCAAACCAACTCCTCTGGATAGTCCCTAGCAGCCCCAACCTAGATCCATCAAGATCCACTCTTCCACAATTCAAAATTTTCAAGTTTCAATCACTGCAAGTTTGGACCAGATTCATCATTTTTGGTGAAATTCATATTTCCTCTTCTCCAAAAATTCTACCAAAAATCAGGCAGCCCCCAGGTGCATTGAGAAGCTACCTCACCAAAGATCAGCCCCAGATAATTTCTACACATGCCTAAATTATTTCATCGAACACTTGGCCTACACTGTTACTGTACATGTTCAGAAATTCAGAGTTGCAGCTCGACAGTCAGTGTCGTTTTCTTCAGAGACTTGTCATCGATCTCACCAGTACACGCTCTGGCGCGTTGCACACGGCTTCTCCTCCTTATCCAGAGCACTGACACGCTCTTGGACGGGCGCAGGTGTCGGTGGCAGCGTGCCTCGCCGACGCCGGCAGCTTCTGCGGTGGCAGAGCCACCCGTGGCGGCCAGCGGGAGCCAGCGCCAGCTTTTCTGGGCCGTCCAACACCGCCCAATGCAACCAAGGCCTCCGCGTGGCCGTCTCCTTGCCAGCACACGCCGCAGCACCGTCGTCGTGGCCCGGCAAGCACAGGGCGCGCCCTCTGCCGCCGACGGGCCCACGAAGCTCCGTTCCGTCGAAACCACCAAGCAAGCCTAATCCAACCACGGTTAGCATCTGAATGAAACCAGTGGATCTCCACGTTGATGCCCAACCCCCTAAACCACCCGACCAACCACTGCACCGCCGTAACCGTCGCCGGAGATTTCCTGTTCGCGGCCACCGCCTCGGATCGCCTATAAGAGGAGGTCCCGAGCTCGTTCTCGAGCCCGCACCACCACTCCTTCTCACCAGAGCCCCGCCAAGCCACCAGGAGGACATCGAGGAGGTCTCCTTCCCCGACTCCGGCCGCCCCGGTCTGCTTCGGGCTCCGGCTTGATCCACTTAGGTGAGGCCACCTCCGACCCCCAAACCACGTGAACAGCCCTCTGGTGCACCCAGTGTTCTAGCCCGAGCCTCAATTCGTGCTATGTAGCCCTCCCCGACGAGATCCACCAACGCCCGAGCCAACACCCGCCGGAGTTGAGGCTGCCGTCGACGTGGTGATCGCCGTCGACCAACCCCACCACCCACAGGTGCGGAAGGACCCAAGGAACCCGTAGGTACCACCCGCTCCTCCTAACTCGCCGTGGATCGCCGCCGGCGACCACCGCAGCTCTCGGGCGCCGGTGACTCTGTTTCAGAGTTTAAACCCGACAAGTGGGACCCCCCGTCAGCTTTTTATTCTTTTTGAAACGTTTTTTGAAAACGCCTTCGGGCAAATACGTTTTTAATCTGAAACGTTTTCTGTCCTTTTTTTGTTCTGCCCCTGCAAACTTTCTATTTCATTACAGACAAGTCCCTGGGCTAAATCTTTAATAGCTTTTAAACAGAAATTTATTTTTGATTGATTCTTTTTCTATCACCTTTATTTTTTTGTCTAGTTTTTTATCATATTTATTTGAAAAATATTTGGAACACTTTCTTGTGCACACACGGTATTTACGTTAGTACGTATTATCTTATACCGTAGATACCGGAGGAGGTGACGGAACCGCAAACTTCACCGAGCTAGACTCCGCCTACTCCGAACCAGGCAAGCATGTTTGAACATTTGATATGATGAGTGTTTTTGCATGTTTGCATTGAGTAGTTTCATGGCATGTTTATAAGTATTTCGGTAAGTGTGATATTGCATACAAAGCTGAGGCAGGTGGGCTTCGAAACTCCATATGTTGTTGATGTGAGTTTGCATGATCCTGAGATGACATGAGAGGGGGTAAGATGGCAGTGTTGAAGCATGCCAGTCTTATGCCAAACCATTTGATTCCAGTATCAACATGAATCAAGTCACGTTACCATTCGTTTCCCTTCTTGTACCACCACATGTTTTCCGCAAGGAATGTGGCTTAGTAAGTTGCAAACCTCTTTCCTGGTACACACCAAATAGAGAGGCCGCGATGAGGGTTCCATGGCCCTGGATTAAAGCCAGTCATCCGGTCAGGGGGCATGGGTGTTTCCGGTTGGGACCGAGAGGGGGGCACCCCTTAGAGCGCGCGAATATAAATTTGATCCCATGCTATTCGAGGTTGTGACCTCCCCGTCTCAAAGTTTTTCTTGAACGTTGCCTAGGGTGATTCCTGGCATCGTGAGGTGGGATGGGTGTGTACTGGTTAGATGTGTTTCTACTGAAATACCGTAAACGGAACTAGTCCTTCGTGACTACGGAAATCCGTTGGCTGTGGTTGATTAGTACAAACTCTGCAGAGTCAAAATCATTCGAATAGTCCTATCCATTGCCAAGTACTGTGTTCAACTTATCCTTGTCAGTATCAGTCTCAGTGACAAAACTCCAGTGAACCAGATGAGTGTTAAGTCCGGCTAAATGATTATTCCTGTGGATGCACTAACCCGTTTATTACTATGTGCTGAATATTTCCTGTGAGTGATATATCTTCATGAATTTATCAGATATGAATGATGAAATACAAGCCCTTTCTGTGATGTCGCTCAGATGTCCGACTGTGGCACTCTTGTTGTTTACTTTCAATATAAGCCCTTTCTGTGATGTCGCTCAGACGTCCGACTGTGGCACTCTTGTTATTTTCTTTCAATATAAGCCCTTTTTGTGATGTCGCTCAGACGTCCGACTGTGGCACTCTTGTTATTTACTTTCAATATAAGCCCTTTCTGTGATGTTGCTCAGACGTCCGACTGTGGCACTCTTATTATTTATTTTCAAAATAAGCCCTTTCTGCGATGTCGCTCAGACGTTCGACTGTGGCATCACTGTTATTTACCTTCATTATAAGCCCTTTCCGAGATGTCGCATAGACGTCCGACTGTGGCACGCACTGTCATTTACTTTCCAATATAAGCCCTTTCTATGGTGTCGCTTAGACGCCCGACTGCTGCATGTTATATTCATTTGTTCACCTTTTGAGGCGTCGCTTCAGACACCCGATCGGTTTTCAGTATCTTCGTTGGGATATCGGGAGGACTACCGCCTGACTTCCTTCTTAAATCATATTATCATGCAAGTTCATCATTTAAATGTGCTTTGCTAATTACTCATGACACATCATGCTTGTATTTGTTATATCTCATGTCCGAACTTTCTTGCGAGTACATTCAAAGTGCTCACCTGGCTTGTTGATTTGGCCAGATGTTGACAAAGGCGATCTCATGGATGAAGAGTACGATAGCGAGTCCGACGTCTATAGGAGTCCCAGTCAGTCCCGTGCGATCCTGGATTTGGTCACTTGTATTGTATCCGCTTCCGCTACCCGAATAAATGCATCGAGCCTCACTTCGACGCTCGATGAGCTGCCAGATTAGGAGTCATGTCACCCACTCCACTGTGGCATATCCACCACCACTTTATTTTTGAGTCAGTAGTATGCCACCACACTCTTGTGTCATATCCGCCCTTGTGTGCAATATTGGCGTGTTTGTAATAAATCGTTGAGCAACCTCAGCTCAACCCTGTATTATATTTAATACTACTGGACTTCTGTATCAAGTATTTGTCTACCAGTAAGGAGAATTTTTCCTATACTGGAATTAAAAAGATCGGTTTCTCAACAAGTATTTCATTGAAAAACCAGTCGTGACAAACTTGGTACCAGATCCAGGCTGACTGTAGGAAGCCACTAGGTGTGATCGCTAATCGGTTATTAGCGTAATAGTGTTTTTTTTAATATTTTGCAAATGTAGTCATTTTCTGACAGTTAGCAAAAATTTATGATCTGACCATTCAGAATTTTTGCCTACTTTTGTAGATGGCTGGCAACGACTGTGAGTCGCAGGTGTTCGCCAACGTGCCTGAGGGGTTCGTCAAGCTGCTCACCTCCATTGTCAAAATCGCGATCGGGCCATCAACTCGTCCGGTGTTCACACTCTACCAGCACAAGATCAATGACAGTCTGTCCATGCAACAGGCCGTGGTGCAATTCAAGGGAGGGCGTGTCGAGTTACGCCGCTTCCGGTTTGTGGGAAGAGCCATGCCTACGGAGAGGCATGCTATGCAGATGGCTGCCCGTGAGGCGATAGCTCGTCTCCGAGATGTTCTTCCTTCGATGAAGACCCGTCGCTACCGCTACCTCCCCTGCCACGTGCCATACACCTGTCACTATGCATTCGCTTGCCCTAGGGGAGAATGAGATGAGGCTATTGAGATGCTTGTCGAGTATCTCCAGGCGCTTGAGGCAGCTTTTGATAACCTTGTGGACGACCTTGTGGCTGCTCGTATGGATTCAATTCATGGATGTTCCGCCAACAGGAGGGAGCTCCTCCACACATCACCACCACTGACTTTCGTCTCGTCCTCAGCATCTTATTCACCTACTATCCTCGCCACCGCTCGTCGCCTGCCTACCACTGACGAGTTTGACCAAGTCATCGCGCCCACTTCAGTCCGTACTGCACCACCTATTGCGCCCACACCAGTCCATGTTGCTCCACCTATGGTGCCCGCTCCAACGATTCAGCGCAGCACTTCACGTCTGGAGCCTATTAGCGAGGAGGAGGTTGAGTCCCCAGCCTCACTGGGCCTCACCCTTGGCAGGCCAAGGGAGATCCTTACCATCTCCGACTGAGTGCGCTTAGCTGTCACGCGATGTACCGGCTTGTACGATATGTTTATATGTACATAGGTTGTGAGAAGTAGTTTGTATACGCATCATGTAGGAACTGGGAGAAGTGCACTAGCCTAAATAACATGTCAGGAATGTGTACGCGCATCCTGAGTGATGTATTGTATAATTACTGCTTGCGTGTAAGATATGTACTGAGCAGTCCTTCTCCATGCGCAATCGATTATTCTCTTGAAAAATCCGTCTTTAAAAATTTATTTATTTTTGCGACTCGATTTCTTTTTCTTATGAGTCTTACAAAATATATCCCCAGAGTGGAAGATGTCTCGTCCTTGGACTCGTTCCATGCCAAATCCGCTAGAAGAGTATCATGGTACCCAAACAAGCAACAATTTCACGCAAGGGCAGTCAAGTCAGCAGGGCAGTGACACCGCATTTTCTCAAGTATGCCGCCTTTATGAACAGAGTCAGCAACAACATCAGGAAATGATGAACCAAATCATCAATATGGGAAATCACCGTGGACCATATCAGCAACAATCCAAACTGTCTGAGCTACAAAAGACGCGTCCCCCAACATTTTCTCATACGGACAAGCCTATTGAGGCCGATGATTGGCTTCGGGACATGGAAAGGAAATTAATTATTGCACAGTGTTCAGACCGTGAGAAAGTATTATATGCACCGCACTATCTCACTGGAGCGGCTGCATCATGGTGGGAAAATTTCCTACACATGCACCCCAACAAAAATGATATAACCTGGGAGGAACTCAAAGAAGGTTTTTGTGGGGCGCACATTCCTAGAAGTATTATGAAGATCAAGAAGAGGGAGTTTGATGACCTCAAACAGAGAACCATGACAGTGACTGAATACAACAGTCAGTTTACTCTATTGTCTCGCTACGCCAACGAAGAGCATATGACTGGAAAAATTCCTGGACAGTCTGGCACCAGCGCTTAAATGCCAGCTGGTCATACACACCTTCACAAATTTCAAAACACTGGTGGATAAGGCTATTACCTTGGAAAATGAGCGATGCAGCTTGGAGGATTTCCGCAAGCGTAAAAGGGACCAGACTACTCTTGCTCGCAACCACAGGAGCAAGACGGATTCTCAGAAAGGTGGGACACACAAACCCACGACAACTGTTTCACGCCCAATCAAGAATTTCCATGCAAGGGACAAAGAATTCACATATCGCCCAGGCGTTACTTGCTACGCCTGTGGAGAAGAAGGACACTATGCCAAGCAGTGCCCCAAGCCAAGGAACTCGACCCCAAAGCCGAACAACGGTGGCAATAATTCAACGCCCAAGCGAAACAACTTCAACCCCAATAACAACCACAAGAAGGGTCACTTGAACCACGTGACCAGAGAGGAAGCACAGAATGCCCCGGATATCATACTCGGTACGTTCCCTGTCAACACAATACCTGCCACGGTTTTGTTTGATTCTGGAGCTTCTCACTCGTTCATTTCGAAGAGATTTGCTTTGCAAAATGATTTTTCGATACTTCCCTTGGAAAAATCCATGATCATCAAGTCCCCTGGAATTAAGCAAGTTACGCAGAATTACTGCCAAGGTGTAGTTATTGATCTTGAACGATTGAAATTTCATGCAAACCTCATTGTATTGGAAAATAAGGGACTGGATGTTATCCTAGGAATGGACTGGTTAACCACCAACAAAGGATTTATTGACTGCTTCAACCGGACGGTAATCCTTACCCATCATCACGGGAAGCAAATAAAAGTTTCAGCTCAAGAAAGACAAATATCACGACAACCAAGGTTGAACAAGGTGGACGTTTCAGAGCTGAACAGAGTTCCAGTGGTATGTGAGTTTCTAGACGTATTTCCCGAAGAATTACCAGGCATGCCACCAGACCGGGAAATAGAATTCAGCATTGAACTAGCACCTGGAACCACCCCCATTTACAAGAAACCATATAGATGGCACCATCCGAGTTGGTAGAATTAAAGAAGCAAATAAAAGAATTACTGGACAAAGGATATATACGAGCCAGCTGCTCACCTTGGGGTTCACCAGTTTTATTTGCCAAGAAAAAGGATGGGACACTGAGATTGTGTATAGACTATCGAGCACTTAACATGGTCACAATCAAGAAAAAATACCGGATGCCACGGATAAATGATTTATTTGACCAGCTCGCTCAAGCCAAGGTTTTCTCAAAAATTGACTTAAGGTCGGGATACCATCAATTAAAAGTACGAAGAGAAGATATCCCCAAAACAGCCTTCACCTCCAGATACGGGCTGTATGAGTTCAAAGTAATGCAGTTTGGACTAACAAACTCCCCCGCATGTTTTGTTCACCTCATGAACGAAGTATTTATGAAGTTTATGGACAAGTTTGTTGTGGTATTCATCGACGATATTCTGGTATACTCCAAGACACCAGAAGAGCACGCTGAACATCTCAACATAGTACTAGGAGAACTAAGGAAACATCAATTGTACGCCAAATTCAGCAAATGTGAATTTTGGCTAGACAGGTGGGTTTTCTAGGCCACGTACTGACCCAAGAAGGTGTTGCTGTAGACCCGGAAAAGGTCAAGGCCGTACTTGGCTGGAAACCACCAGCCAGCGTAACAGACGTACGAAGCTTCTTAGGAATGGCAGGATATTAAGGAAGGTTCATTCAAGGATTCTCCACCATAGCAAAGCCAATGACGCAGTTACTTAAGAAGGATAAGAAGTTTGAATGGACCAAAGCTTGCGAGAAAAGTTTCCAAGAACTAAAAAGGAAATTAACGACATCACCAGTATTGATTGTGCCAGACATACACAAAAGTTTTGAGGTGTATTGTGACGCATCCCGGAAGGGCCTCAGATGCGTATTAATGCAAGAAGGCAAGGTAGTCACGTATGCTTCCAGGCAACTTTGCAAGCATGAAGAAAATTACCCTACTCATGACTTGGAGTTGGCAGCAGTCATCCATGCACTCAAAGAGTGGAGACACTTTTTACTTAGAAATCGTTGTGAAATATACACAGACCATAAAAGCCTCAAGTATATTTTCACACAACCGGAACTCAATTTACGGCAACGACGCTGGTTGGAATTAGTGAAGGATTATGATGTTGGTATCCACTACCGTCCAGGAAAAGCAAACGTAGTGGCGGATGCTCTTAGTTGGAACCCCAGCTCGGACAACGACAGCCTACCAAATTTGAGACCTGAATTTCGACAGGAGTTTGCTAAACTCAACTTGATAATGGTCACCGAAGGCAGTGTGTCGAATTTGGAAATACAGCCTACCCTAATAGAAAAGATTAAGGAGGCTCATCATGGGCACCCCAGCATCGAAGGCATAAAAAGAAAAGTGAGTTTGGGCAAGGCCTCAGAATTCGTCATAGACGAGCAAGGAATATTGTGGTACGGAGATAGGCTTTGCGTACCAAATATCGAGGACCTTAAATAGCAAATTCTAGCTGAAGGCCACACCGCTCCGTATTCAATCCACCCTGGAGGAACAAAAATGTACAAGGACCTTCAGGAAAATTTTTGGTGGTACGGTATGAAAAGGGACATAGCCACGTTCATTGCCTGTTGTGATTCATGTCAACACATCAAGGCCGAGCACCAGAAACCAGCTGGACTATTACAGCCAAACAAGATACCCGAGTGGAAATGGGACGAGATTGGAATGGATTTTATTGTTGGACTACCTCGGTCACGACACGGGAATGATGCCATATGGGTCATCACAGATAGACTGACTAAGGTGGCACACTTCATCCCCGTGAAGACAACCCACACCACTCAAAAGCTTGCCAGGCTTTATCTTTCCCGTATCGTCTGCCTGCATGGAGTTCCAAAGACTATAATATCGGACAGAGGCACTCAATTCGTCTCTAGATTTTGGGATCAATTACAACAAGCTTCGGGAACTCAACTGGCGTTTAGTACCGCATACCACCCCCAGACTGATGGACAGACTGAATGCGTAAACCAAATTCTGGAAGACATGCTGAGAGCATGTGTCCTCACCTATGGAACCAATTGGGAAGAAAGCTTGCCATATGCCGAGTTCGCATACAACAACAGTTACCAAGCCAGCCTGCAAATGGCACCCTTCGAAGCCTTGTATGGACGGAGATGTCGTACTCCATTGAATTGGTCAGAGACCGGAGACAGCCGTATCTTTGGCCCTGATATGCTCAAGGTAGCTGAGGAGAAAGTTAGGCTAATCAGGGACAGACTCAAGACAGCTCAAAGTCGACAGAAGAGTTATTACGATCAAAAAAAAAAGGAGTCAACTTTGAACCCGGTGAGTATGTGTACCTACGAGTATCTCCTATGAGAGGCCTGCAACGATTCAAGGTTAAAGGAAAGCTAGCACCAAGATTCATCAGACCCTTCTGTATAGTTGCATGAAGAGGCACGGTAGCCTACCAGCTAGACCTACCCGAAGAGCTGTCCGACGTCCACGACGTGTTCCACGTCTCGCAGTTGAGGAAATGTGTGAGCAACCCAGAGAAGCAAGTATCCCATGAAGACATTGACGTACAACCAGACCTCACCTACAGGGAACGTCCAATAAAAATATTGGAGGAGTCTGAAAGGAGGACCCGTCAGAAAACAATCAAGTTTTTCAGAGTTCAGTGGAGCAATCACACCGAGAATGAAGCAACTTGGGAAAGAGATGATTTTCTTTGGACAGAGCACCCACACCTATTTGAGGATCAACTGAAATCTCGGGGATGAGATTTTTCCTAAGGGGGTAGGTGTTGTGACACTCCAAAATTTTAATTTTTGTTTTCAGCAAATCCTTTGTTTGATTTGAAGGAGGCCATTTAAAATCTTTCCAAAAACCCCTCCTTCTCAAAAATTTCCCCCCATGACAAGGATTTTATTTTGTATCTTCCTCAACCTTGGTGTTTGGTTATTAAAAACCTTCCTTCTGATTTTGACTCATCTCAATAAAATTTTGGAATTTCATTCCTATTAAAAAGAAACCCTATGGGTTTTGGGGCTTTTCTTTTGTTTTGAAACCACCCATTGTTTTTACCATGCCTCATGTTAAAAGTTCTCCCAAAACCCCTCCCTCCACTTTGGGGCAACCCAAACATTCTGTTCCAACAAGTTCAACCCATTTTTGAATTTTATTTCATTTAATTTATCCCCAAAAACAATTCTGTCTTTTATTTTAAGCCTAGATGATTTACAAGGGAAGTACCTGATTCTCTTTGAATTTTGATCTCAAACCAACTCCTCTGGATAGTCCCTAGCACCCCCAACCTAGATCCATCAAGATCCACTCTTCCACAATTCAAAATTTTCAAGTTTCAATCACTGCAAGTTTGGACCAGATTCATCATTTTTGGTGAAATTCATATTTCCTCTTCTCCAAAAATTCTACCAAAAATCAGGCAGCCCCCAGGTGCATTGAGAAGCTACCTCACCAAAGATCAGCCCCAGATAAATTCTCCACATGCCTAGATCATTTCATCGAACACTTGGCCTACACTGTTACTGTACATGTCCAGAAATTTAGAGTTGCAGTTCGATAGTCAGTGTCGTTTTCTTCAGAGACTTGTCATCGATCTCACCAGTACACGCTCTGGCGCGTTGCACACGGCTTCTCCTCCTTATCCAGAGCACCGACGCGCTCTTGAACGGGCGCAGGTGTCGGTGGTGGCGTGCCTCGCTGACGCCGGCAGCTTCTGCGGTGGCAGAGCCACCCGTGGTGGCCAGCGGGAGCCAGCGCCAGCTTGCTGCGCCGTCCAGCACCGCCCAATGCAACCGAGGCCTCCGCATGGCCGTCTGCTTGCCAGCGCACGCCGCAGCACCGTCGCCGTGGCCCGGCAAGCACAGTGCGCGCCCTCTGCCGCCGACGGGCCCGCGAAGCTCCGTTCCGTCGAAACCACCAAGCAAGCCAAATCCAACCAAGGTTAGCATCTGAATGAAACCAGTGGATCTCCATGTTGATACCCAACCCCCTAAACCACCCTACCAACCACTGCACCACCGTAACCGTCGCTGGAGATTTCCCATTCGCGGCCACCGCCTCGGATAACCTATAAGAGGAGGTCTCGAGCTCGTTCTCGAGGCCGCACCACCACTCCTTCTCACCAGAGCCCTGCCAAGCCACCAGGAGGACCTCGAGGAGGTCTCCTTCCCCGACTCCGGCCGCCCCGGTCCGCTTCGGGCTCCGGTCAAGTGAGGCCACCTCCGACCCCCAAACCACGTCAACAGCCCTCTGGTGTACCCAGTGTTCTAACCCGAGCCTCAATTCGTGCTATGTAGCCCTCCCTGACGAGATCCACCAACGCCCGAGCCAACACCCGCCCGAGTTGAGGCTGCCGTCGACGTGGTGACCGCCGTCGACCAACCCCACCACCGACAGGTGCGGAAGGACCCAAGGGACCCGTAGGTACCACCCGCTCCTCCTAACTCGCCCTAGATCGCCGTCGGCGACCACCGCAGCTCTCGGGCGCTGGTGACTCTGTTTTAGAGTTTAAACCCGACAAGTGGGACCCCCACGTCAGCTTTTTATTCTTTTTGAAAAGTTTTCTGAAAACGCCTTCGGGCAAATACGCTTTCAATCTGAAACGTTTTCTGTCCTTTTTCTGTTCTGCCCCCTGGAAACTTTCTGTTTCATTACAGACAAGTCCTTGGGCTAAATCTTTAATAACTTTTAAACAGAAAATTATTTTTGATTGATTCTTTTTCTGTCACCTTTATTTTTCTGTCTAGTTTTTTATCATATTTATTTGAAAAGTATTTGGAACAATTTCTTGTGCACACACGGTATTTACGTTAGTACGTATTTTCTTATACCGTATACCGGAGGAGGTGACGGAACCGCGAACTTCACCGAGCTAGACTCCGACTACTCCGAACCAGGCAAGCGTGTTTGAACCTTTGATATGATGAGTGTTTTTGCATGTTTGCATTGAGTTGTTTCATGGCATGTTTATAAGCCTTTCGGTCAGTGTGATATTGCATACAAAGCTGAGGCAGGTGGGCTTCGAAACTCCATATGTTGTTGATGTGAGTTTGCATGATCATGGGATGACATGAGAGGGGGTAAGATGGCAGTGTTGAAGCATGCCAGTCTTATGCCAAACCATTTGATTCCAGTATCAATGTGAATCAAGTCACGTTACCATTCGTTTCCCTTCCTGTACCACCACATGTTTTCTGCAAGGAATGTGGCTTAGTAAGTTGCAAACATCTTTCCTGGTACACACCAAATAGAGAGGTCGTGATGAGGGTTCCATGGCCCTGGATTAAAGCCAGTCATCCGGTCAAGGGCATGGGTGTTTCCGGTTGGGACCGAGAGGGGGGCACCCCTTAGAGCGCGCGAATATAAATTTAATCCCATGCTATTCGAGGTTGTGGCCTCCCCGTCTCAAAGTTTTTCTTGAACGTTGCCTAGGGTGATTCCTGGCATCGTGAGGTGGGATGGGTGTGTAATGGTTAGATGTGTTTCTACCGAAATATCGTAAACGGAACTAGTCCTTCGTGACTACGGAAATCCGTTGGCTGTGGTTGATTAGTACAAACTCTGCAGAGTCAAAATCATTCGAATAGTCCTATCCATGGCCAAGTACTGTGCTCAACTTATCCTTGTCAGTATCAGTCTTAGTAACAAAACTCCGGTGAATCACATGAGTGTTAAGTCCGGCTAAATGATTATTCATGTGGATGCACTAACCCGTTTATTACTATGTGCTGAATATTTCCTGTGAGTGATATATCTTCATGAATTTATTAGATATGAATGATGAAATACAAGCCCTTTCTGTGATGTCGCTCAGACGTCCGACTGTGGCACTCTTGCTATTTACTTTCAATATAAGCCCTTTCTGTGATGTCGCTCAGACGTCCGACTGTGGCACTCTTGTTATTTACTTTCAATATAAGCCCTTTCTGTGATGTCGCTCAGACGTCCGACTGCGGCACTCTTATTATTTATTTTCAAAATAAGCCCTTTCTGCGATGTCGCTCAGATGTCCGACTATGGCATCACTGTTATTTACCTTCATTATAAGCCCTTTCCGAGATGTCGCATAGACGTCCGACTATGGCACGCACTGTCATTTACTTTCCAATATAAGCCCTTTCTGTGGTGTCGCTTAGACGCCCGACTGCGGCATGTTATATTCATTTGTTGACCTTTCGAGGCGTTGCTTCAGACACCCGATCGTTTTCAGTATCTTCGTTGGGATTTCGGGAGGACTACCTCCTGACTTCCTTCTTAAATCATATTATCGTGCAAGTTCATCATTTAAATGTGCTTTGCTTATTACTCATGACGCATCATGCTTGTATTTGTTATATCTCATGTCCGAACTGTCTTGCGAGTACATTCAAAGTACTCACCTGGCTTGTTGATTTGGCCAGATGTTAATGACGGCGATCTCATGGATGAAGAGTACGATAGCGAGTCCGACGTCTAGAGGAGTCACAGTCAGTCCCGTGCGATCCTGGATTTAGTCACTTGTATTATATCCGCTTCCGCTACCCGAATAAATGCATCGAGCCTCACTTCGACGCTCGATGAGCTGCCAGATTAGGAGTCATGTCACCTACTCCACTGTGACATATCCACCACCACTTTTTTCGAGTCAGTAGTATGGCACCACACTCTTGTGTCATATCCGCCCTTATGTGCAATATTGGCGTGTTTGTAATAAATCGTTGAGCAACCTCAGCTCAACCTTGTATTATATTTAATGCTACTGGACTTCTGTATCAACTATTTGTCTACCAGTAAGGAGAATTTTTCCTATACTGGAATTAAAAAGATCGGTTTCTCAATAAGTATTTTATTGAAAAACCGGTCGTGACATTAATCCTTATCACTCATTTTTTGCGTGGCCTAAAGAACAAAAATTCCTTCTCCTGATCGGCTAGCCCAAAACACAACACGGTACACTGTACATTGGCACTAAAAGCAACCAGACCTAAGCCACAAAAAATCAGGTTATTACCAGGATCGACTAGCCCATAGTTTTTGAATAAATTCATGCACTAATATCTTAGTATGAATTTATGCTTAGCATGATTAGATGGACACAGAAGAAAGGTACATACAATGGAATGTTTTTGTAGAAGGTTATAAATTGGGAAAGAAATGGTAGCATCTGCTTTACTGTTACGTGGCATTTATAGTAGAGATTTTATTCTTCTTATCTTTACACATTGCAATCCATACTATACATTTTGAATTTTATTTAATGTGCATGAACCTACGGATGCAAGCAGGCCAGGTTCGCGGACAATAACACAATACAAACGTAATGTTAATTTTACAGCCAATACGTGATAAGCTAATTGATGACTTTTGCGGATAAAGCAGGACGCCCGTTGCACCCCTACACGATACGGAATGCAATCATCATTTTGGCTACAAGGTCTTTCTTTTGGTTCTTTTGGATAGACGGATAACATTGTATAATTCTATGTGTGGATGCTTTTGGGAAGCTTCTTGTTGTATTATTACTCAGGCTTAGAATGTAGATTTTTATGCAAATTTTGATGTAAATGGGTTGTTGAGTAACTTCATTTTGGCCAGCTCTTCACATGTTGTTATGTTATGCAATCGCTCTCACCAATGAAGCCCATTAGACAAAAAGAAACATGTAGTGCCAAACTACCCAATACTTTCTTTACAAAACAATTATATTCACCACCTCTCTTTTGCTAACAAATATATGGGTCATCTTTACAAATGTAATTAAAGATCATGAGTCATGTCTTTCTATTTTTAAGAAAATTCTAAATAGATGGGCACTGCAACGCGCGCCATCAATGATGTAGTTTGACATAAGGCAGCCAATGAACAATGCCCTGAACAGTGATTGTGTCAATTAATTAATAATGTAAAGGTTTGTGGTTAAATAGTAATTATGGGTGAATAGTAATTTTCTGTTAACATTATTTCCATATGAAAAGTAATTTTGAAAACAAAAAATATAAACAAAATTTTAGAAAAATTGAGATTTTTACACATCAAAGACAAGAGACCCTTCTAGGTTTGTGTAAGTTTTCACGTTGAAATGACATCTGAGAAGCTTCCTGTTAACATTATTTCCATATGAAATGTATTTTTGAAATCAAAAATACGAACAATTTTTTTTAAAAACTAACTGTGATAGTAAGAGAATTAAAGCTGTTAAGCTTCGGCGCCTTTGGTGAGTTTGGAGCTATAGCCATAAGCTCTTCTATAAATGACACATGTGTCCCATTTAGTTTGGTCTTTTAACACAATTCACTCCCTGTTTTATATTATGCATAGACCACTGGAAAAAATAGCACATTATAGCACCACGAATAGTATGCTATAGTGTTTTGTGCAATACCCCACTTGCCTCAATAAGTAAATCAGTGTACATGAGCAACATGCGTGTCAGGTTTTTTCTCTGGTTCACTGTTGATTTTTGAACACAGTTCACTTCTGATTTTGTAGTGTGTTTAGACCACGGGAAAAATAGCAATGCCATAGCATTCTGAGCAATGGAAATAAATTAGTGTTTAATGTCTCGCTAAAAGTGTATTTTAAGGTGGCGCTATTTTGCTATAGCACACTATTTTTTTTTCATTGGTTTAGACTAGATTAGATATTTCTCATGGACTCCATAAGTTGCGCAAGTCCCACCATAGCGCTTTATTCTCTCACATCGGTCTGGCACGACTATGTCTTCTTCTATTCTTCCTCCTCCCAGTCCAGAACCACCCCTTCCTATGCATCAGAAGTGTTGACTATCCCATGGCCGTCAAACGATGCACCGCCTCTCCCTATGGCAGTAGGGCACCACATGCCCCTGACCTCGCCCACTCCATCGTGCCTATCCTGGTAGGTTATGGGAGCCAATGTCACATACGTGGATTTATTGGGATGGGCTATGTAGCATCATGGCATCCTCGCACCCGACCTTACCATCACGCTCTCGCTGCCAATGCCTCTCCCTGTTGTTCGTGGGAGCTGTTACTTGTGAGTTGCGTTAGAATTTTCCCTGAAGAGGAAGGGTGAAGCAATATAGTAGCTGATAAGTATTCTTCTCAATGAGAACCAGGGTTATCGAATCAATAAGAGAATCACGCAAATCCTAGTGAATAACACCTGCACACACAAGATCAAATACTCGCACTCAACACGGGAAAGCGAGTCATCAACCCCTTGAACTCGTTACTTGCAAGGATTAAATCTGGTAGTAGTAGATATATAAATTGAAAAGTAAAATAAAAATAGAAAATTGCAGGAAGATATTTTGTTTTAGTAATATGATTAAAGTAGACTCAGGGGCCATAGTTTTCACTAGAGGCTTCTCTCTCAAAACAATACCATACGGTGGGTAGACAAATTACTGTTGGGCAACTGATAGAGAGACGCATAGTTATGATATGATTCATGGCAATGATTACATATATAGGCATCACGTCCGTGACAATTAGACCAACTCCTATCTGCATCTACTAATATTACTCCACCAATCGACCAACTCCTGCCTGCAACTATGGTATTAAGTCCATGACAAACAGAGTTACGCTTTAAACAAGATGACATGATGTAGACAAAATAAAACCAAGCAATATGGTTAAACCTCGTCATTTTACCTTAATGGCAACAACACAAATACGCTATCCTTTTCGTCACTGGGTGAGGACAATGCAAGATTGAACCTAATACAAAGCACCTCTCCTGCTGAAGATAAATAATTCTAGTTGGGCAAACCAAACAGATAGATCAAAGTGAAATACAAAGCTACAATAATCATGCATGATAAAGTTCAAAAAATAACCAATTACTTTCAATGAATAATCTGATCATAAATCCACAATTCATCGGATCCCAACAAACACACCGCAAAAGAAGATTACATTTGATAGAACTCCAAGAAGACCAGGAGAACATTGTATTGAAGATCACAGAGGGAGAGAGAGAGAGAGAGAGAGAGAGAGAGAGAGAAGCCATCTAGCTATGGACCCATAGGTCTGTAGTGAACTACTCACACATCATTGGTAGGGGCAACAAGGTTGATGTAGACGCCCTTCGGATCGATTCCCCTTCTGCAGAGTACCGGAAAAGGCCTCTAGATGGGATCATGGAAGAACAGAGGCTTGTGGTGCGGAAAAATTGTTTCGCGTGGCTCTCTAGGTTTTTTCAATATTTGAAAATTTATAGAAGTGGAATTAGGTCAGACGGAGCCACATGGCGCCCACAAAGCATCAGGGCACGCCATGTTGCCTTGTCGTCTCCTCGCTTGGTGTCTGGTCTCCTCCCGAAGCTTCTTACTTCACATTTCCTCTCCGGGGAAAATCCCGACACAAACTCACAAGTAGTAGAGACCACTCAACTTGTGAATTTTTTCCCCTCCGAGTCCGCCTTGGTCTCGGGGTTGTGGTTGCCTCCTCATTTGGTCGCTGCTCGGTGACGTTCGAGAGTGCGGGGTTGAGAAGCTCTCAGTTACAGACGTTTTTTCTTTATGGAGAATGGTTTTCACTCAGGCGTCTTGTCTCCCCGCACTTGAGGATATTAGAATTTGAGCAAGTTCACTTTGAAGGTTGCTCACTGGATTTTTCGGACTGTCAAGTATTAGAGAAGCTAACGATGCAAGATTGTGTCATTTACGGCGGAAACATATCTTCCAAATCACTGAAGCATCTGCAGTTAGTTGGGATTTGTTTCTTCCTTCAGGATGTTCGCATTCACATTGATGCCCCGTTTCTTATCTCTATCTCGCTGCTACTAGATGAAATTCACAGTGATGGTGGCTTGGCGCCTTCGCTTGGAATGATGCCATTACTGAAAACAGCATGTTTTAGGCTTGGCTTTTTTTTGACGCGTCAACGGCGGGCTTACGCCTGACTGAACCTTATCTCTACCTAATAATAAAGCACGTAGGGTTTCTGCCTGTCCGCCGCACCATTTTGCAAAAAAGCCCCTGCATTTTCATGAAATCAACCCGCAGTTCGGATTTAAGTCACACCGAACCGTTATTTTATAGTTTTTCGAAAACCCCCTGACTTTTTAGGTATTCCATCCGAGGATCATTTTTAAGTCAAACAAATGTTTTTCTGAACCATCCATATCTTTTAAACTGTAACTCTGATTGTCAGGACCCCGATTCGAAGTCACATCAATCCAGCCGGTAACACCTCATATCACTTTGCGGCCTCACGCGTGGTATTCCCACGGGTGTTGCCTTACCATGGCCCAGGACCGTTTGCGCCTTTTGGCTCACGTATATGACAGTGTCGCTAGCATACATATGACAGAGAACCCAGGCCGACATGACTAGTCATGAACCCAAAGTGGCACTAACTTATAGGGAAAGGCATACATGAATCAACATCGAGCATGTCGGTCAGCAGCGTGTGAATCCGGGCTGTAGCACTGGCTAACAGGACTCCGGGAATCCGGGCTGTAGCAGTCTAGGCAGGACTCCGGATGTCACCGCGTGACATTTCCCCGAAGGGACAGACACAGCAACGAAGTGACTCACATGTCGGCCAGTCAAGTGTTCCGGAGCAGTAGTGCTGGGCTAGCAGGACTCCGGTGAACCAGGCTGTAGCGGACTACTATGGCTCATGGAAGCACAAGACTAAATTTCCCCATAAGAGAGGCTACCAAGGATAAACAACTAGATTGTCGGATCCCACACATACCAAGCATTTCAATCATACACACAATATGCTCGATATGTGTAAATACAACATGGCATCACAACAAAACTCTACGACTCAAGTATTTATTCATTAGGCTCCGAGGAGCGAGATAATACAAACATGGGTCTCTCGACCCAGCATTCAAAGCATACAACTCAAACACATGCGTTAGCTTAACATGTGTGAGTAAAGACAACTATAAATGAATAAGGCTGAGAAGCCTGACTATCTACAAGATCCTGCCGAGGGCACAAGATCGTAGCTGAGGTATCGAGCTAAATGTCGAAGTCCACACGGAACTACTAGCGAGACTGACATCTCTCTGCAAAACATAAAAGAGGCAAACGTGAGTACAAATGTACCCAGCCAGACCTACATCAGAACTAGCTACATATGCATCGGTATCAAAAAGGGGGTGGTGGAGTTTAACTACAGCAAGCCAGCGTTGACTCGGTGGCTATCCTGAACTACGACTATAAGTAACTCTTTTGAGGTGGCGCACACGAGTCCACATATTCACCAATCAATACACCACTATGGATACGATCCCATCTACCTACGAGAATGCCATCCATAGCACTCACGCTTATCTTGCGCATTTTAGAGTATCCACTTTCACTTGTCTATGAATTGATATAGGCAACCCAGAAGTCCTTTATCGCGGACACGGCTATTCGAATAGATCATTTATAACCCTGCAGGGGTGTACTTCTTCACACACGCTCTCGCCACTTACCACCATGTACACATCGTGTATCTGCGCAACCTTCAAGCGGAAGCCTGGTGAGGGAGTCGGCCTTGACCTAACTATACACACAAGTCTCTAGTCCAGGTTTATCGCCCATTCCGGTTCCATCCGCGAGGAGATCCGGCCGGGGTGTCGCTCACGGCCCCAAACGATGTGTGCAGGGTTCCCAAGCCCACCTCGATGGGTGGATCTACGCTTGGTACACCGTGCCACGGTGTATCTACCACATCATAGCCCACCCCTAGGATCACCGCTATGCACGGCCTCCAACACATATCCTACAAACACCAGAAACTAGTTGCAACTCCTGGACAGAGGGCAAGGGCAGTTAATAAGTCGAGAGAGTCAATTAAGGATCCCAATGTGTGGTAGTAGTTCATGGATCACAAATATAGAACTCAGTTCCTGAGGACGGTTTCAATGAGACATCCCACCATGTACTCCTACATGGCCTCTCACCGCTACCTTTACCAAATCGTGTTCACACACTTAGCTCTCAACAGTAGGACATGTTCACACACCTCCGATTCATTCCCGATGAATCAGACCTGACACAACTCTAAGTAATAGCAGGCACGACAAACAAGCATGAATGAGTAGGCACATCAGGGCTCAAACAACTCCTACTCATGCTAGTGGGTTTCATCTATTTATTGTGGCAAACACAGGTCATGCAGAGGATAAGGGGTTCAACTACCACAGCAAGTAACACATGAGTCATTGTTGCCCTAATGCAGTAAAAGAGAGCAGGAGCGAGAGAGTGGGTTTGTATCGGAATGAACAAGGGGGTTTTGCTTGCCTGGCACTTCTGAAGATGATATAGTTCTTCATCGGTGTGATCGAACTCATCGTCGAATCACGTCTATCGAGAGGGAACAAATACCGGCAACAGAGAAAGAAACACAACAATGCAATGCACAATATGATGCATGATCACGACATGGTAAAATGAGTGTGTTGGGCTAATGCAACTACAATCAGATGGGTATGAGCTATTTTGAACCAAAGATTCAAAGTTCAAACTCATTTGTGATCTTAAATAGTGCTTTATCATGTTTTCACTAAACAGCAAGTTAACTTGTTTAAACATGCATGAAACCAGTACAGATGGATAGATTGGATTTTTTTGATCATTTTTCATATATAAATCTTTGCATTTGGAGCTACAGATTAAATTCTATGATTTTTTGAAGTTTGTGGTATTTTCTGGAATTTCCTGTGTAAGAATAATTCCAGTAAATAAATTACTGTGTCAGCATTACGTCAGGGTGACATCAGTGGTCAACGAGATGGTCCAGGTCAAACCTGACAGTGGGTCCCGCATGTCAGTGTAATTAGTTTAACAAAATTCAATTAGTACTAACCCTAATTAATTAACAGGGCTGGGCCCCACCTGTCATTGACCCAGGGGGGTCAAACTGGGCCCATCTGTGCTCAAACGGGGGCAGCGGGGTCAACTCGCCGGCGTTTAGCCGCCGGCGAGGCCAAACGCGGCGGTGCAGGTGCGGGTTTCACCTATAGGGCACCGTTCGGGGCGCCGTTGGGCTCTGTGGGTAGCTGGGAGCGAGCCGCGGCGGGTGGTGCAGGTGGTTGGGCTCGGGGTCGCTGGAAATGGCGCCGGCGACGTGTTTGGCGGCGGCCGGAGCTCAGGCGAGCTCGGTCTGGCCCTACTGGGCGTCTCTGGGCGAGGGGGTGGTGTCAGCGAGTTGCTAGGGACGTGCTGAGCATGGGAGCGTGCTCGGGCGCGACGCGCGTGAGCTCTAGCCACGGAGGCGACATCATCGGCGGCGACCGAAGCTTGGTCAAGTGCGGGCGAGGGTGCTACGGTGCGGGAGCGAGAAAATTGAAGGAGGGGAAACAGTCAGGGCCTCACAGAGATCTCTATAGCATCGTCGGTGAGCTCGGGGAGGGCTGAAGCGAGCGGGGCGGCGAGAGGGATCTCCGGTGGCCGGCGGCGAGGATGAGGATGATGGTGTTGCTTCGGGCGTCCCGCGAGCGCGTGCTTCGTCTTGGGGCTCCGTGGCGTCGAGGGGGAGCCTCTGGACAGCACGAAGAGGCGAGGGAGAGGCGATGGCCGTGGTGGTGTTCGTCGGTGGCGACGACAGCGCTCGGTGGTTGCGTGCAAGAGAGCCAGAGGAGGAGAGGAGATCGGGGAGAGTGAGAGAGAGGTCGGTGGGTGCGTGGCGTCTCCAGGGCGACGTCGGGGAGGCGGCAACAAGCAGGAGGTGGCCGGGCATGACGTCAGCGCTCACCACCGAGCTGCTTCGTGCGCTGGCATGGGGAAGAAGACAGGCATGCCCCTGGTGGGCTGGGCCGTCCAGGTGGGCTGCACAAGAGGTAAGGCCAGGTAGGTATCCTTTCTCTCTCTCTCTTCTTTTGTTTCAGTTTTCTATTTTTCTGTAATCTCTGTGGCTTTTCTAAAAATACCTAGACCCTTTCAAAAATCACCAAACTGTACATGCCCACTGTATAGAATATATCCAACATGGAACATTTTAGTTTAGGATTATTTGGGCATTTTAAATATTTACTAGCATTTAAATGCCGAAATTCAAATAACATATGATTTAATCCAGTGACCTTTGGATGACCTAGAAATTTGTGCACCATTTTTGTCAGAGGTTCTAGACCAAGGCAAAGATGATGAACCTTTTAGAAGGGCATTTTGGGTTCATTGGAAATGATTTTAGTAAACCCTAGTTGGTTTAAGGGGGGTGATGGGGGTTCTGTCATCCCCATTTCAAGTTTCTGAGGAATTTAAACATGATGCACACATGAAGTTAGCCTAGTGCAATGCCAGAAGCTAGGGATGTGACAACTCACCCCCACAAAACAAGAATCTCGTCCCGAGATTCAAGCGTAGGGTAAGATGAAGGGGGAACGCAAACTAACACAATCTTCACCATCTAGGTTGCGTCTCATAAGAACGTTGATGCGATCACCATCTTTGTCTCGACTTCCTGCTCTGAGAACTCCAGCTATCATGACAACGAGAGGAAAGGGAAAACTCTAGAAGGATCGATCTTCTCGAAGATCGGACAACCGACGATCAACTCACGGAATGAGACGTTGAACATTTCTCGAGTTGAGACATGAAGCATACATCCAGAGGGATGGGGTGTAACAGACGACGAAGGTTCACTACGTAGACACAATTCCACACTTAAGAAGGTGGTGAACGGTTGTCAACGTAGCGAGGAGTTGAGTTGCCACGATACCATTACGAGACATCTTAGGGAAGGTGACTCGCGGAACTATTCCCTTAAGTGGCAAAAAGAATTACTTTTGATTCGGAGATCATTGAAACTCTTTATACCAGCTTAAGGCAAATCATAATCGATCATTTGAAGGAGTCCAGAGAAATGACATTCCCGGACTAGAATGGATGATGTGGACTACCTTGTTGAAGGCAACGCAGGGAATGATTTTGCTTATCATCGGAAATGAATGGGACCCAAAGTAGAATGGCACAATGGCGGTGCAAGCTGGGAACAAAATGCAAATGCTAGGAATGATTCTGGTAACTGGGGGATAACTCAACAGTCGAGAGCAATTCCTCCCTTTGAATGGTTATAGCTTAATTGAGTAACCAAGAGCACAAGAATCCCTAGAGAACAACTTATAGAATAAGCCGCATGAAAACTCATGGAGAAGATGGACAAATTGCCCAATCAAGATACTATAGTGATAGACCCTCCGGCTAGGTGTGTCGGCCAGAACATCAACCTTGTCGGGACCTACATCACAGATCTTGGAGAAGTTCCAACCATCATATCCGCCTGAGATTCAGATCTGGTTGGTAACAGGATGTTTCAGACAACATGTCCGGAAAAGGGAAGTTTGCAACACAAACCGACGAGAGGATGTTGCGAGATTCTCAGGAAATGAACTATGGTAGTAAGCTCCAAAACATGAGCTGGTTCTGCTACATACATGTGAACAGGTTGTCCCAGACAAGCATGACCACGTAGTGGTCTTATAATAAAACACTACCGAGTCCTGTTTGGGAACCATCATCAAGGATATCGAAGTCCTTGCATAAGTCATATGATTAGCTCTTATGAAGAAACTTCTTTTCCCTGAACAAATCAGCCAGTGGCTTGGTGTGCTATGGAATACATATGGAATGGAGGTAATTAATCTACCAAACCACTGAATACTTCGCACATGCATGACTGACTTGGGACGATTCCAGGGAAAGCAAAACTAATCTTTCTCAACTCACGGCGACAACTTGCACCAAATGCACATGAATTCTAGGAAGTCACTTCTTCCATCCAAGCATAAGCTTCATGAACAGAACACGAAGACATTGCTTACAAAGTTTTCAACACTAGGTTGATGTTCAAAATGAATCATGGGGGAGACAAAATACTGCTGATGGGCTCAACAGCAATTCATCGGAATTTCCATATCACTGGACTTCCACCATCATGTGAACACGGTGATAGCATTGGTCAGACCAAATGATTTAATGGTGTATGCTTGAGGGATCAACCACGAGTAAGACAACATTACGAATATCGCTGGTTCTGATTTGACTTGATGATAGCCCATACTCAAGTCAAAGTTTTGACAAGACAACAGATCCAACAACTGATCATGAGGACCAATTGGTGAAGATATCATCTTTCTTCAACACACACACAAACACAAACATATCCCTTCAGAACGAACCAAATTCGGCAAAGCTTTTATCTTCCAACTCTCCAAGTTGTTGTTTAGCTTAACCAACTAGCTCAGGGGTATCCAACACAAATTCTTGGAGAATGGGTGGTTTGGAGGAAAACCAACATGATCACGAACTCAACATAGCGGTCAGGTGACAACCTGGTAATACTTCCGAGAAGATATTCGGAACATCACGAACCACCGATATGTTACTAAGCTCGAGAACAATCTTGCTTTTCAGAGCAAGACGATATGATCAAATAAGCAAGGGATTGAATAATCCTAACTCATTGATCGAAGAGTGCACCGGAAATAAGGACTAGGTAGCACAATCAATCTTAGGATGATGATTTAATAACCAACACGCTAAGAATGAGAATATTGCCCATTAACTACCAAGCAACGGAGTTGCTAGGAGTATTGATTTCACACATCATGGTTCACTTTCGGCATTCCGGTTGCGACAACACGGGACCGAGGAATGAAAAATGATGGCAAGAAGGATCACTGCATCAAGATTTCATAAGAGGTGGTGCAATTCCTATCATATTCTCAACATAAAGTGGGTAATACTTCAGGGAAGAACAGACCAAGAGCTTGATTGCATTTGACCTGCGGAATACAACTGCTTTGACCCAATCCTAGAAATGGACAAGGTTCTGGAGTTTGTTTCTCCTAGTCATTCCAGAATAGAATGGCTCGACGGACCACAAGAATAACAGGCATCGATGAACGAATGCACGCATACTCTTGATTATCAATTGATAGATGGAGGTCATAAAACAACTAAAGAGGGACAACTCAAAGGAACATATGTCTTTTTTTCTGAGTTGTGGATGCATAGGTTAGTATGTCGAGCGAAGCTCAACATTTCTTCAGGATAACCCATGCAGAAAGGTAGAACCGGCAGAATCACAATTATGAATGGAGAACTCCTCCAGAGTACTCTGATTGTGGTATTTTGGTTCAAAAAACTTCTACATTAATGGTTCATGGTATTAGGAAGAAGGAAATACCACGGACCTCGAGGAATATCGCAAAGTTACTAATATCCTAAAGGAACTAGCAAACACTATCAACATGAGGTAAGTAGGGTGAATCTCGGGTTCGGGAACCCAGGAATAAAATACCTACTAACTAATAACATCACGAGATGCTTTCGAGAATGACGGCCAGAATCATCACACGGGGAACACAAAACATGGCTAGTTTACTAGGTAATCTTCTAAGACACATAGGGTCCTAATAATAACTCCAACATATATGTCGAGGCAATAAATTACCTCAACGCACCGATTAGTGTGCTTATTCTGACCATAAAGGACATCGGGAACGGAAAGTAAAGATTTGCAAATGCATCAGACAATTTAGAAACCTGGGATGACTCGGACAACATAACAGCTGTAGATGCTCAAAATGATTTGAGACATCCTGCAAAATGGTGGCATAACCACTTGACATCACAATATCAAAGTTCTGAGATTAACTAACAACACACGGAAGTGGTAGAAACAGAACTGGGGCTTAAATCCAGCAATCTTATAAGTCTACGGATTAGTAACATGTGATCCTGATAGATAGATGAGAAATCCTAGTTCTTAATCCCCGTAGAAGAGAAGCGGATGACTCAGATCAGAAGGGCATAAGATAAAGGAGTAAAAAGAGCCTTACGTTCCCTTCCACAATGAATTTCCTTATATAACTAAAGCATTTCTAGACTCAACTTCGACCAGTTTGGCTTGGTAATCCACCAGGCAGTCAGGCTCTGATACCAAAACTGTCAGGACCCCGATTCCAAGTCACATTGATCCAGCCGGTAACACCTCATATCACTTTGCGGCCTCACGCACGGTATTCCCACAGGTGTCGCCTTACCATGGCCCAGGACCGTTTGCGCCTTTTGGCTCACGTATATGACAGTGTCCCTAGCATCCATATGACAGAGAACCCGGGCCGACATGACTAGTCGTGAACCCAAAGTGGCACTAACTTATAGGGACAGGCGTACATGAATCAACATCGAGCATGTCGGTCAGCAGCGTGTGAATTCGAGCTGTAGCACTGGGCTAACAGGACTCCGGGAATCCGGGCTGTAGCAGGCTAGGCAGGACTCCGGATGTCACCGCGTGACATTTCCCCGAAGGGACAGACACAGGAACGAAGTGACTCACATGCCGGCCAGTCAAGTGTTCCGGAGCAGTAGTGCTGGGCTAGCAGGACTCCGGTGAACCGGGCTGTAGCGGACTACTATGGCTCATGGAAGCACAAGACTACATTTCCCCATAAGAGAGGCTACCAAGGATAAACAACTAGGTTGTCGGATCCCACACATACCAAGCATTTCAATCATACGCACAATATGCTCGATATGTGTAAATACAACATGGCATCACAACATAACTCTACGACTCAAGTATTTATTCATTAGGCTCCGAGGAGCGAGATAATACAAACATGGGTCTCTCGACCCAGCATTCAGAGCATACAACTCAAACACATGCGGAAGCTTAACATGTGTGAGTAAAGACAACTATAAATGAAAAAGGCTGAGAAGCCTGACTATCTACAAGATCCTGCCGAGGGCACAAGATCGTAGCTGAGGTATCAAGCTAAACGTTGAAGTCCACACGGAACTACTAGCGAGACTGACATCTCTCTGCAAAACATAAAATAGGCAAATGTGAGTACAAATGTACCCAGCAAGACTTACATCAGAACTAGCTACATATGCATCGGTATCAAAAAAGGGGTGGTGGAGTTTAACTGCAACAAGCCAGCTTTGACTCGGTGGCTATCCTAAACTATGACTGCAAGTAACTCTTTTGAGGTGGCGCACACGAGTCCACATATTCACCAATCAATACACCACTATGGATCCGCTCCCGTCTACCTACGAGAATGCCATCCATAGCACTCACGCTGATCTTGCGCATTTTAGAGTATCCACTTTCACTTGTCTATGAACTGATATAGGCAACCTAGAAGTCCTTTACCGCGGACACGGCTATTCGAATAGATCATTTATAACCCTGCAGGGGTGTACTTCTTCACACGCGCTCTCGCCACTTACCACCATGTACACGTCGTGTATCTCGGCAACCTTCAAGCGGAAGCCTGGCGAGGGAGTCGGCCACGACCTGACTAACCACACAAGTCTCTAGTCCAGGTTTATCGCCTATTCGGGTTCCATCCGCGAGGAGATCCGGCCGGGGTGTCGCTCACGGCCCCAAACGATGTGTGTAGGGTTCCCAAGCCCACCTCGACGGGTGGATCTACGCTTGGTACACCGTGCCACGGTGTATCTACCACATCATAGCCCACCCCTAGGGTCAGCGCTATGCACGGCCTCCAACACATATCCTACAAACACCAGAAACTAGTTGCAACTCCTGGACAGAGGGCAAGGGCAGTTAATAAGTCGAGAGAGTCAATTAAGGATCCCAATGTGTGGTAGTAGCTGTTCATGGATCACAAACACAGAACTCAGTTCCTGAGGATGGTTTCAATGAGACAACCCACCATGTACTCCTACATGGCCTCTCACCGCTACCTTTACCAAATCGTGTTCACACACTTAGCTCTCAACAGTAGGACATGTTCACACACCTCCGATTCATTCCCGATAAATCAGACCTGACACAACTCTAAGCAATAGCAGGCACGATAAACAAGCATGAATGAGTAGGCAAATCAGGGCTCAAACAACTCCTACTCATGCTAGTGGGTTTCATCTATTTACTGTGGCAAAGACAGGTCATGCAGGGGATAAGGGGTTCAACTACCGCAGCAAGTAACACATGAGTCATTGTTGCCCTAATGCAGTAAAAGAGAGCAGGAGCGAGAGAGTGGGTTTGTATCGGAATGAACAAGGGGGTTTTGCTTGCCTGGCACTTCTGAAGATAATATAGTTCTTCATCAGTGTCATCAAACTCATCGTCGAATCACGTCTATCGAGAGGGAACAAATATCGGCAACAGAGAAAGAAACACAATCAATGCAATGCACAATATGATGCATGATCATGACATGGTAAAATGAGTGTGTTGGGCTAATGCAACTACAATCAGATGGGTATGAGCTATTTTGAACCAAAGATTCAAAGTTCAAACTCATTTGTGATCTTAAATAGTGCTTTATCATGTTTTGCACTAAACAGCAATTTAACTTGTTTCAACATGCATGAAACCAGTACAGATGGATAGATTGGATTTTTCTGATCATTTTTCATATATAAATCTTTTCATTTGGAGCTAGAGATTAAATTCTATGATTTTTTGAAGTTTGTGGTATTTTCTGGAATTTCCTGTGTAAGAATAATTCCAGTAAATAAATTACTGTGTCAGCATTACGTCAGGGTGACGTCAGTGGTCAACGGGACGGTCCAGGTCAAACCTGACAGTGGGTCTCGCGTGTCAGTGTAATTAGTTTAACTAAATTCAATTAGTACTAACCCTAATTAATTAACAGGGCTGGGCCCCACCTGTCATTGACCCAGGGGGGTCAAACTGGGGCCACCCATGGTTAAACGGGGGCAGCGGGGCCAACTCGCCGGTGTTTAGCCGCCGGCGAGGCTAAACGCGGCGGTGCAGGTGCGGGTTTCACCTACAGGGCACCGTTCGGGGCGCCGTTGGGCTCTATGGGTAGCTGGGAGCGAGCCGCGGCGGGTGGTGCAGGTGGTTGGGCTCGGGGTCGCCGGAAATGGCGACGGCGACGTGTTTGGCGGCGGCCGGAGCTCGGGCGAGCTCGGTCTGGCGCTACTGGGCGTCTCTGGGCGAGGGGGTGGTGTCAGCGGGTTGCTGGGGACGTGCTGAGCATGGGAGCGTGCTCGGGCGTGACGCGCGTGAGCTCTAGCCACGGCGACGACATCATCATCGGCGACCGAAGCTCGGTCAAGTGCGGGAGAGGGTGCTACGGCGCGGGAGCGAGGAAATTGAAGGAAGGGAAACATTCAGGGCCTCACAGAGATCTCTATGGCGTCGTTGGCGAGCTCGGGGAGGTCTGAAGCGAGCGGGGCGGCGAGAGGGATCTCCGGCGGCCAGCGGCAAGGATGAGGATGATGGCGTCGCTTCGGGCGTCCCGCGAGAGCGTGCTTCGTTTTGGGGCTCCGTAGCGTTGAGGCGGAGCCTCTGGACAGCACGAGAGGCGAGGGAGAGGCGATGGCTGTGGTGGTGTTTGGAGGCGGCGACGACAACGCTCGGTGGTTGCGTGCGAGAGAGCCAGAGGAGGAGAGGAGCTCGGGGAGAGTGAGAGAGAGGTCGGGGGGGTGCGTGGCGTCTCCAGGGCGACGTCAGGGAGGCGGCAGCAAGCAGGAGGTGGCCAGGCGCGACGTCGGCGCTCGCCACCGAGCTGCTTCGTGCGCTGGCATGGGGAAGAAGACAATCATGCCCCTAGTGGGCTGGGCCAGCCAGCTAGGCCGTCCAGGTGAGCTGCACAAGAGGTAAGCCCAAGTAGGTATCCTTTCTCTCTCTCTTCTTTTGTTTCAGTTTTCTATTTTTTGTAATCTCTGTGGCTTTTCTAAAAATACCTAGACCCTTTCAAAAATCACCAAACTATACATGACCATTGTATAGAATATATCCAACATGGAACACTTCAGTTTAGGATTATTTGGGCATTTTAAATATTTACTAGCATTTAAATGCCCAAATTCAAATAACATATGATTTAATCCAGTTACCTTTGGATTACCTAGAAATTTGTGCACCATTTTTGTCAGAGGTTCTAGACCAAGGCAAAGATGATGAACATTTTAGAAGGGCATTTTGGGTTCATTGAAAATGATTTTAGTAAACCCTAGTTGGTTTAAGGGGGGGTGCTGGGGTTCTGTCATCCCCATTTCAAGTTTCTGAGGAATTTAAACATGATGCACACATGAAGTTAGCCTAGTGCAATGCCAGAAGCTAGGGATGTGACACCGATTTAAACATGTTATATATAAAATTTGATTAGAAAAATATGTAGAATATGAATATAAGATTATTTTAACTTGTTAAGTATTTTTAAATATTATTTTGAAAGATACTTAAGTCAAACAAATGGTTTTCCAAATTATACGTATCTTTCAAACCGTAACTCCTATTTTAACATGTTATATATGAAATTTGATTAGAAAAATGTGTGAAATCTGAATATGATGTTAATTTTACCTGTTAAATATTTTTTAGATATTGTTTTCGAAGCAAACTTATAACTATAGCGCACGATCCATTTTTCCTTCGTACATGCGGTGATCCGGGTTGCAAATAAACACCCACTATAGTCATATAGGGAATAGAAAACATTGAGAACTACACATGCATACCTCTGAATACATCGCAGGGGAAAACAACAGATTTCTCATCGCGAGTGTGCGAGAAAGCGAGAGAGAGAGAGGGAGAGGGAGGAGAGAGAGTGACGGCTTAGGATTAACCACATTCTAACACGTTTTGGTTTGTGTGAACACTAAGGCCATCGCCGGAGAGGGTGAGAAGAAGGATAAGCGGCAACACAAATATTATGCGTCGCTAAAATAAAGGAGAGCAACCTATTGTGGTCTTGAGTGATGGTTGTTCCGTTAAGAGTGTGTGTTGTGTTTTTTCTCCCGTTGCAACGCACGGGCTCTTTTGCTAGTATTACCAGAAGTACCAATTACATAGAGATCAGAGGTACAAGGAGGAAGGACATGAAGGAGCAAATTAGAGGAAAAACAAAAACGGGTAGAAGGCTATATTCTTCCCGCTAAATGAAACAACATAGAGCTCCAGTCTCGAAGCAGGTTTTGCTTCTGAACATTTTTACATATGTGAGACCACATCATCAAATCATCCGCAGCCAAGCGAGCAATGTGGTACACCCCCATAGTGTCATTGCAGAATACTTTCGCGTTGCACCGTTTCCAAAAGTTCCAAAGCAGAGCTATAATGACGGTGGACCGAACTTTCTTAGCCCTGTCAGCATTCCAAATATCCAGCAAAGATGGGTGACTCCCGAAGTGTAGACTCTGAAGCTTGTCCCAGAGTGGACGGAGCAGCTGACACTGTTACAGCAGGTGATCAATGCTCTCTCAACCACCGCAGAGAGGGCACTGATCAGAGGTTGCAATAGAGTGTTTGAACCGTCTCTCGTTGGTAAACACACGATCTTTATGCGCAAGCCAGACAAACATCCTACATTTGTTTGGTGAATAGTTCTTCCAGAAAGGTGTTTGTCGGTGTCAAAACCGGCGGATCTCGGGTAGGGGGTCCTGATCTGTGCGTCTTAGGCTGATGGTAACAGGAAGCAAGGGACACAGATGTTTACCCAGGTACGGGCCCTCTCGATGGAGGTAAAACCCTACTTCCTGCTTGATTAATATTGAAGATATGGGTAGTACAAGAGTAGATCTACCACGAGATCGCAGAGGATAAACCCTAGAAGCTAGCCTATGATGGTATGATTGTAATTGTGATCGGCCTTCTAAGGACCAACCTCTCCGGTTTATATAGGCACCGGAGAGGGCTAGGGTTTACATGGAGTCGGTTACAAGGAAGGAAATATAATATCCGGATCGCCAAGCTTGCCTTCCACGCCAAGGAAAGTCCCATCCGGACACGGGTCGAAGTCTTGAGTCTTGTATCTTCACGCTTCAATAGTCCGGACGATGTATATAGTCCGGCTGTCCGGATACCCCTAATCCAGGACTCCCTCAGTAGCCCCTGAACCAGGCTTCAATGACGATGAGTCCGGCGCGCAGTCTTGTCTTCGGCATTGCATGGCGGGTTCCTCCTCCGAGTACTCCAAGGTAATTATCGAACACTTGAACCGTGTCCGGATCCACAAAATGATCTTCACATGCCACCGTAGAGAGAATGGTATTTCACAAATGCAATCTGCTGACAACTTTTTATGCAACGTGACTTGTCATTACGGTCGGGTCATTATTCGAACCGTTTTCCCACAACCAGCCACAGCGCATATTGCGAGGCGGTTTCCTTGACGCGTCTTGTCAAAGCAGACATCATGTCCCCTTATCACGGGATTCTCATCAATACGGGTGTGCGTAATCCAACCGCACCGCTAATCGCGGCGAGCGGGAGGCAAACGGGTTCCACCAGGCAAGTGGGGAGGCGCAAAAAGCATTTACCGCCCCTATAAAGAGACAAGGCCTCTTTCTCTTTTCCCATGCCTTTCTCCTTCCGCTAGCTCATTCCCCTCTTTTAGAGCCCTAACGCCCAAGCACTCTTCTTTTCCACCGAAGAGAGGTTTTCCGAAGATGTCCGGATCCGGAGCAGGAGGTAGATGGATGGCCTCTACTGTCCAGGAGAAGGATATCAAGAAGCTCCGGGACACCGGGTATCTGGCCCAGAAGATCGGCCATCGTCTCCCACCGGCAGGATAGGCCGTCCCTACTCCGGAACCTCACGAGAGAGCCGTGTTCCTTCCCCATTTTGTCCGCGGGCTTGGGTTTCCCCTGCACCCATTTGTTCGCGGAGTCATGTATTACTACGGGATTGATTTTCATGATCTTTCCCCCAACTCCTTCCTCAATATCTCGACGTTCATCGTCGTGTGCGAGGCTTTTCTTCAGATCTCACCTCACTTCGGCCTGTGGCTGAAGATTTTTAATGTGAAGCCCAAGGTGGTGAGTGGCGAACACGCCGAGTGCAGCGGCACCATGGTAAGCAAGATGCCCAAGGCCGTCTGGCCGAAGGGCGCTTTCAACGACTCCGTCAAGGAGTGGCAGCAGCAGTGGTTTTATATCGCCGAACCACGCGGCAAAAAGTGGGCTGCAACTCCTGAGTTCAGATCCGGAGCTCCACTGCGGCTCACGTCCTGGACCAAGAAGGGCCTGAACTGGTCCTCGTCCGATGAGCTGTAATTGCTCCAGACGCGCATCCAGAGTGTGGTGGACAAGGACGTCAAACTCATCGATGTGGTTCAGGTGATGCTAGTTCGCCTAGTTCTCCCTTGTCAGCGCCGAGCCTGCACTCTGTGGGAGTTAGACCCAACCGAGCACCAAACCCTTCAGGAGCTCTACGACTCCTCCCACAAGGATATCTGGAAGGTGCTCTTGAAGTCCGTCAAATTGTGGCTGGGCTCCGCCGAGGACCATGGGTATCAATTATCCCATGATGCAAGCCTGGTAAGTTACAGCCATGCTCTGTCCATCCATGCTTCGGTTGGCATGTCATGAGGGAGACATCTTAATCGTGTTTCGTCGTGACCTCGGGGATGGATAAAGAAGGTGGAGCGGATTCATTGTCCGGCCCCGCTGCCGGAGGAACCGGCTGGACCTCTTCTGACGAAGATGCTGGTCCCGCCGCCTTACGAGGCGCCAAAGAAGGAGGCCTCCAATAAGGTCAAGAAGACCCGGAGTGGCCTCTGTCATCGCGAGGCTTCGGACGCAAAATCCGAAGACTCAAGCGACGCTCCCTCTTCGGAAGACGAAGAGGAAGAAGCAGAGGAGGACGCGCCTCACTCTGAAGGTGGGAAGAAGCATGTAGCTTCCTCGTCCCTGGAGGCCGAATCGCCCAAGAGGAGAAAAGGCTATCTCCTAGAGGCATCAACAGCTACCGACAGCAGCCCGGAGTGGGATCCCAGGGCCCAGCCCCTGGAGAAGTCGTAAGTATACAAAATTCGAACACGCATATGCGTCCGGGATTGTTTTTGAGTATAGTAGTTTTAACTGTTGCTATATTTTGCACAGTCCGGCAAGGTCTCGCGCCGGACAGTCCTCATCCGAGGATTCGCTGAGCTCGGACGCCTTGGCGAGCGAGACGCCTCCAGAGGCCCCTTCCCCAAAGTCTCGGCGCAACACTGAGGTGTCGTCTCAACGGGGTCCTGACCAGGGTGGGCATATCACTGGAGCCGGACACACGGGAGCGATGGCCTCTGAGTGTGCCGTCAGCGGGGGCGATCTTCGGTTCGGCCCACAGCCGGACAAGGTCCAGGAGACCTCTAAGGCTCCCGGATCGGGCAAGCGGCCACCTTCAACGGTGGGAGGCCTGCCTACTCCACCGGCAACCTCTGTTCAAGCAAAGTTGCCAGGCGGTCTATCGACAGTGTTAAAGAACGCGTCTATCGTCGATGAACAACGGACCCTTATGGGTGCGGTGGTTGAAAAGATTCAGTCCACCGAGAGCGGACTGAACAAGTCCTGCCTTGGCCTTATAAAGGCCTTTGAGGCTTGTTTCCTAAGAAACCTTTGAGGAATCGTCACAATATGAGTAGTAGCCCCTGATACACTGTCCGGCGGAAGAAAGAGAGCTGGGCAGGGGATCAAATCCTCTCTTGTCGTGGGGACTTATGTTAATGACGTGTACCTCTTTGTTTGAAAATAGGCGTCTGCGGAGAAGACGGCCGCTCATAATGCGGAAGTGTCCGAACTGAAGCGGAGCCTGGAACGGGCCGAGGAAGAACTTGGCCGCGTGAGGAAGAAATTAGAGGATAAGCAAGGTATGTTGAAACATTGTCTTGCATTAGGCACGAATAAGTAATTGTGCTTATTCAAAAGTATTTGTCTTCTATGCCCTAGGAGTGAGTGCCGAATACGAGGCACTGAAGCAGGCTGTGGCTGATGCCGACGAGAAGGATGCCGCCGAACAGGCACTTCGTGAAAAACACGAGGCCAGGGTTGTCACAGCTAAGCGGGAGCTCCAGGAGGCCGTGAAGAAAAGCGAGGGCTTGGAGAAGAATCTAATAGGGAAAGAATCCGAACTCGCCCAAGCGCTCCAAGCCGTGGAAGATGCTCGGGAAGAAGCCCGAGGTGTTGTACGGGACATTCAAGAGGCCCGGAAAGTTGCGGCTGGTAAGGCCTTCTGTATTCTTAGCCATTTGTTCATGATAATGGGAAGAATTCTAAGCGGCAAGCTGAATTCTTATTTTTCCAGGGGCGTTTGCGGATCTTCCTCCCAGCATATCAGATGCCACCCAATTCTGCCGAACCGAGGAAAAGAAGTCTGCAGAGAGGGATTTCTGGTTGCAGTATTTGGCACCGAACTATCCAGTGCCCTTTATCGAACAGCTGAAGCAGCTGGTCGAACTGCACCAGGCGGCTGAACTAGCCATGAAGGACTTGGTTGTCCGGCTGTGGCCGGCGGAGCCAATTCCGACCAGTTACTTCGGGCTCGTGAAGCGGATTGTGGGCGCCTGTCCTCGGCTTGATGCTGTTAAGCAATCGGTCTGCATAGAGGGTGCGCGTATGGCGTTTGCCCATGCAAAAGTGCATTGGGGGAAGCTTGACGCGGAGAAGTTGATGACTGAGGGGCCGCCAGAGGGTAAGGAGCACCGCAAGCCCGAACTTTACTATGAAGGTGTACTGAAGGGAGCCCGCCTTGCGGCGGATAAGTGTGCCAAAGACATTATATTTCCCTGAGGGCATTCGTGCCACTTTTTGTAATATGGAATTATGGCATTTTTATTATATATTGCCTGTTTTGTTTGAACATATGTTCTTCTTGTGCGGCTGTTTATTGTATGTAAATCCTGAGAGTTGGCCAGTCGTCGGCTTCTGCCCCCACGTAAAAAGAATACGGGGGTGTTTGGGATATATCTGAACGCTCTTTACCCCATAGTTGTGTCCTTTTAAGGAGGGTTTCTCACCACGAACCAGGCAATCGGACTATAAGGCTTTATTACCCTCACTTAGCCATAGGAATTCGAGTATGGTCGGTGCAGCCCCTAGTGTTCGGAAGGCCGAACTAGGGGCTCTATTGGCGCCTGATCAGAAGACCGATCCGTCGCACTCTGCATTTGTAATGGCGTTGTGCGGAATAAATCTTTAAGGATTTTACAAACTCTCAAACAGCTGACTAGCTCTCGCTGTATCATGACAGTCAGTTTTTGGCTTTCTCTACTGAGGTGCTCGTCCGGCAGATCCGGCACACGATCGCAGTAGTTCTCCCTGCGCTACCTTAGCCGATATAACGGAACGTAAGGTACCAAAACAAGGGAGCCGGGCAAACCCAACCAATGACCCAAGACATGATTCGGAGCTGATGCATATAGCGTTATAAGTTCGGGGTACCGAGCGACCGAGAAGGTGGTCGGACTTTATTGCGATATTATGAAGCCCCTAGCATAATCGGGCGTAACACGAGGTGTCGATGAAAAGCGACGGCCGATAAGTGTTATTTAAGTCTACGCATTTGTAGTAAGATCATGTGTCTATACATATGAGTACGATGTATGATTATGAAAAGAGGTGTTTTTTGGCGGAACCTGGGATGGCCGGACTGGAGGGGTTGTTGATGGATCACGAGTGAATCCAAACTGCCTTCTAACTGCGTGTTCCTGCCATTGTGTGTCCAGACTGATTCCATGCTGCCAATCTTGTTCGTGAAATAGCGCGGACTCCTCAGTTGATGTCCAGATAGTTGGCTGTCATATCAAAATTTTGATAGGCATGTGTGACTCGCTATCCCAGCAGCTGTATGATTTCTGCTCTAAGGGCGGGGTTCGGCCTTGCCCATAGGTGTGATTGCATCACACGGTGTTGGCCTGAGTGATTTACCACGTGGAATCTAGTCAACGTTGTTCATCTCATTGGCATACGGTAAATTACCGCATGGTGGGAAGGTGCCGAAGATTTATTCTTTGGCGTGGCATTTTTTGGTGATCCGAAGACAACCGTTAGAGTGGTGGGCCAGTAAAACTTGGCCTTTGCCCCTAGCATCTTTTAGAAGATGTTGTTTGTGGTTTCACACTTGCGGGGGCTTTATGTGTTATGGAGCCCCCGGTTTGCTATGTCTAGAGGTACTGCAATTGAATTGTTGTGGTTAATGCGGTCGGGGGTGATCGGCCGTACTTTTGTGCTATGGGGCGAGGGGGTCTCCTGACCAGACGCCTCCCTTCATTGTTTCTGGCACATGACCAGCCGCTTTGTTTTGAGGATCCGGCATTCTCTATTGGTATGCTTTGCCGTCCTTCTAGGAGTACCATGAATTTCACATGGTTGATCGAGTGTGTGGCTCGGGTCGGATAGGTCTGAGCTGTTCTTTGTCTGCTAACCGGACTGGAGTTGCTAGAATTAGCACTAGCTCTCCTGACTTGACGCCTACGACCATTGCACCGAGGCTTGAGGATGCTTCTTCTTGTGTCCTTCGTATTGTTTTGGACCGTAGTGGTGTGTTGACGTCGGGGCATGTGCCTTGGGTTCTCCTGCTTAGGTTGGGGATGCCGGTTGTGCCCTGAGTGCCCTTTGTCGGGGCGGTCAGGTCCGTATCTTTCGGTGGCCAGGACCTTGGTCCATCTGTCCACCAGCAAATCTTGGTCAGCTTTAAGCTGCTGTTGCTTCCTTTGTAGGCTCTTTGCCGTGGCCATGAGCCGTCGCTCGAAGCGAGATTGTTCCACGGGATCTTCAGGCACGCCGAATTCGTCATTGCCGAGGCCTGCCTCATCCTCGGAGGGGGGCGTATAGTTGTCCGTCTCCAAGTATCCCACAGTGGCCAGTCCGGCCTTCTGAAAGGCAGGCCGACTAGGGTTATATTCATCTTGGGCGCCATCCGGATTGTTTTCATCTTATGGGCCTGTATTGCTATGGCGGAGCCTGGAGCGGCGTCGACGACGCCCATGCTTTGCTTTTCTCCCTAAGGGATTAACCTCCGCTGCCTCATCTCCATTGGTTTCTTTCGGAGTGTCCACCATATATATATCATAGGGATAGGCGGCGGTCCACCGCCCAGTGAGCGGTGCTTCATGTTCTTCTCCTGCATCGTCGTCTATATCGTCGATGCCTTCAGAGTTGAAGTCCAGTACGCCGGTTAAATCATCGACTGTGGCAATGAAGTGGGTGGTGGGTGGGCAACGAATTCCTTCATCGCCTGCTTCCCACTCGAGCCGGACATAGTTCGGCCAAGAGCCTCCTGACAAAGAGAGAGACTTTAATGAGTCCAGCATGTCGCCAAAGGGCGAGTGCTGGAAGATATCCGCAGCGATGAACTCCATTACTAGAGCCCAACCTGGCTCGACTGGCTCGGGAGTGCGCGGATTGGAACCGGCGTCCGGATACGAATCCGGGGGTCTGGAGTCACAGGCCACCACAGAGGTAAGGCCCGTGTTCGGCTCCATCGCCAATGAGTGTGCGACCTGCGGGGCGGGGTCCATCCCTCCGTCCTTAGGCAGTGCAGCCTGCTCCGGATTTAGGTCCGGGGCTACTGCGGGGGTGATACCACGAGCTTTGTCCGACAGCAGGTCTAAGCCGTGCTCGTCGTGACTGTCCGGCGCTCCTGGCATAGGCCCGAATCCGTCGAAGATCAAGTCTCCGAGAATGTCCACCGTGTAGTTCAGGTTTCCGAACCTGATCTGGTGGCCAGGGGCGTAGCTGTCGATCTGCTCCAGATGGCCAAGCGAGTTGGCCCGCAGGGCGAAGCCGCCGAACACGAAGATCTGTCCGGGGAGAAAGGTCTCACCCGGGATCGTGTTGTTGACGATGACTGGAGGATCCATCGAGCCCTGTAGCAACGACACAGAGGAACTCTCAATGAAAGCACCAATGTCGGTGTCAAAACCAGCGGATCTTGGGTAGGGGGTCCCAATCTGTGCGTCTTAGGCTGATGGTAACAGGAAGCAAGGGACACAGATGTTTACCCAGGTTCTGGCCCTCTAGATGGAGGTAAAACCCTACTTCCTACTTGATTAATATTGAAGATATGGGTAGTACAAGAGTAGATCTACCACGAGATCGCAGAGGCTAAACACTATAAGCTAGCCTATGATGGTATGATTGTAATTGTGATCGGCCTTCTAAGGACCAACCTTTCTGGTTTATATAGGCACCGGAGAGGGCTAGGGTTTACGTGGAGTCGGTTACAAGGAAGGAAATATAATATCCGGATCGCCAAGCTTGCCTTCCACGCCAAGGAAAGTCCCATCCAGACACGGGTCGAAGTCTTGAGTCTTGTATCTTCACGCTTCAATAGTCCGGACGATGTATATAGTCCGGCTGTCTGGATACCCCCTAATCCAGGACTCCCTCAGTGTAGCAAGAGAGTCAGCCGGGGCTGCCGACCAAAGCACCATGTAGGCCCTGCGGTTTGTTAGAGGCTTACCATCCCACCTGTTAGTCCTCACGTCGGTCACCTGCATATTCAAGTTTATCGCTGCCAAAATAGCGCGCATGTTAGCTAGTTCGTTCTCTGCTGCATACGAGAGCCGGGGTGTAAGGTCAAGGTTGAGCTGGGGAAAATCCAGCACCCACGCGACCGAGGCCATCGGCCGATTGGAGTGGGAGAACAGAGCCATGAATTGTTGGGAGAGGGGGATGTTTTCATTGGGTAGACACAGGTCATACCAGAAGGATGTGGTAGAGCCGTTTCCAACAGAGACTCTAGTAATCAAGCGGAAGAAGTCCAAACCTTTGAAAATATCGCGCCATACTGGAGTAATCCTGGAGCTGCAATTACCCAAGTCCCGCGCAGGAGTCCACCCATAGTGTGAGATGAAGTAGCTAGTAGGCTCGGTGGTTCCAGAGTCATGAAGTTTAGAGAGGTGTTTTACAAGAAGACAAAGGTTCATGTGGAGGTTGTAGAATCCTAGACCCCCATGAGCGAACGGTGCACACACCAGATCCCAAGCCACTTTACACTGTCCGCCTGTTGTCGTTAGATCACAAATATATAACTGAATTGTGTGGTTAGTAGAATTATAGTTTTTGTGCATGTGTTTCTTGTTTGATTTCACCACCCATAAATCGTGGGTGTCCATGCATGTGTGCTAATGCACTTGTTTTCCTGTCTATTAAGAGAATAGTCTTGGTGTGTATACTGGCATTGGTGGGTCATCATCACAAGACACTCTAGTTGAGATAGATTTTTTCTCGGGGAATAGTCAAGATAGATGTTATTCATGGATAACACTGGACTTGGATATTTGTCTAGTTCCCTCCGTAGGACCATTGCAATCTGGCCATGCATGGGTTGACATTGTAACTCGTGAACTCGTTGGTGAGCCTGTCAAGCTCCCATGCTACAACAAGAAGCCCGCGAGATTCAGAACTCTTTCCCCCTGGTCCTCCCCATCGAGCTGCAAGCGTGCCGTCTCCGATGGCATCAATGAAGTCACTAAGTTCACCTCATACTAGGCTGCTGCCTTGTTCGATATAACGGTGGTGCTCTCTTGTATTTAGGTCTCGACTGTGTTCTGACCATGTAAGGATTGTGGTCATTTCGGTTCGAAGAAAGTCATGTTGGTGCTTGAATGTTCGGGGTATGCCTGAATTTCACCTCAGATTCTTGTTGTCTTTGTTCTGGTCCTTGTCGGTCTCTGCCTTGATCACTGTGGCCTTATGTATCTGCAGATAGACCTCTATTTTTAATACTCCTTCCGTTCCTTTATATAAGGTATGTATATGCAGAAACTATAATACCATGCCTTGGTCACCATGCCAAAAAATATACACCTGATATAAAGGAGCGGAAGGAGTATTAGAAATAGAGGTCTCTTCAGATACTGCCTCTGAATTTGCATCTCAAATTTGATATCTGCAGATACATAAGGGCAGGGGTTATTACGGTACTGGCAGCTGATGTTTGACACGATTGAACAAAAACATCAGATCGAAAATTACTCATAATTGGAGAAATCGTTCAGCCAGATCTAGTTGTTCTCATGTTGTTTATTTTGAAAGATCTTGTTCTCATGTTGTGGAAATGCAGTTTATTTCTGTTGTATGTTCCAGTCGGTAGATTCCATTTTACTAGAATCTCCAACTGACAGTGGATAGAATGCATCCATTCGCCCATCAAGGACAAAGTTGATTTCCCCTCATTGTTTTTACTGTTGTTCGTAGCCTGATGTAAGTTTGATCAGCAGAGGTTGATGCCAAATTGCATGCGTGCCATGCCACAACTGGCTGAAGTTTTTAGCCCTCCTGAGTCTCACCGGCCATATGTGTTGCCCTCGCACCTGGTCGTGCTCGCACCTACGAAGTTTGCCCAAGCCCGCACCTGGTCGTGCATCGCCTAGCTGACAGGCGCTATGCTCCGAAGTGTAGCACCTAGCACTAAGGCGTTGCACCTGGTCGTGCAGCGCCTGGTCGAGTTACCAAGTTTGTCTGGCCCCGCAGCTGGTGGTGCAGTGCCTAGCCGACATGCGCTATGCTACGAAGTGTAGCGCCTAACGCTAAGGCACCGCACTTCGACTTAGGGCGTGTTCGGGAACTCTCTCGCTTCTGAAATCCTCGAATCCAGACGTGGATTCCAGCCGAACGGTTCCACTCCTGGTTATTGGACCAAGAAGCTGACTCGAACCTATGTACAAATTAGACGGAGTCGCTGAGGTGGAAAAACCTGGCTCCAAGGAAATTGAGAAGCTGGATTCATAAAGAATTACAGAAGAGTGCCACCACCAAGTGATCGATTGACCGTTCCCTCAAGGCCACTCCACAAGACGCACAACTCCTCTTTCCCCTTCCCACAACCCTAGCCATGGTGGACTGCACCTTCAGCGCCAGCGGCCGCCGCTCGTCCATGCTGTGAAGCCATCCCCGCCCTGCTCGCTCTCATCCGCCGCTGTCGCGGACTGTCTCCTCTGTCCCCGACCACCCATCCCCGCCATCGTGTGCCTCCGTCACTGACCGGCTCCTCCGTCCCCGAAAAGTCATCCCCGTCCTTCTCATTGTCTTCCGCCGAAGAACCCCGTGGCTGTGTCGATTCTCTGCCTCCCCGACCACCTCTTCCGATTTTTCGAAGGTGATGCCCTCTTTGCTGCCCAAATACCTCTCCATGCACATGTTCATGCTATGTTGATATATGCTCTGCTGCTATATGTTCAGAAAAGAGATGCAGAACATGCTTTGCTGCTATATGCTCTGCTGCTATATGTTCATAAAAGAGATGTAGATGTTCAGTACATGCTCTGCTGCTATATGCTCTGGTGCTATATGTTCAGAAAAGATATGTATATGTTCAGTATACGCTATGCTGCTATATGTTCAGTACATGCTCTGCTCCTATATGTTTAGAAAAGACATGAATATTGCTATTGCAGTATTGCTACAAGTTGATTGACGAGTGCCTGTTCTGCTGCTATATATCTTCATTGCATTTTCCTGCTAGTACATAATGATAGCAACAACACTTGTACATGTTTTTTTATAGTTAAGCACTCACATATTTTTTATAGTCAAGTTCAGAGCATGTCTTCGAGCATGACTGCCGAGTGGGATGAAGAGAACACTAGGATCGTTACCAACTTGATGGTCACGCAAGTGCGGGCTGGAAATATGCCAAACAAAATCTTGACCCCTAGTGCATTCGACGAAGTGGCATTCCAATTCAAAGTGAGAACCGGATTGGATATCTTCTCACTACCTCAAGCCGAAAGACCCCAATTTTCACACTGCGCATCATGAAAGACTGCATTGGTGCAATAGATGGGACTCACATTAGAGCTTCGATTCCAGAAGACAAGCAAATCCGATATATTGGAAGGACAGGCGCAGTCACTCAGCATGTGATGGCAATATGTGACGTTGATATGCATTTCACTTATGCTTCAATTGGACAACCTAGTTCTATGCATGACACAAGTGTGCTATTTCATGCAATGCATGCGGACAAGGCCACCTTCCCCCATCCTCCAAAGGGTGAGCATGCAGACTAGGCCCCCTTCCCCCATGAGTCAGAATGTTAGAACTCATTTCATGTATGCCAATTCTAACATTCATTCGTCTCTTTATTTTTCGTAGACAAGTATGCCAATTCTAACATTCATTCGTCTCATTTCATGTTAGAGAAATGTATGTGCCCCTTTTGATTTGCAAACCTATGCAAAATGTGAGGCTTAAGTACTATGAAACATGTGTGCAACCTGATGCTCATGCCATGGTATGCGTTGTTTCAAAATTTGCAAATGCATTCTGTGTTTAAAATATGGATTTTCTCTCTTTGTACTTGCTCTCGGTTTAGCCTCTATTACTAGGAAAATTGCTACTAGCAAAAAAAGTACTACTTTTTGTTACCTTGCTCTCTATGCATGCTGAAACTGCTTCTGTATATAGCGAAATTGGAACAGTACAAAGAAAAGGGACAATACACATCACCAACGAACATGCCAACTGAGGGAGTCCTGGATTAGGGGGTATCCGGACAGCCAGACTGTGTACAACGTCCGGACTATTGGTGCGTGATGATACAAGACTCAAGACTTTGACCCGTGTCCGGATGGGACTTTCCTTGGCGTGGAAGGCAAGCTTGGCGATCCGGACATTATATTTCCTTCCTTATAACCGACTCCATGTAAACCCTAGCCCTCTCTGGTGTCTATATAAACCGGAGAGGTTGGTCCTTAGAAGGACGATCACAATTACAATCATACCATCATAGGCTAGCTCTTAGGGTTTAGTCTCCACGATCTCGTGGTAGATCTACTCTTGTACTACCCATATCATCAATATTAATCAAGCAGGAAGTAGGGTTTTACCTCTATCAAGAGGGCCCGAACCTGGGTAAACATCTGTGTCCCTTGCTTCCTGTTACCATCAGCCTTGACGCACAGATCGGGACCTCCTACCCGAGATCCGCCGGTTTTGACACCGACATTGGTGCTTTCATTGAGAGTTCCTCTGTGACGTCGCCACAAGGCTTGATGGCTCATCTCATTGTCAAGAACGACATTACCTCGGAGGGGGCTCTGGCTGTAGGCCAGACGCTCCGGCTCGGTGGTTTCATCATGACCTCCCCATCGGCGATGGCGCCGATGATGACTTCTCGGTCATCAATCATAACCTTCGCGTCAGTTCAGAACTTGCCGAACAGATGGATCCAATGGAGCTCTCCTCCCTTAACAAACTCTTGGATCGCATCGCCGCTCGGGGAGTCGCTACAGACTACGACCGGGTCGGGCTTAAACCCGACCAAAGGGACATCAGGTCCCCGCCGGCCACCCATGAGATAGCGATAGTGGAGGAACCACACGTGAATTGCCCCTCAACTTTGAGGACGAGTCATGTTCGGATCACCGAACTCCTTGTGCCAAAGACCCGCTCAAAGGAAAACCTGACCCAGGCCCCGGACTTAGAATCGGGCGTTGGGCCAAAAAAATCGGGCACTCCGGATTTTGGGCTGTTGAGCTCAGGACCGCCCGCGCCTTCGGGCGTTAGATCGGATCGAAATCCGGACCCTAAACTAGACCTAAATTGTCTCTCCCGCATCAGGCAAGAGCCCCAGGAACCGTACATCACTACTGGGCCAGATTCCTCCTTGCGCTTAACAAGGTCAGGGGCTGCCGCGAAGAGAACTTGGTCTCACTTTTCTGCAAAAACTGCACGGACGAGGGACTCCTCAATGCTATAAGCCGCCGCGACATAGTACGCTTCGCGGACTTGGCAACCATAGTACGGAAGTACTGTGCGATGGAGAGCACTTAGAAGACCCAAACAAAATTTTGGGATAGTACCGCTCTCACCGAAACCTCTGTCCGAACTAAACGGGCGAACTCTCGTAAGTCGTCCGACCCAACCCCCAAGAAACCAAAGCCCACCCCAGGGCGGGGATCCGTATTGGAAGAATGGATCGACGGGCCATGTAAGCTCCACAGTACTCCGGATACAACACCTACTCATAGCCTCAAGGCATGTTGGATACTCCGGCAGGTGGCAAAAAGTGTCGAGGATCTTCTTGTGGGCCATAAAGTGGAACAACCTCCTGCCAGCGAACACAATACGGTACTAACAGTCTTCGAGACTTTCGCCTCGAACAATAGGCGCAAGCGAGCTCGTCGAAGCTCCGCTGAAATTTACCAAGTGGCAAAAATAAACCCTTGGAACGACACTGCTATAACTTTTAATGCCAGTGATGAACCTCGACTCTGGGCTGTCCGGGCTCCAGCCGCACTGGTCCTTAGTCCGATCGTAGATGGCTTTCGGCTCACGAAAGTACTCATGGACGGCGGAAGCGGATTAAATCTGATTTATGAAGAAACACTTAGCAAGATGGAGATTGATAAAGGCCGCATTGAACAAAGAGGCACGACCTTCAGGGGAATTATCCCTACTCGGGAAGCGTGGTGCACGGAAAAAATCACACTCGATGTGGTATTCGGCACCCTGGAGAATTATAGGTCCGAATAAATCACATTCCAGGTGGCTCCTTTTAGCAGCGGATACCACACCCTTCTAGGGCGGGACGCATTTCAAGCTTTCAAGTTGTACCCCATTATGGGTACATGAAGCTTAAATTGCCCGGACCCAATGGAATCATCACTCTAGCTAGTGATCCGGACGTTGCACTCCGCGCCGAAAATAAAACCGCAGCCCTAGCATTGGAAGCATTATCTGAAGCCCTAGCAGCCGAAGAATTAGCAACACTGCGGGCCACCATGGACAGGGACGACGTGATACTAGACAAGCGATCCATGTCCACCTCATTTAAACCCGCGGACAAGATAGTCAAATTCCAGGTCCATCCAACGGACCCCACGAAGACAGCTTCTATCAGGACACAGTTGAGCCCCGCTATTGACGCCGCACTACGAGATTTCTTGCGCGAGAATTGGGACATTTTCGCCTGGCACCAATCGGACATGCTAGGCATCCCACGCAGACTGGCCGAACACAGCCTCAACATCCTAAAAGGATATAAACCAGTCAAGCAGACCCTAAGGCGATTCTCAGAGCCCAAATGACAGGCAATGGGGGAAGAGTTAGCCAAGCTACTCGAGGCCGGATTCATCAGAGATATTAAACATCCGGATTGGCTGGCAAATTTGGTGATGGTACCAAAGAAGGACAAATCCTGGCGCCTATGCGTCGACTTCAAAGACCTCAACAAGGCTTGACCCAAGGATCCCTTTCCCCTCCCTCGCATCGACCAAATCATCGATGCCACAGCTGGACACGACTCGCTGTGTTTTCTCGACGCGTACTCTGGATACCATCAAATAAAGATGGCGGAGTCTGACCAAGCTGCAACAGATTTTATAACGCCATATGGCCCTTTTTGCTTCAACACTATTCCCTTCGGGCTCAAGAATGCCAGAGCAACCTATCAACGCATGATTCAAACATGCCTGGACAAACAAATCGGCAAAACAGTGGAAGCATATGTGGACGACGTGGTCATAAAAACTAGACACGTCGACACCCTGATAAATGACTTGAGGCTCACATTCCAAAACCTCCGGACATACGACATTTAGTTGAATCCGGAAAAATGCGTCTTCGGCGTCCCATCGGGGAAACTGCTGGGCTTCATTGTTTCCAATACAGGAATTGAAGCGAACCCGGCAAAAATCCGAGCTTTGTCTTAGTTGGCTATACCAACAGACCTCAAACATCCAGAAGCTAGCCGGGTGTGTGGCCGCTTTGAGCCGCTTTATCTCCAGGCTAGGAGAAAAGGCATTGCCTCTTTACCGCCTCCTGCGGCGCACCGAACACTTCGCATGGACGGATGTAGCCGCGGCCGGACTCGATGAAATAAAGACCTTACTGGCCAGTAATCCAGTCCTAACAGCGCCGAACACCGGCGAGCCTATGCTATTATACATAGCGGCAAGACATCAAGTTGTAAGCGCAGTACTCGTCGTCGAACGAGAGGTTGACGGATACAAATTCCCGCTCCAAAAGCCGGTCTATTACGTATCCACAGTCCTCACCCCATGCAAATCCCGATACCCACACTATCAAAAAATAGCATACGCGGTCTTCATGGCATCCCGGAAGCCGCGACACTAATTTCAAGAGTGTTCGATCACAGTACCTTCTGAAGTACCACTCAACGACATAATAAACAACCGCGACGCTACGGGCCGGATTGCTAAATGGGCCATCGAGCTCCTCCCGTTCGACATAATGTACAAACCACGGCGGGCCATCAAGTCGCAAGTACTGGCCAACTTTGTCACCGAATGGACGGAAGCCGAACTAAAGAGTACGGCGCATACTCCAACTGGATCATGCACTTTGACGGCTCTAAAATGCTAGCCCGATTGGGAGCAGGTGTAGTCTTGACATCCCCCACCGGAGACACGGTCCAGTATGTCCTCCAGATATTATACACAGACTCCAACAATGCAGCCGAATACGAGGCTCTGTTGCATGGTCTTCGGATGGCAGTCTCTATGGGCATTCAACGCCTGGAAGTGCGACGGGATTCGAACCTCGCAATCTCACAAATAAACGGAGACTTCGGTGCCAAGGATCCGGAAATGGCGGCCTACCGTAACGCCGTCCTAAAAATGTCAGCGCGGTCTGAGGGGCTCGAGATCAACCATGTGGCTCAAGAAAATAATCAAGCGGCGGATGTTCTCGCCCGCATCGGCGCCAAACGCGACCCTGTCCCACCTAACATATTCCTGGAAAGGCTGTTCAAGCCATCCGTAGTATGGGAAGGGGAGTCCGGCAATACCAGCTCGGACCATCAGACACAATCGGAGGCTCTGCCACCGAAATAACGCCCTCAGCCCACGAAATCATGGCCGTTATTGCCCCGTGGACCGAGCCTTTCTTGGCCTATCTAAATAGGCAGGAGCTACCCGAAGACCAAAATGAAGCACGCTGCATAGTCCGGCGTTCTAACTCTATAAGAAAAGCGCGACTGGAGTGCTCCAAAGGTGCATCTCCGAAGAGGAGGGGCGGCAACTCTTGGCCGAAATCCATGCCGGACTGGGCGGACACCACGTCGTGGCTCGAGTGCTGGTTAGCAAAGCCTTCCGCACAAGCTTCTATTGGCCGACGGCCCGAGCAGACGCACAGGACCTTGTCCAACATCGCGTCGGTTGCCACCTCTTTGCCAATCAGAGTCATATGCCCCCTACCGCTCTCCAAACAATCCCCGTAACTTGGCCGTTCGTGGTCTGGGGGCTGGATATGGTTGGACCCCTCAAAAGGGGAAGCCATAAGAAAAAATACTTATTGGTCATGGTGGACAAGTTCACCAAATGGATAGAAGCCAAGCCAGTTAAAATGGCCGAATCCGGACCAGTAATCGACTTCATATCCGGGGTCGTACACCGATACGGTGTCCCCCATAGCATCATCACTGATAACGGCTCGAATTTCATAGCCGATGAAGTGAAAACTTGGTGCTTCAAAATGGGCATTAAGCTCGACTATGCTTCCGTCTACCACCCCCAAACAAACGTCAGGTCGAACGGGCAAACGGTCTCATCATGAGCGGCATCAAACCCAGACTAGTGCGGTCTTTAACAAAATCGGATACGCACTGGGTGGAGGAGCTTGACTCCATACTCTGGGGGCTGCGGACCACACCGAATCGCACCACTGGATATACACCAGTTTTTATGGTATACGGTGCGGAAGCAGTACTACCCTGCGACATAATACATGATTCGCCGCGTGTACGCATGTACGAAGAGAAGGAAGCCGAGTTAGATCGGCAGGATAACTTGGATGCCCTGGAGGAGGAGCGCGATGTCGCAAAAGCCCGTTCCGCATTCTATCAGCAGCAGGCTCGACGATATCAAAGCAGAGAAGTGCGGGCCAAAACTTACAATATTGGCGAACTCGTTCTACGCCTACCGGAGAAGAAGAAGGACAAGCTCAAACCCAAGTGGGAGGGTCCCTTCATCATTGATAAAGTTCTCACCGGAGGAGCGTACCGCTTACGTAATGCATCCGATGACAGACTCGAGCCGAACCCATGGAACGCGGCTAGACTCCGGAGATTCTATGCCTAAGGCCGAACTCAATGTTCGTCTCCTAGCCCCTCCCTTTTAATTATGCTCCATCCCTATTCCCTTTTTCGACCCTTTTTCTCTTCACACAAAGTATTCAATCCAGTGCCAATTCCTGGATCACCCTGGCCGCACTAGGTGTGTAAGCAATACCTGGGGGCTTCCTACACGGAAGCTAAAAATAATTACTCACATGGCGTTCTGCCCATCACATATGCATTCTTTTTCCATATGTGCCTTTTGTTCACCATTATATGCATCGATATGACTTAAGATGTTGCCAAGCTGGGTTGCCTGGCTCTTGTGTTTATGCCCTACATTCCCGTTAATTCGGCTAGGGCATAAGGGGAGCACCTCTGCGATTGTTACTGCCGGTTCAGCCGGATGTGTACCTCAGACTCGGTGAAGCCGAAAGCTAGCTTCCTTCAGAGAATATTCGGTCGGTGAACAAAAGATGTGTTCGTTTATTACAACGTAAATCCCCAGAAGTCTTGTATCCTGCGCCATCGTACGCAGTCCGGGCACACGCGTCGTCTCGTGCGTACCCAGGGAAAGGAACCCCTAACGGAACTATTCTCCCTGGAAGATGTTTCTTACTATCCATGTAATATAACATAACTAGTTGGGTACTTGTCTGTTCAAGCACTCATGACCCCTATGCCTTGTTTCCACGCATACCCCGTTTTTGTATAACTGAGTGGGTATTCGGACACACCCCGGACTATAGGATACGGGGGCTGAAGCGAAAAGGTCCGCCAAGACAAATGATTTTAATCCGGCTAGGGGCTAATCATGCCCATTAAATTACACAGTCACTTTGACTGACTATATTCCTCCTCTATACCGTCCAACAGGCTATCTAGCTTACAATCCTATTGAGAATACTTAGCGGCTAACGCTACCTGGTCATACACTAGACTCACGGGAATTTTTTTGCCCATCGGGCCCTGCCGGTCTAACTTCGGCCATATGGTTCGGGTCCAGCTTGGTGTAGCGCATCTTCACCATAGCCCATGCTTCTCTTGCGCCTTGCCGGCAAGCAGACACCTTCCAGAGTCGGAAGCGCCGCCGTGCTCCTTGAAGCATGTTCACAAGCTCCGCCATGCCATTTGGTAGCAAGCTTGATGGCCATAAAGCCTGAGCAATACCCTGCATAACTTGCCAAGCTCGCTCGTGCAGTTGCGAAAGGTCTTGCAGTAAATCACCCGCAGATACGGGCATCTCCTCCTCAGGGCTACCCGTTAACATTCCTGCAAGCAAATTTCTTTCAATACACTTCCTCGCCGAACTATACTATAGTTCGTCTAGGCACTTACCGTAAATCCCGCGCCGAAGGATCTTGTTCTCCTTCACGGAGTCCGCCAACTGAGTGCGGAGATCTTTTAACTCCACGTCCAGCTGGACTTTGGCATCTTGAAGATCATTCTTCTCCCGCCTAACCCGCGTAAGAATGCGCTCACCAGCCACCAGCTACTTTTTGAGCTATGATGCGTCCTCTCTTATGCCCTCCGGATTCACCCCATAATTGTCTGCAAAATTTTCTATTAGACTGGTCACATCAGCCATTTACTAACTGGTGCATCTTCATGCAATTACGACAATTGTTACCAGATGAGGGCTTTCGGGGTTCCTCTAATTTGGCAACCGCGGCCCTCAGTTCAGCCTTGCATCCCTCCAGCTCCCGAGACAATTGCTCGTTCTTCTCTACAAAAACCTGTGCATAGATTGATCCTTAAAACTGTTGTTCCAACGGTTTCAAGTCTCAAGGGCTACTACTATACATACTTATCAAAATTTCTTACCCGTATGTCTTTGGTATACTGGTTTGTCGCTTGGGCAAGCCCGCCCCGAGCAGCTCGGACGTATGCGTCCGCCCAATTGAAGGCATTGAAAGCCTCTTCAGAAAAGATGTTGTTCCGGAGCACGGCCTTCCGATGCCGGTGGTTCATGGCACTCTCCACTTTGGAGTTCGTGGCCGAACACATATCCGCGTCCTCTGTCGGGGGACTACGCGGTGCTCGCCCTGTGTCCGCCTCCGCCCCCAAAGCCGGTTCTGGAACCCGGCTGGTAGAGGCGTGATTGGTGGGGTCTCCGGATACAGTCCGGTTATTCCTCTTCCTGCCAGACACGAAGGGCGCTGTCAGATTTCAAATTCTGTAATTACAGGACAGATTACTACTTTACCTCTGTAGCGGCGTGTTAACCCTCACCACCTTCCTCTTGAGCCTGCCCGATCCGGACGCCCATTGTTGACGAGTCCCTATGGGCTCGGCCCCTTGCTCCGGCCGTCGTTTCTGCAAATAGAACGACGCCTCATGGGTAAATTATAATACCTGGGAGGAGTCCTCTTCGAAGGACAGGGTTTTTAGTTCGGCTTACACGCGACGCGGGGAGCAATCCAGGGTAGTCGGCCGTAATGGCCACTAGGGCGCCATCCCAGCTCGCCTGATAGAATACCCCGTTGACAAGCTCCACGGTGATATCCGGATCCACTTTAAGTCCTGGATCTAGGGCCCTTCCAGGGTCCTCTGGTTGCGGGGAGGGGCTGAAGATTCCTTCTACGGCCCTCCTCAGTTCCTGCTCAGAAGCATTTATGCAAGTAATCTTAGCAGAAGAGCGCTGGAGTAACTAAAGCAGGGAAAGAGGATGGCAACTTACCCACTCTGGGGGATTGTACATGGAGAATCCATCGCGCGTTTTGATGCAAAGGAATTCCTCCTCTTCCCCTTTGTACAAATCGGACAATATCCTTGCCAAGGCGGTAGCGGAGTCCGGACCCTTACGACCGCAGCAGGAGGCGTCGTCTTCCCCGTTGAAATGCCACATGGGCTTCCCTCGATATTGGAGCAGTTGCACGCCTCGCCTTATGCATATCGCCATAACCCCAACTATCGTCAGTCCGGATTTGGCAAGTAACTTTATCCTGTTCATCAGGAGGAGTATTTCCCTTGTGTCCTCTTCTTGAGGGCCTCGGGGGCGCCAGCTGAGGCGCGCCCTCGGTGGGGCATTGCTGAACTTGGGGAGACCTATCCGGACTGGATCCGGAAGGGGAACCTCGTCTATATAGAACCACTCTGAAGGCCAGTTTTCCGGTGCCTTCTCCGGAGTGCCAGACAAGTATCCGGTCTCGGCAATGCACCATACTTCGGCCCCGCCCACTTGACATAGGGACTCCCCCTGGGTGCAGGGGACGAGGCAGAACAGCTTCCTCCATAATCCGAAGTGTGGTTCGCAGCCTAAAAACAGCTCGCAAAGGGCGACATACCCCGCTATGTGCAGAATAGAGGCCGGGGTAAAATGGTGTAACTGGAGGCCGTAGAACTCCAAGAGCCCGCGAAGAAATGGATGGATAGGAAACCCGACCCCCCTCAACAGATGTGGGATGAGGCATACACGCTCCTCTAGAGATGGATTAGGAGATCCCTCTGCTTGTTCCCTTCCGTCATAAGTGGCTATTCCAGCCCGGACGGAGACCATGAACGCCGGTGGGAGGAACCCTTGGGTTTGTAACTCTATCAAACGGCCATGAGGAACTGAGCACTCTCCCCAATCCCCCGACTTGAAACGAGAAGGGCGAGCAGAAGAGTTGCGACGGTCGGCCATGCTGGAATGGCTTTTCGCGGAGCGCTCTGTTGGATGCTAGCCCTGGGAGGGAGAATGAGGTTTGGATCTGAGAATCCCCGTCCCTTCAAATAGACGGTTAGCCCGGAGGGTCGGGGGTGGCAAACGCAAAAATGCCTTGACTCCTCGCATTCCCTCGGCACGTGGAGATGGTCATTACTGAAGCACTGAAGCCGAGGAGCACTACATTGATTGGAGGCCAGACACTATTCGTCGTAACAGGTATTTTGGAGTATTCGAAGAAGGATCCCGCCTTGCAATGCCGAAGACAATACTGCGCGCCGGACTCATCGTCATTGAAGCCTGGTTCAGGGGCTACTGAGGGAGTCCTGGATTAGGGGGTATCCGGACAGCCGGACTGTGTACAACGTCCGGACTATTGATGCGTGAAGATACAAGACTCAAGACTTCGACCCGTGTCCGGATGGGACTTTCCTTGGCGTGGAAGGCAAGCTTGGCGGTCCGGATATTATATTTCCTTCCTTGTAACCGACTCCATGTAAACCCTAGCCCTCTCCGGTGTCTATATAAACCAGAGAGGTTGGTCCTTAGAAGGCCGATCACAATTACAATCATACCATCATAGGCTAGCTCTTAGGGTTTAGCCTCCACGATCTCGTGGTAGATCTCGTGGTTTTACCTCCATCGAGAGGGCCCGAACCTGGGTAAACATCTGTGTCCCTTGCTTCCTGTTACCATCAGCCTTGACGCACAGATCGGGACCCCCTACCCGAGATCTGCCGGTTTTGACACGGACACCTACCATTCTTGTACACAATGTAAAGAAAAAAATTCATACACAGCAGCCCACTACTGCCCAGGCCTGGCCAACCAAAACGGGCTGAATACGCCGTTTCTGGCCTTTTGGCCTGGCCGATCGCTGGCTCCCAGGAGCTGCCGCACCGAACAGATCGCTAGCTCCAGGAGTTTACATGGGAAGCTGGCTGGTGGAGTCGGGCGCTGGAGTAGAGGATTTTGTGGCTGTGGGCAACTACCGAACACGCCCTTAGTAACTACAGCGCATCGGGCCTTCCCCATCCCACCCACCCATTCGTCCAAGGGATGAAACAGAGAGCGGCAGCGGCGGCCGCTCTCTCCTCTCCCCCTCTCAATCCTCTCTCCCAATTCCTTCCGATTTGAAGATTTCGTCCATGGATTTGTTGCCCAATCCATCCTAGAAGGCATTCTCCTCTGACCCCCTTCTTTCTATCCGAAAAACCTTCCCCATTCTTCATTTTTGTGGTGAAACCCTAGCTTATGATTTATTTGAAATTTCTATGGGAAATAGAATGGATGTGTGTTGATTTAGCCTATGTAGATTAGTTGTGAACATTGGGAAACATTATTGTTGTTGATTTGTATTGTAAATCACATGCATAGGAATTTGTATGTACATATGAATTAATAATCATGTATATAAAGGTGATAAAACACCTTCTTTTCACATGGTAGATTTTCATTCAAGTACATGGCAAATATTTGTCAAACCAATGTCAATTTTTTTATAAAGCTTTCTAGTACCTATCAAAGATTATTTAGATGAACACATATGAAGTAATGCATAGGAAGTAGTTTGTTCGTTTGTAATTAGCATAGGAAGTATGGTGACACATATGAATATTTATCCTATGCATAGGATGGTAGTTTGCTCAGATATGAAATAATCATCATATATGTTTATTGTTTGAAATATGCATAGGAAGTAGTTAACCATATTTTAAACATCCTATGTAACCATGGAGTACCCACTGAGCGGATCGATGTAGAATAGATCTTCTGCTCGCCTGTAAGCATTTGTTATCATTCTTCATGATTATTATCTTTCAGTAGTCGACCTATACATAACATGCTTGGATAAAAATCATAAGCTTAGACCCAAGCAGAATAGCATGGTATATCCTTGTGCACAACTTTTTACATCCTTCCAGCCCACCATAACACGGCCCAATAACTGGCCCCAGAACATTGCCTTAAATGGCGCCATTGATGCTGCTTATCATCACAATAGGTGCAAATGACACCCAACAGCAACACTGTGGAAACAGCTAGAGCTGCAACAAGTGCTTTGTAGCTACAGGCAGCAGCATTCCAATGGTGGCAATGAGCAAGGGCAGGAAGCTTGGCAGTTAGCACTACAACAGAAAGTATTAAGTTCCTGAACTGTATGCCTTATTAGCAAAGCTAGCTAGTCTGTGCTAATGTAGGGAGTTCTGAAGGTAGAGAACTTAAGTGTACATTATTTTTCCTGTAATGTGACAGTGACGACAAGTTGTTTCATGCAAGTGCTACCCAAGATGATGCCTATCAAATATCTAGATCAACCAACTGACCGTTCCAACTTGTTTATAGCACATCCTCTGATAGATAGACCAACCAGCAGAATTTTAATATTCCCTGCATTTCTTCCCGTTTCCCCATGCTCACTATGTCCTTTGCTGTTTATGCAGGGTTCCTTTTCGAGCTGGAGGTGTTCAGTTCAGCTAGTCTATGTTGTACTTCGTTGTTCAGTCTTTATGTCCATGGTCCATGCGGTTGCTGCTTTTCGTGTACTGATAGTTGTTGTTGCCTTGGATTCAGTCAGGACATGTTCAAGGGTCGCCATATGCCCATTTCCTAAACTTGAAGAACTTGTTTGCCCTCTGAATACCTGTATTTTGTTAAGATGTTTCAGTGAACTGCCTACTGTTGTTTCAGGATTTGCAAAGCTAGCTAGTCTGCGCTAATGTATGTAGGCAGTACGGAAGGTAGAAGAGACTTACGTAAGAACATTTTCGTCGTAGTGAGACAGTTTGGCGAGTTGCTCTATGGCCTTTTGTTGATCAAGTAAAATTTTCATGGTGGGCACCCGGGATTCATGGAGACCGGAATTATTCAGAATAGAGAAATCTGGAAATAATAATCCCTCATACACATGTATATGTTCTCTACATATTTATACATTTATAGTAATAAATATTTTCCTGAGAATGAAGGAGGAGGGGGAATCCCCAACGGTCGTTGCATTAACAAACTAGAGGAGAAACAGAAACGGAAAATACATATTATTTGCTCGTATTTGATCATTGCATAGTACTTGCATCAGTCATAATCGTGAGCAGTCTCCCAGATTGGGACTAACTCTCCTTTCCTCCCCTAATCTTAGGCGGCTAGGGCAAACTTTTTCTTTCATACTTCACTAGTGAATCCGTGAATTTGCCTTCCCTCTGGCTACCGCTTCGGCGGCCGGTGGCAGAGAGGATAATCGATGTGTCTTCGCTCCGGCTACAAGTTTAGGTCACGATTTTTTTATCCTAGCAGGTGTGGCCCTCGGGCGGACGTTGGCGGTTCTTTTTTTGAGTTTGTCTTCCGTGCTTTGATCTTTTGGGCTTTACCAAACATTGTATATATACTACTATATTAAACCGGATAAGCTAGGACCTCCTTTCTTTTTTTGAATTTTTTCCAAGGGCTCTACCAATTAAGGACAGTATAACCGCACCTAAACCGAGCTCTCTCAGCGATTTGCGTTCTTAATCGTCCGTTTCCGCGATCTGGTTGTTTCTGTCCGTTGGATGCACATGGAACGCTACTTTAGGGCAATGTTGCCGCAACCTGGGTCTGCTGTCCTGGGGGCAGCTACTCCGGTGGACTTTTTGGACTTCTCTGGTTGATTGGGCTAGGAAGCCCTTCTAGCGAGCGGTCAGGGGAAGGACGGCCCATCAGGTAGAGAGGTAACTCCCCAGCCTACTGCATTCCACGCCGCCTCCCCTGTCGAGCGCAACCCCTCCATACCATTGCTAGGCGGCGGCGGCGGCGACAAGGAGGAACAACACCCCGGCTTTGTCCCTTCGCTTCGATGCGGGTCAGCGCCGCAGCGGCGCGCACACCCTCCTCCTTCATGGACTCGCTCCTGCAAGACCGGAGAGGCCTCTCGTACGCCAGCTCCTCTGTGAGAAATGATTCAGTAAGAAGGAAACCCGCCACGTCCTCCCCTGACTACAGCCGCCGGCCTCCCGCAACCTACCCAGGCTGCGTCGCTGTCGAAGAAGGAACTATGGGATCTCATTCAGGATTCAGAGTTTGAGATACTCGACAGCTAGAAATAATAAGAGATCGTGGTTGATCTCCTTCATTAATTTTCTTTCATTACCCTACTACCCTTCACCTGGTTTGTAAACGGCGGCCTTACAGGTTGTGAAAGGTGCAGCTACTACGAGCTGGGCGTCCACACCTCTGATCTTATAGCACTCGATGCAAAAGCTAACACAGGTAGTAACACAGCCTACCCAGTCTGTTCGTGGATTGGATTTATTATCCAACTTGATATGCTATTTTGTCAAGGTCTTGTTATGTGATACGCTCATGGTATTTTTGTATGGCTTGATTTTAGTCGCGAAGAAGTAATTCCAATCAATGTGTTTCAGTCATTTGCTCCTGCATAAAAGTGTACTCTCATGTCTGCCAACATATACCACTTTTCAGTTATTTATGCTTTTCGTCAAGGCTTGTAGTTAATTACAAGCTATATATTTAGTATACATTGGATGATATGCGTAAATAAACTCATTATGCTGCTATTTTTAGGATGTCACATTTTCGCCTCTTCATAGTCATTTTTGGTGCAGGAATTGTTAATTACCACCGCCGTTGTTGTTTCGCCTCTGACCTGAAGCTGCATGTATTTATATCCAAGATGGGACCATCACCATTCTAACACAAGCCTTGACCCCCTTTTTCCCTGTCAACGGCATCGATACCAGCAACCAACAGTTGGGTCAGCGGCAGATTCATGGTCGGTACAGCCACTGCCATCTACATCACCATGTTTTGTTGTTTGGTGGTAGTGGATTTGGGCATGAAGATGCATTGGCATGTACGAATTTTGATGCTTGGTTTGTAGGAACTGTGCATGCTGGCTATTCAATTGTCTCCACACTGACAGGATCTAAACCAGTGGGCTTTATCATTTCTGTTAAATCCTCTTACGGATTAGCTTTTATGCAGATGCTCACGGTAAGCATTGTACGAGCTGTTGAAGAAATCAACAATGTTGTGATACATGGAGGGATGGTTAACAAGGTTAGTGGATAAACACCCATCTCCTTATTTAAAACTGAAAAAATATTGTTGCTCTGTAGGTACATTTTTGTGTATATGGTGGCTTATGAATAACCTGAGTTGTGATGCTTGTGCGTTGGCATGGTGCAGGAAGAATTCCGGCTGGCGCTTTTCAATATTCCGAGAGTTTGTTTGCTGAACGTGTAAGTCCACATTGCATGTGTGTACACGAATTTGTTGTTTGTATTGTGCAATGAAAATGTTTTTCTGTTTTTTTGTATTCTAATGTAATTACTATGGAGTCACTCTCGCCCTCGTTTTCTCATATTACTAGGACCTCGGAGATAAAGAACACACCGTTTAACATTCTGTAGGAGTCATTTGCAGTGGACAAGAAGAATCATTGTACTCAATAATCAGCATTTTTTCCTGTCAGTCAGGAGCATAGCATGGACTTACTATAGTAGGTGTCATTAACCTGCATAGTCCATCGTTGCAACTGGTGTTCTTGTGAAGCTTACCGTAGATTATATGTTTCAGGTACAAATTTATTGCCTCAAGTACCATCGGAAATTTCTTAGGACTATTTGTGTCTTGATGTTTCTCTATTAACATCCAACATGTATGTGTGCCCTTTATTGTTTGGATAACCCAATTAACTAAGGAGCAATCTCTCTTTTTGCTACGCTCTAAACAATGTAAATAGTATTGTTGGCCAACACTGATTGGAAAGGTATGTAACGTAATTTAGTTTTCGAGTTAAAAAGTATACTTTTAAGTTTAATTTTCACATTGTGCTAACATAAACTTTAACTTTAATTTTAACACCGCGCTAAAATAAACGATAACTTGCTTAATTACTATGAGCTATGTTTATGGATTCAACTGAGCATTTTCACATCGACAACTTCATAGTTGAACAACTTGAAGTGGCTGGTGCAACCAAAAGGACTACATTGATCTCTGTGCGACCATGAAAGACATTCAGGTACTCTCCTCTCATTTGTCATGATCTAATGTCATATGCCTTATTATCTGCCTCTACATAATATTATTGGACAAAATCTCTCGCGCACCACTGCTCTTTACTACAATTTGCTCTAATGCTTCATGATTGAATCTGATTTGGACTGAAATGTTGGCAAATCAGATCATTCACCCTCACGTATAATCTTTATGTCTTGCTTCAACAAATCTAGCATATATAAAAATCAGAGATCCTGGTCATAACCTGATTTTCTATGGCCTAGGTCTGGTTGCTTTTTTTATAGAGATACTCCTTGGACTATGGAATAGTGCTTTTAATTATTTATTTATTTCAGCTACTACATTGCGTCACTATCTGGGTAGAAAACGTTGTCGATGTGTTCAAACGTGATCAAGGCAGCACTTCCTAACCTTATGATGTGCTCTATGCTCTTCCTTCGAAACAAATTCCATATTAATCCTTATCACTCATTTTTTGCGTGGCCTAAAGAACAAAAATTCCTTCTCCTAATCGGCTAGCCCAAAACACAACATGGTACACTGTACATTGGCACTAAAAGCAACCAGACCTAAGCCACAAAAAATCAGGTTATGACCAGGATCGACTAGCCCAAAGTTTTTGCATAAATTCATGCACTAATATCTTAGTATGAATTTATGCTTAGCATGATTAGATGGACATAGAAGAAAGGTACATACAATGGAATGTTTCTGTAGAAGGTTATAAATTGGGAAAGAAATGGTAGCATCTGCTTTACTGTTACGTGGCATTTATAGTAGAGATTTTATTCTTCTTATCTTTACACATTGCAATCCATCCTATACATTTTGAATTTGATTTAATGTGCATGAACCTACGGATGCAAGAAGGCCAGGTTCGCGGACAATAACACAATACAAACATAATGTTAATTTTACAGCCAATACGTGATAAGCTAATTGATGACTTTTGCAGATAAAGCAGGATGCCCGTTGCACCCCTACACGATCTGGAATGCAGTCATCATTTTGGCTGCAAGTTCTTTCTTTTGGTTCTTTTGGATAGACGGATAACATTGTATAATTCTATGTGTGGATGCTTTCGGGAAGCTTCTTGTTGTATTATTACTCAGGCTTAGAATGTAGATTTTTATGCAAATTTTGATGTAAATGGGTTGTTGAGTAACTTCATTTTGTCCAGCTCTTCACATGTTGTTATGTTATGCAATCGCTCTCACCAATGAAGCCCATTAGACAAAAAGAAACATGTAGTGCCAAACTACCCAATACTTTCTTTACAAAACAATTATATCCACCACCTCTCTTTTGCTAACAAATATATGGGTCATCTTTACAAATGTAATTAAAGATCATGAGCCATGTCTTTCTATTTTTAAGAAAATTCTAAACAGATGGGAACTGCAACGCGCGCCATCAATGATCTAGTTTAACATAAGGCAGCCAATGAACAATGCCCTGAACAGTGATTGTGTCAATTAATTAATAATGTAAAGGTTTGTGGTTAAATAGTAATTATGGGTGAATAGTAATTTTCTGTTAACATTATTTCCATATGAAAAGTAATTTTGAAAACAAAAAATATAAACAAAATTTTAGAAAAACTGAGATTTTTACACATCAAAGACAAGAGACCCTTCTAGGTTTGTGTAAGTTTTCACGCTGAGATGACATCCGAGAAGCTTCCTGTTAACATTATTTCCATATGAAATGTATTTTTGAAAACAAAAATACAAACAAATTTTTAAAAAAACTAACTGTGATAGTAAGAGAATTAAAGCTGTTAAGCTTCGGCGCCTTTGGTGAGTTTGGAGCTATAGCCATAAGCTCTTCTATGAATGACACATGTGTCCCATTTAGTTTGGTCTTTTAACACAATTCACTCCCTGTTTTATATTATGCATAGACCACTGGAAAAAATAGCACACTATAGCACCACGAATAGTATGCTATAGTGTTTTGTGCAATACCCCACTTGCCTCAATAAATAAATCAGTGTACATGAGCAACATGCGTGTCAGGTTTTTTCTCTGGTTCACTGTTGATTTTTGAACACAGTTCACTTCTGATTTTGTAGTGTGTTTAGACCACGGGAAAAATAGCAATGCCATAGCATTCTGAGCAATGGAAATAAATTAGTGTTTAATGTCTCGCTAATAGTGTATTTTAAAGGTGGCGCTATTTTGCTATAACACACTTTTTTTTTTGATTGGTTTAGACTAGATTAGATATTTCTCATGGACTCCATAAGTTGCGCAAGTCCCACCATAGCGCTTTATTCTCTCACATCGGTCTGGCACAACTGTGTCTTCTTCTATTCTTCCTCCTCCCAGTCCAGAACCACCCCTTCCTATGCATCAGAAGTGTTGACTATCCCATGGCCGTCAAACGACGCACCGCCTCTCCCTATGGCAGCAGGGCACCACATGCCCCTGACCTCGCCCACTCCATCGTGCCTATCCTGGTAGGTTATGGGAGCCAATGTCACATACGTGGATTTATTGGGATGGGCTATGTAGCATCATGGCATCCTCGCACCCGACCTTACCATCACGCTCTCGCTACCAATGCCTCTCCCCGTTGTTCGTGGGAGCTGCTACATGTGAGTTGCGTTAGAATTTTCCATGAAGAGGAAGGGTGAAGCAATATAGTAGCTGATAAGTATTCTTCTCAGTGAGAACCAGGGTTATCGAATCAATAAGAGAATCACGCAAATCCTAGTGAACAACACCTGCACACACAAGATCAAATACTCGCACTAAACACGGGAAAGAGAGTCATCAACCCCCTGAACTCGTTACTTGCAAGGATTAAATCTGGTAGTAGTAGATATATAAACTGAAAAGTAAAATAAAAATAGAAAATTGCAGGAAGATATTTTGTTTTAGTAATATGATTAAAGTAGACTCAGGGGCCATAGTTTTCACTAGAGGCTTCTCTCTCGAAACAATACCATACGGTGGGTAGAAAAATTACTGTTGGGCAACTGATAAAAAGACGCATAGTTATGATATCATTCATGGCAATGATTACATATATAGACATCACGTCTGTGACAAGTAGACCGACTCCTACCTGCATCTCTAATATTACTCCACCAATCGACCGACTCCTGCCTGCATCTATGGTATTAAGTCCATGACAAACAGAGTAACGCTTTAAACAAGATGACATGATGTAGACAGAATAAAACCATATGGTTAAACCTCGTCGTTTTACCTTAATGGCAACAACACAAATACATGTCTCGCTATCCTTTTCGTCACTGGGTGAGAACACTGCAAGATTGAACCTACCACAAAGCACCTCTCCTGCTGAAGATAAATAATTCTAGTTGGGCAAACCAAACAGATAGATCAAAGAGAAATACGAAGCTACAATAATCATGCATAATAAAGTTCAAAAAATAACCAATTACTTTCAATGAATAATCTGATCATAAATCCACAATTCATCGGATCCCAAGAAACACACCGCAAAAGAAGATTACATTTGATAGAACTCCAAGAAGACCAGGAGACCATTGTATTGAAGATCACAGGGGGGAGAGAGAGAGAGAGAGAGAGAGAGAGAGAGAGAGAGAGAGAGAAGCCATCTAGCTATGGACCCATAGGTCTGTAGTGGACTACTCACACATCATTGGTAGGGGCAACAAGGTTGATGTAGACGCCCTTCGGATCGATTCCCCTTCTGTAGAGTACCGGAAAAGGCCTCTAGATGGGATCGCGGAAGAACAGAGGCTTGTGGTGCGGAAAAATTGTTTCGTGTGGCTCTCTAGGTTTTCCCAATATTTGAAAATTTATAGAAGTGGAATTAGGTCAGACGGAGCCACATGGGGCCCACAAAGCATCAGGGCGCGCCCTGTTGCCTTGCCATCTCCTCGCTTGGTGTCTGGTCTCCTCCCGAAGCTTCTTACTTCACATTTCCTCTCCGGGGAAAATACCAACGCAAACTCACAAGTAGCAGGGACCACTCAACTTGTGCATTTTTCCCCACCGAGTCCGCCTTGGTCTCGGGGTTGTGGTTGCCTCCTCACTTGGTCGTTGCGCGGTGAAGTTCTAGAGTGCGGGGTTGAGAAGCTCTCAGTTTCAGACGTTTTTCTTTATGACGAATGGTTTTCACTCAGGCGTCTTGTCTCCTCGCACTTGAGGATATTAGAATTTGATCAAGTTCACTTTGAAGGTTGCTCACTGGATTTTTCGGACTGTCCAGTATTAGAGAAGCTAACGATGCAAGATAGCGTCATTTACGGCGGTAACATATCTTCCAAATCACTGAAGCATCTGCAGTTAGTTGGGACTTGTTTCTTCCTTCAGGATGTTCGCATTCACATTGATGCCCCGTGTCTTATCTCTATCTCGCTGCTACTAGATGAAATTCACAGTGATGGTGGCTTGGCGCCTTCGCTTGGAATGATGCCATTACTGAAAACAGCATGTATTAGGCTTGGCTTTTTTTTGACGCGTCAACGGCGGGCTTACGCCTGCCTGAACCTTATCTCTACCTAATAATAAAGCACGTAAGGTTTCTGCCCGTCCGTCGCACCGTTTTGCAAAAAAGCCCCTGCATTTTCATGAAATCAACACGCAGTCCGGATTTAAGTCACACCGAACCGTTATTTTACAGTTTTTCGAAAAACCTCTGACTTTTTAGGTATTCCATCCGCGGATCATATTTAAGTTAAACAAATGCTTTTCTAAACCATCCATATCTTTTAAACCGTAACTCCGATTTAAACATGTTATATATAAAATTTGATTAGAAAAATATGTAGAATATGAATATAAGATTATTTTAACTTGTTAAGTATTTATACATATTATTTTGAAAGATATTTAAGTCAAACAAATGGTTTTCTAAATTATACGTATCTTTCAAACCATAACTCCGATTTTAACGTGTTATACATGAAATTTGAATAGAAAAATGTGTGAAATCTGAATATGATGTTAATTTTACCTGTTAAATATTTTTTAGATATTGTTTTGGAAGCACACTTATAACTATAGCGCACGATCCATTTTTCCTTCGTACATGCGGCGATCCGGGTTGCAAATAAACACCCACTATAGTCATATAGGGAATAGAAAACATCGAGAACTACACATGCATACCTCTGAATACATCACAGGGGAAAACAACAGATTTCTCATCGCAAGTGTGCGAGAAAGCGAGAGAGAGAGAGAGGGAGAGGGAGGAGAGAGAGAGACGGCTTAGGATTAACCACATTCAAACACATTTTGGTTTGTGTGAACACTAAGGCCATCGCCAGTGAGGGTGACAAGAAGGATAAGCGGCAACACAAATATTATGTGTCGCTAAAATAAAGGAGATCAACCTATTGTGGTCTTGAGTGATGGTTGTTCGGTTAAGAGGGTGTGTTGTGTTTTTTCTCCCGTTGCAACGCACGGGCTCTTTTGCTAGTATTACCAGAAGTACCAATTACATAGAGACCAGAGGTACAAGGAGGAAGGAGATGAAGGAGCAAACTAGAGGAAAAACAAAAATGGGTAGAAGGCTATATTCTCCCAGCTAAATGAAACAACATAGAGCTCCAGTCTCGAAGCAGGTTTTTCTTCTGAACATTTTTACATCTGTGAGACCACAACATCAAATCATCCGCAGCTGAGCGAGCAATGTGGTACACCCCCAGAGTGTCATTGCGGAATACTTTCGCGTTGCGCCGTTTCCAAATGTTGCAAAGCAGAGCTATAATGACGGTGGACCGAACTTTATTAGCCCTGTCAGCATTCCAAATATCCAGCATAGATTGGTGACTCCCGAAGTGTTGACTCTGAAGCTCGTCCCAGAGTGGACGGAGCAGCTGGCACTGGAACAGCAGGTGATCAATGCTCTCTCGACAACTGCAGAGAGGGCACTGATCAGACTTTTCAAAAGAGTGTTTGAGCCGTCTCTCATTGGTAAACACATGATCTTTATGCGCAAGCCAGACAAACATCCTACATTTGTTTGGTGAATAGTTCTTCCAGAGAGGTGTTGCAATAGGGTCAGCCGGGGCTGCCGACCAATGCGCCATGTAGGCCCTACGGTTGGTTAGAGGCTTACCATCCCACCTGTTAGTCCTCACGTCGGTCACCTGCATATTCAAGTTTATCGTTGCCAAAATAGCGCGCAGGTTAGCTAGTTCGTTCTCTGCTGCATACAAGAGCCGGGGTGTAAGGTCAAGGTTGAGCTGGGGAGAATCCAGCACCCACGCGACCGAGGCCGTCGGCCGCTTGGAGTGGGAGAGCAGAGTCGTGAATTGTTGGGAGAGGGGGATGTTTTCATTAGGTAGCCACAGGTCATACCAGAAGGATGTGGTAGAGCCTTTTCCAACAGAGACTCTAGTAATCGAGCGGAAGAAGTCCAAACCTTTGAAAATATCATGCCATACTGGAGTAATCCTGGAGCTGCAATTACCCAAGTCCCGTGCAGGAGTCCACCCATAGTTTGAGATGAAGTAGCTAGTAGGCTCGGTGGTTCCAGAGTCATGAAGTTTAGAGAGGTGTTTTACAAGAAGACAAAGGTTCATGTGTTTGAGCTTGTAGAATCCTAGACCCCCATGAGCGAACGGTGCACACACCAGATCCCAAGCCACTACACTGTCCCGTGTTGTCGTTAGATCACAAATATATAACTGAATTGTGTGGTTAGTAGAATTATAGTTTTTGTGCATGTGTTTCTTGTTCGATTTCACCACCCAGAAATCGTGGGTGTCCATGCATGTGTGCTAATGCACTTGTTTTCCTGTCTGGTAAGAGAATAGTCTTGGTTTGTATGCTGGCATTGGTGGGTTATCATCACAAGACACTCTAGTTGAGATAGATTTTTTCTCGGGGAATAGTCAAGATAGATGTTATTCATGGATAACACTGGACTTGGATATTTGTCTAGTTCCCTCCGTAGGACCATTGCAATCTGGCCATGCATGGCTTGACATTATAACTCGTGAACTCGTTGGTGAGCCTGTCAAGCTCCCATGCTACAACAAGAAGCCCGCGAGATTCAGAACTCTTTCTCCCTGGTCCTCCCCGTCGAGCTGCAAGCGTGCCGTCTCCAATGGCATCAATGCAGTCACTAAGTTCACCTCATACTAGGTTGCTGCCTTGTTCGATATAACGGTGGTGCTCTCTTGTATTTAGGTCTGGACTGTGTTCTGACCATGTAAGGATTGTGGTCATTTTGGTTCAAAGAAAGTCATGTTGGTGCTTGAATGTTCGGGGTATGCCTGAATTTCACCTCAGATTCTAGCTGTCTTTGTTCTGGTCCTTGTCGGTCTCTGCCTTGGTCACTGTGGCCTTATGTATCTGCAGATAGACCTGTATTTTTAATACTGCTTCCGTTCCTTTATATAAGGTATCTATATGCAGAAACTATAATACCATTGTTGACAACTGATTTTGGCAAAATACAGAGTGAAAGGGGTTTTCAGCATGAGAAAGTTTCATATCGTCGAGTGGAACAAACTTTGATGTTTAGGCTATCGCCATTCGACCTCATCTCAGTGGCCGAAGCTATACTCCGAGTGACAAAATTTAATGGTCTGAGTGTTTTTTCAGCCGATTACGCCCTCAATATGACCTCAGATGGAGTGCGCTAAAGGAATTGTCTTCGTCTCGTCAAGACAATTGATTCTCATATGTAAATCATCTCAATCCGAGTTCATATGCAAAAGTTATAGTCAATACGGTCTGGACAGGCCAGAGACCAAAATGTTACGCTTGACACCAGACACACGTTGATGAGTGTCTGATGCAAAGCGTGAGCAATTCGGCCTTCAAGACGGCCTTTAATTGAAAAACCTTCAACACAGAAAAGTTCCGTCTCGTCGAGCCGATCGATTTTCATATATAATTCATCTCAATCCGAGGTCGTATGAGACTTGGGGAGGCAAATCAAGATCATGCTATGTTTTTGGTCGAGTGAAAAGCTTACCATCCGAGTGAAAAACTACCGATCGAGTAAAAGTTCGTGAAAACCTACCGATCGAGTAAAAAGTCGAGTGAAAACCTACCGATCGAGTAAAAGGTCGAGTGAAAACCTACCGATCGAGTAAAAGGTCGAGTGAAAATTAATCGATCGAGTAAAAGTTTGTCTTCCGAGTGAAAATATAGTCATCCGAGTGAAAGATTGTTTTCCGAGTGAAAAGGTCGAGTCGGATGGTCCGAGTGGAAGTCTCTAATATCCGAGTGGATGAGCTCGGATCCGAGTGAAACTGAACATGTGCCTAAAAGTTTATCAAGATGGCCTCGGATGAAGAAGTGTTCAATACAGAAGTTGTGCGTGTCATCAATACGGTAAACTTTGGTTTTGGAGTCATCATCATCAAAGATAGTACATGGCCTGCAAATTCTCTACAAGACTCGGATAATTCAGTCTACTTCAAGACCAAGTCCGACTGGAAGGTAAAGATGACCTCGAAAAGTATTCAAGATGGCCTTATTTGAAAAAGTGATCAACATGAGAGTTGTTCGCATCGTCGAGGCGCACAAGTTTGATATTTGGGCCATCTCGATCGGAGGTCATATGGAGGCTCGGCGGCCTGCACAAGGAGGAAGACAGAAGTTGGGCCAGATTCAGACTGAATCCGAGTTGGAATAGAACTAGGACTCTAGGACGCGAATTTATGTAATTTTTCTTGTAAGGAAAGCCTAGATGAATCCTTTACTTGTACGGGAAGTCCAGCCGCCTCTTAAATATGTTGGGGGTGATGGCCGATTGAACAACACACAATCGAACAAATCAATATACTACTTTTTCATCTACGTTTTATCTCTCCACCGTTTTTCTCTCTCGTTCTTCGCTGTTCTTCGTGTTTGAGAGCTGCGAATCCCGAGGCTCTAGGGGCGAGTGAATCGACCTAGGGCAGCCCATAGCCGCCGCACTCCCTGACGGGGTCCCTCCCGGGGGTGTGGGGTTTTCGGGTCTGCAAAAGCGCCCGCCGACTGTCTTGCGTATCGCGCTGTCGGTCGGGTCTCCTTCGACGTGAGCTGCGGTGCATCACCCCCGGCGTCGAGGGTACACGTGACGTGTTCGTGTGTCAACACACTTTTTGGCGACTCCGCTGGGGAATCGAAGATCAATCATCATCATCCACCATGTCCGATCTTCCCAAGCCATCCGAGGTAGACGCCGACAACATCATTAAGCCCAGTCTTGATGAGATATCGGCTGATCATCGCCAAGTCTATGAGGAGTACAAGAAGGCGCGCGAAGAGAAGGATTTGCAGGAGTTCCTTGCAATGTTCAAGAAGGATCGCCAAGGCAACATCACTCCGATTGAAGAAATCAAGTTCCCTCCTCTTCAAGCCGAGCAGGTTAAACCTTCTGTGAGTACTACCTTTTCTCCTGAGCAGTGGGCTGAGATTGAAAGTCGTATTGCTGATGGTAACAATCTAGTCTATCAAACTTTCATAGAAAATACTAATGCTCAGAAGAATACATCTCAATCGACTAGTGGTAATAATGGTGTAGCTGATAGTGTGCAAAACCCTAATCTGGCTTTACCTATCTCATCGGCGCCTCCCGTGCCGATGACTTATTATCCTACCCAAACAAATCAGATTGTGGCTGCACCCATTAATCCTATTATGAGCACGCCAGGTTCGGTGGCAACGCCGAACCCAACCTTACCTACAGCTACAACCACTCGACCACTAGCAAATTATGGGTCGACATACCTGCCACAATTCCTACCTACAGCTAGTAATCCTACTCCTCCTATGCCACTGCCACCAGCTTCATCGTCTACTATGGATGATGGTTTAGCTAATCTTAGAGAGGAGATGGCTAAGATGCTTCGAGAGAATTTTGGAGTTGAGTTACCTCGGAATCGGATTTACCAAAAGCCGTACCCCGAGTACTTTGATGCCATCCAGTGCCCTCCAGGATATAAAATTCCAGATTTTGTTAAGTTCAATGGAGAGGGCACAAAAACCACATGGGAGCATGTTAGTCAATACTTGGCACAACTGGGTGAGGCAGGCTCACTAAATGAGTTGAAAGTGCGTTTATTTCCTTTGTCATTAACTGGTACCGCATTTTCATGGTTTTCCTCTTTACCACATGGTTCCATTCGAGTTTGGTCGCAGTTAGAGCAGAAATTTCATGATCACTTTTATAGCGAAGACAATGAACTCAAGTTGTCACATCTAACATCGGTTAAGCAGAAGCATGATGAATCGGTCTCCGATTACGTCAAGAGATTCAGAGAAACGAAAAACCGGTGTTTTAGTTTGGTGATAACCGAGAGAGACTTGGCAGACCTAGTGCTGAGTGGTTTGAGAACTCCCATTAGAGAAAAACTAGAAGGCTATGAGTTTTTAAATATCAACCAAGTCTTACAAAGGGCTTTGGCTCAGGAAAGCCGAAGCAAAGACCTCAAAGAAGTGCATAGATACAAAGCCGATCGTCCAAAGATGAATATGGTGGAATATGACAGTGATCACTCGGACGATGAGGGTGATGTTTTTGCTACTGAATTTGTTTGGCCATCCAAGGCCAAACCCTTTACTTGCAATGATCTGAAACCGATTCATAAGAATCGTGATGAAGAGATGAAGTTTACTTTTAACATTGCTAAGTGTGATAGAATATTTGATACTTTGCTGCAGGCTAAGATTATTAGAATATCTCATACTTTACCGCCGTTTGAAGAGCTAAAACGGCGTGCTTATTGCAAGTATCATAACTCTTTTTCTCATGCTACTAACGATTGCAATGTTTTTCGACGACAGATACAATCGGCCATTAATGACGGACGATTGAACTTTTCTGAGATGCAAGTTGATAAACAACCTTTTGCAATGAATACCATCAATTTGGAGGGAAAGAAGCTACTCATTCGGCCGGAGGTAGCCGAATCTGCTAATAAAGCTAATGTCATTGTTGGTGAGCCCAGGAAAGACAAGGAGGACAACAAGGTCTTGGGGAGACAGGTTGTGCTTGATAAGCAACCCGATGGCAAGGAAGTGATCAAAATCACCATCAAGAATCCTACACTCGGGGGGCAACCTCAAGTGCAAGAAAATACTCGTGTTAAATTTGTTAAGCCCAAGAGTCCAGAAGTTGGCAAGTGGAAGAAGAATGAGGTTAAAGTGCAGCGCAAGCGGGTCAAGCCAACTTTTGATATGTTGCTATCCAAGTATGCTAACCAGTCGGCCGGTTCTAGTTTCAGTCGACCGACTCATTTGAAACGACCAAGATCACCATCAGTTGATATGTTCAGTCGGTATACAAAACCGAGTGGACCAAGGGCGCAGTTTTCAGAAGAGCAGAGGCAATCTATGTGGGATCGACTTGATTACTTATATAATGGCCGACTCAACATCGGTGACTATCAGTCGGCTGGTCAAAATATGCGACCGGATGGAAATTATCCTAGTGTAAGAATGCACCCAGATGGAAGCTATCCAAATAAAAAATATGGATGGGTAGATTTCATCCGAGTGAAATCCATCCGAGTGAGTTCCATCCGAGTGGATTCCATCAGAGTGACGCCCATCCGAGTGGATTCCATCCGAGTAAAAAGGTGCGCCCGAATAGAAATTTCATGCATCTGGAAAATCGAAAAGAATGGCGTGTTAAGTCACCAAGTGTTGCATCAGTTGAGTTGGGAAAAGGCAAGGAGAAAATGGATGTTGACTCACTTATCTTGGGCACCGAAACATTCCCCATACAGCAGCCGACTTTGCATAAACACTCGATTGAGCCGATACTTGCTATCGTGCCAAAACACTCGGCTAATGACCATGAGGCAAGCACCAGCCAAGTAAAGGTGAGAGATGCTAAGTACACTGGACCAAAGTGGTGTCCTCCAGGGCTAACAAAGACACAGAAGAGGAAACTACAGAGGTTAAGGAGTCAAGAGATGGCAGAGCAGGAGGCCGAGAAGCAAAGAGATAAGTTGTTCAATGACACTCGGCCCATGGTTCCAGCAAAACAAGTGTGGAGGCCTAAACAAATACAAGATACATCAGCTTCTACATCTATCACAGAAGTGCCTACACCACCCAAAGGAGGACGATGCGACATCTATTACATCGTCTACAACACTTCCTACTTCTCCTTCACTCGACCAGATTTCAGAATCGGTCGATCCACTTGAAGAAGAGGCTGATATGTTGGACTATGAGTCTACACCGATTCATGAAGGTATGGATATCAATATGGTATATTACTTACCTGCTGAGTTTCGTGCTATAGATGAGGAAGGGGAAGTGGCTCAGCTGGATTTTGACCCTAAAAACGCAATATTCGAGAAGCCAAAAGAACCAGTAACACATTTGAAACCGTTGTATCTTAGAGGTCATATCAATGGATCGCCACTCAGTCGGATGCTTGTTGATGGTGGCGCTGTGGTAAATCTTATGCCCTATCCGGTCTTCAAGAAATTGGGTTTGCCTGATGAAGAATTGATCAAGACCAATATGGTGCTCAACGGATTTGAAGGCAAAGAAAAAACTGAAGCCAAAGGTGTGATGTATGTGGAGCTTACAGTCGGAAGCAAAACTTTGGCTACCGCATTCTTTGTCGCTGATGTGCAAGGTAACTACAACGTCATATTAGGCCGTGATTGGGTTCATGCAAACCAGTGCGTGCCGTCCACTATGCACCAGTTTTTGATTCAGTGGGTTGATGACGAAGTGGAAGTCATTCATGCGGATAATTCGGCTTGTGTTGCTTTGGCAGATGCATCCGTGGATTGGCAACATCCCAATGCTACTTGCTTAACGGGACGTGACTTATCAGAGTTCGATTTTCTCAGTGCGACCAAAAATGGTTTTGTGCCCGTGTCTTTAAAGCCGACTGAATGCAATCGGCTCCAAGGTATGATATGTTTAAATGGATCCTAATTCCGAGTGGTTACAAAAACGTCTTGTAAAATATGGGTCCAGTGAGGACGATATGTATGAGTCTATAGAGGAGTTGGATGACATGGATAAACTTGGACAAGGTTTTACATCGGCTGATCCATTAGAAGAGATAGATATTGGAGATGGTTCAGTCACTCGACCGGCGTTTATAAACAAAAATTTGAAAGCCGATTGTAAGGCTAAATTAATCGAGCTATTGAAAGAATATGTTTGTTGCTTTGCATGGGAATATCATGAGATGCCAGGGTTGAGCCGAGAGCTAGTGGAGCATCGTTTGCCTATAAAAGCCGGTTTTAGACCTTATAAACAGTCGGCCAGAAAGTTTAATCCGAAAACATATGACCGGATCAAGGAAGAGATCGGTCAACTACTTGAAGCTAATTTCATTCGACCTTGCAGGTATGCCGAGTGGATTTCTAACATTTTCCCAGTGGAGAAGAAGGGATCCGGCAAGTTGAGGGTGTGCATTGACTTCAGAGATTTGAATAGGGCTACACCCAAAGATGAGTATCCTATGCCAATAGCCGATATGCTTATTAATGATGCTTCTGGACATAAGGTTATTAGCTTTCTAGATGGTAATGCCGGATACAATCAAATTTTTATGGCCGAAGAGGACATGTACAAAACGGCTTTCCGATGTCCTGGTTTCCTTGGTTTATTCGAGTGGACAGTGATGACATTCGGATTAAAAAATGCTGGAGCCACATATCAAAGGGCTATGAATTTGATCTTTCATGATTTACTCGGTATCATACTTGAAGTTTATATTGATGATATTGTTGTCAAATCGGATGCTTTTGAATCTCACTTGGCCGATTTGCGTTTAGCTTTTGAAAGAATGAGAAAGTATGGACTGAAGATGAATCCTTTGAAGTGTGCTTTCGGCGTATCAGCTGGCAAGTTTTTGGGTTTTGTTATTCACAAAGATGGCATAGAGATTGATCCCAAAAAGATAGAAGCTATACAGAAAGTGGAGGTTCCAACATGCAAGAGAGATATGCAAAAGTTCCTTGGCAAGATCAATTATTTGAGAAGGTTCATAGCTAATCTGTCAGGGAAAGTTGATGCATTTACTCCTATCCTTCGGTTAAAGAATGATGTTGATTTCACTTGGGGGGCAAAACAGCAAGAAGCCTTTGATATGATCAAGAATTATTTGTGCACTCCTCCGGTGATGAAAGCACCCAAGCATAGAGAGCCTTTTAAACTTTATATCGCAGCAGAGGAAGGTGTTATTGGTGCTGTTTTGACTCAAGATACCGAAGGAAAAGAGCATGCCATTACATATTTGAGTAGACGTTTATTGGACGCGGAGACAAGGTATACATTTATTGAAAAACTATGTCTATGCTTATATTACGCTTGCACAAAATTGAGACATTACCTAGTGCCGAGTGCTTGTGTAGTAGCTTGTCAAACCGATGTCATTAAATACATGTTGCATAGGCCAATTCTTAGTGGTAGAATTGGCAAGTGGGCTTATGCTTTAATTGAATATGATTTGGCTTATGAATCTCTAAAATCCATGAAAGGCCAAATTTTTGCTAATTTCATTGTTGAACATCGGATTAATGACAAGCATGATGTCGATATAAACCTTGTTTCATTAGTGCCATGGAGATTGTACTTTGATGGTTCAGTTTGTAGCAATGGCCAAGGTGTTGGTATTGTTTATATATCTCCTCATGGTGCTGTTTTTGAAGCCTCATGCCGCTTAGAATATTCTTGCACAAACAATCAAGCCGAATATGAAGCATTGTTATTCGGTTTAGAGATGCTACTTGCTATAGGTGTTACACATATTGAGGCTTCCGGTGATTCGTTACTAGTGGTGCAGCAAATATCCAGAGTCTTTCAGTGTTTGGATGAATCACTTAATGTTTATCTTGATAAATGTCTAGATATAATTTCTACTTTGGATTGTTTTAGCATTGCACATATATCTAGACATGACAACTGGAAAGCAAATGAGTTGGCACAGCAAGCATCTGGATATCATGTTGATCATGGCATGTTTCATATCTCTCAAAGACCGATGTCTTGTCTTGCCAATATGGGAGAGGTCGAACCTAAACCCACTGATTCGGCCATTAACAAAAAATCTAGTGCAGGCGATAATTCCGACTGGAGAAAGCCCATTGTTGATTACTTGTGCAATCCGAGTGAAAGGGTGGACAGGGCTGTTCGGCGTATGGCTTTCAAGTATATAATGAGAGATGATGGTCTTTATCGCCGAACAGTCGATGATGTTCTTCTAAAGTGTTTGGATGAGGACCAGGCAAGAGTTGCTATGGGAGAAGTACATGAAGGTATTTGTGGCACTCACCAGTCGGCTCCCAAGATGAGATGGTTATTGCGACGTGCTGGGTTTTATTGGCCGACTATGATTAATGATTGCTTCAGATATTATAAAGGATGTGAAGCTTGTCAAAAGTTTGGTGATATTCAATTGGCTCTTGCTGCTATGTTACATCCTATTATCAAACCGTGGCCTTTCAGAGGATGGGGTTTAGATTTCATTGGACAAATCCACCCGTCTTCCTCAAAAGGGCATCGGTTCGTACTGGTGGCAACTGATTATTTCACTAAATGGTCTGAAGCAGTACCTCTCAAGAACATGACACATACGGAGGTAATTCGATTCATAACCGAACACATTATTCATAGATTTGGTATTCCTCAAACGTTAACTACAGATCAAGGTTCATCTTTTATGTCACACCAAGTCAGAGAGTTTGCCGAATCTTATAATATAAAGTTGCTCAATTCATCTCCGTATTATGCCCAAGCTAATGGACAAGCCGAGTCTAGCAATAAAATCTTAATCAAGCTCATTAAGAAGAAGATTAAGGATAATTCGAGGAGATGGCATGAGTTGTTGTCTGAAGCTTTATGGGCACATAGAATTTCAAGGCATGGTGCTACGAAGGTAACTCCATATGAGCTAGTATATGGTCAAGAGGCCGTTTTACCAGTAGAAGTAAATTTGAATGCTTTGAGAATAGCCAAACAAAATAATTTATCGGCAGTAGACTTTTATAACCTAATGATGGACAATATTGATGAGGTTGCCGATAAACGATTGGTTGCTTTAAAGGCCATAGAGAGAGATAAGTTGAGGGTGGCAAGAGCTTACAATAAGAAAGTCAAGTTGAAGAATTTTCAAGTTGGTGATCTCGTCTGGAAAGTGATTCTGCCAATTGGTTCAAGAGATAGAAAATTTGGGAAATGGTCTCCAAGTTGGGAAGGTCCTTTTAGGATTACGAGAGTTGTTCCCGGAAATTCATATTTGGTGGAGTCAATACAAGGGGCATTGTTACCTCGAGCTCTCAATGGCAAATATTTGAAAAAGTACCACCCGAGTGTATAGCAGGAAGCCTAAGTAGGCAATAGCCGATATACGATTATCGCCCTTAGCACAAACATGGCCGATACATAATTATTGCCCTGAGAAAAATAAATGGCCGATGGAGTGTTGACATCATCCTTAGAATGAACACTATGCATATTATTTTTCGGCATGCAAGCTTTGCCGAAAAACAGGGGGGCATGTGTTGACAACTGATTTTGGCAAAATACAGAGTGAAAGGGGTTTTCAGCATGAGAAAGTTTCATACCGTCGAGTGGAACAAACTTTGATGTTTAGGCTATCGCCATTCGACCTCATCTCAGTGGCCGAAGCTATACTCCGAGTGACAAAATTTAATGTTCTGAGTGTTTTTTCAGCCGATTACGCCCTCAATATGACCTCAGATGAAGGAGTGCGCTAAAGGAATTGTCTTCGTCTCGTCAAGACAATTGATTCTCATATGTAAATCATCTCAATCCGAGTTCATATGCAAAAGTTATAGTCAATACGGTCTGGACAGGCCAGAGACCAAAATGTTACGCTTGACACCAGACACACGTTGATGAGTGTCTGATGCAAAGCGTGAGCAATTCGGCCTTCAAGACGGCCTTTAATTGAAAAACCTTCAACACAGAAAAGTTTCGTCTTGTCGAGCCGATCGATTTTCATATATAATTCATCTCAATCCGAGGTCGTATGAGACTTGGGGAGGCAAATCAAGATCAGGCTATGTTTTTGGTCGAGTGAAAAGCTTACCATCCGAGTGAAAAACTACCGATCGAGTAAAAGTTCGTGAAAACCTACCGATCGAGTAAAAAGTCGAGTGAAAACCTACTGATCGAGTAAAAGGTCGAGTGAAAACCTACCGATCGAGTAAAAGGTCGAGTGAAAATTAATCGATCGAGTAAAAGTTTGTCTTCCGAGTGAAAATATAGTCATCCGAGTGAAAGATTGTTTTCCGAGTGAAAAGGTCGAGTCGGATGGTCCGAGTGGAAGTCTCTAATATCCGAGTGGATGAGCTCGGATCCGAGTGAAACTGAACATGTGCCTAAAAGTTTATCAAGATGGCCTCGGATGAAGAAGTGTTCAATACAGAAGTTGTGCGTGTCATCAATACGGTAAACTTTGGTTTTGGAGTCATCATCATCAAAGATAGTATATGGCCTGCAAATTCTCTACAAGACTCGGATAATTCAGTCTACTTCAAGACCAAGTCCGACTGGAAGGTAAAGATGACCTCGAAAAGTATTCAAGATGGCCTTATTTGAAAAAGTGATCAACATGAGAGTTGTTCGCATCGTCGAGGCGCACAAGTTTGATATTTGGGCCATCTCGATCGGAGGTCATATGGAGGCTCGGCGGCCTGCACAAGGAGGAAGACAGAAGTTGGGCCAGATTCAGACTGAATCCGAGTTGGAATAGAACTAGGACTCTAGGACGCGAATTTATGTAATTTTTCTTGTAAGGAAAGCCTAGATGAATCCTTTACTTGTACGGGAAGTCCAGCCGCCTCTTAAATATGTTGGGGGTGATGGCCGATTGAACAACACACAATCGAACAAATCAATATACTACTTTTTCATCTACGTTTTATCTCTCCACCGTTTTTCTCTCTCGTTCTTCGCTGTTCTTCGTGTTTGAGAGCTGCGAATCCCGAGGCTCTAGGGGCGAGCGAATCGACCTAGGGCAGCCCATAGCCGCCGCACTCCCTGACGGGGTCCCTCCCGGGGGTGTGGGGTTTTCGGGTCTGCAAAAGCGCCCGCCGACTGTCTTGCGTATCGCGCTGTCGGTCGGGTCTCCTTCGACGTGAGCTGCGGTGCATCACCCCCGGCGTCGAGGGTACACGTGACGTGTTCGTGTGTCAACAACCATGCCTTGGTCACCGTGCCAAAAAATATACACCTTATATAAAGGAGCGGAAGGAATATTAGAAATAGAGGTCTCTGCAGATACAACCTCTGAATTTGCATCTCAAATTTGATATGTGCAGATACATAAGGGCAGGGGTTGTAACGGTACTGGCAGCTGATGTTTGACACGATTGAACAATAACATCAGATCAAAAATTACTCATAATTGGAGAAATCGTTCAGCCAGATCTAGTTGTTCTCATGTTGTTTATTTTGAAAGATCTTGTTCTCATGTTGTGGAAATGCTGTTTATTTCTGTTGTATGTTCCAGTCGGTAGATTCAATTTTACTAGAATCTCCAACTGACAGTGGATAGAATGCATCAATTCGCCCATCAAGGACAAAGCTGATTTCCCCTCATTGTTTTTACTGTTGTTCGTAGCCTGATGTAAGTTTGATCAGTAGAGGTTGATGCCGAATTGCATGCGTGCCATGCCACAACTGTTTGAAGTTTGTAGCCCTCCAGAGTCTCACCGGCCATATGTGTTGCCCTCGCACATAGTCGTGCTCGCACCTACGATGTTTTCCCAAGCCCGCACCTGGTCGTGCAGCGCCTAGCTGACAGGCGCTATGCTCCGAAGTGTAGCGCCTAGCACTAAGGCGCTGCACCTGGTCGTGCAGCGCCTGGTCGAATTACCAAGTTTGTCCGGCCCCGCACCTGGTGGTGCAGTGCCTAGCTGACATGCGCTATGCTACAAAGTGTAGCGCCTAGCGCTAAGGTGCCGCACTTCGACTTAGGGCGTGTTCGGGAACTCTCTCGCTTCTGAAATCCTTGAATCCAGACTCGGACCAAGAAGCTGTCTCGAACCTGCGTACAAATTAGACGGAGTCGTGGAGCTGGAAAAACCTGGCTCCAAGGAAATTGAGAAGCTAGATTCGTAAAGAATTATGGAAGAGTGCCACCGCCAAGTGATTGATTGACCGTTCCCTCGAGGCCACTCCACCAGACGCACAACTCCTCTTTCCCCTTCCCGCAACCCAAGCCATGCCGGACTGCACCTTCAGCGTCGGCGGCCACTGTTCGTTGCTACGTCTTGAGCTTGCGTTGGTTTTCCCCGAAGAGGAGAGGATGATGCAGCACAGTAGCGTAAGTATTTCCCTCAGTTTTTGAGAACCAAGGTATCAATCCAGTAGGAGGCCACACGCAAGTCCCTCGTACCTGCACAAAACGATAGCTACTTGCAACCAACGCAATTAGGGGTTGTCAATCCCTTCACGGTCTCTTACGAGAGTGAGCTCTGATAGAGATAATATTTTTGGTATCTTCGGTATAAAGATGCAAAGTGAAAGGTAAAAGGAAAAGTAAAACAAAGCAAGTATAAAAGTGATGGAGATTGATATGATGAGAATAGACCCGGGGGGCATAGGTTTCACTAGTGGCTTCTCTCAAGAGCATAAGTATTCTACGATGGGTGAACAAATTACTGTTGAGCAATTGACAGAATTGAGCATAGTTATGAGGTTATCTAGGTATGATCATGTATATAGGCATCACGTTCATGACAAGTAGATCGAAACGATTCTGCATCTACTACTATTACTCCAATCATCGATCGCTATCCAACATGCATCTAGAGTATTAAGTTAAAAACAGAGTAACGCCTTAAGCAAGATGACATGATGTAGAGGAATAAATTCATGCAGTATGATAAATACCCCATCTTGTTATCCTCGATGGCAACAATACAATACGTGCCTTACAACCCTTTCTGTCACTGGGTAAGGACACCGCAAGATTGAACCCAAAGCCAAGCACTTCTCCCATGGCAAGAACTACCAATCTAGTTAGCCAAACCAAACGGATAATTCGAAGAGACTTGCAAAGATAACTCAATCATACATAAAAGAATTCAGAGAAGATTCAAATATTATTCATAGATAAGCTGGATCATAAACCCACAATTCATCGGTCTCAACAAACACACCGCAAAAAGAAGATTACATCGAATAGATCTCCACGAGAGAGGGGGAGAACATTGTATTGAGATCCGAAAAGAGAGAAGAAGCCATCTAGCTACTAACTATGGACCCGAAGGTCTGAAGTAAACTACTCACACTTCATCGGAGAGGCTTTGATGATGATGTAGAAGCCCTCCATGGTGGATGCTCCCTCCGGCGGAGCTCCGAAACAGGCCCCAAGATGGGATCTCGTGGATCAGGAAGTTGCGGCGGTGGAATTAGGTTTTTGGCTCCTGTTCTGATCGTTTGGGGGTACGTAGGTATATATAGGAGGAAGGAGTACGTCGGTGGAGCTTCGAGGGGCCCACGAGGTAGGGGGCGCGCCCTAGGGGGGCGCCCTCCACCCTCGTGACCGCCTCGTGGCTTTCTTGACGGAGGGTCCAAGTCTCCTGGGTCTTATCTGATGAGAAAATCACGTTTCCAAAGATTTCATTCTGTTTGGACTCCGTTTGATATTATGTTTCTTCGAAATACTAAAAAAGGCAAAAAATAGCAATTCTGGGCTGGGCCTCCGGTTAATAGGTTAGTCCCAAAAATATTATAAAAGTGGAAAATAAAGCCCATTATAGTCCAAAACAATAGATATAGTAGCATGGAGCAATCAAAAATTATAGATACGTTGGAGACGTATCAGGCATCCCCAAGCTTAATTCCTGCTCGTCCTCGAGTAGGTAAATGATAAAAAGAGAATTTTTGATGCGGAGTGATACTTTGGCATAATTTCAATGTAAATCTTCTTAATCATGGTATGAATATTCAGATCCGAAAGATTCAAGACAAAAGTTCATATTGACATAAAAATAATAATACTTCAAGCATACTAATCAAAGTAATTATGTCTTCTCAAAATAGCATGGCAAAAGAAAGTTCATCCCTAAAAAAATCATATAGTTAGCCTATGCTTCATTTTCGTCACACAAAGATGTTCCCAACTTCTATACCCCCGATGACAAGCCAAGCAATTGTTTCATACTTAAATAATCTCAAACTTTTTCAACCTTCACGCAATACATGAGCGTGAGCCATGGATATAGCACTATGGGTGGAATAGAATATGATGATGGGGATTGTGTCGAGAAGACAAAAAAGGAGAAAGTCTCACATTGACGAGGATAATCAACGGGCTATGCAAATGCCCATCAATTGATGTCAACATGAGGAGTAGGGATTGCCATGCAACGGATGCACTAGAGCTATGAATGCTCAACAAAAGAAAACTAGTGGGTCTGCATCCAACTTGCTTGCTCATGAAGACCTAGGGCATTTTGAGGAAGCCCATCGTAGGAATATACAAGCCAAGTTCTATAATGAAAAATTCCCACTAGTATGAAAAAGACAACTTATGAGACTCACTATATGAAAAACATGGTGCTACTTTGAAGCACAATATATGAGACTCACTACATGAAGAATAAGGTGCTACTTTGAAGCACAAGTGTGGAAAAAGAGATAGTAGCATTGCCTTTTTTATTTATTTTCTTTTTTTGGCCTTTCTTTTTTTCTTTTTGGCCTTTCTCCTTTTTTCATTTGGGCAATGCTCTAATAATGATGATCATCACACTTCTATTGATTACAACATAAGGATTACAATTCGAAACTAGAACAAGATATGACTCTATATGAATGCCTCCGGCGGTGTACCGGGATGGTGCGATGAATCAAGAGTGACATGTATGAAAATAATGCATGGTGGCTTTGCCACAAATACGATGTCAACTACATGATCATGCAATGGCAATATGACAAAAGTAAGGTATGCCATGATGATGATGAACAGAACGGTGGAAAGTTTCATGGCAATATATCTCGGATGGCTATGGAAATGCCATAATAGGTAGGTATGGTGGCTGTTTTGAGGAAGATATAAGGAGGTTTATGTGTGAAAGAGCGTATCATATCACGGGGCTTGGATGCACGGGCGAAGTTTGCACCAACTCTCAAGGTGAGAAAGGGAAATGCACGGTACCGAAGAGGCTAGCAAAGGCGGAAAGGTAAAAGTGCGTATAATCCATGGACTCAACATTAGTCAAAAGAACTCATATACTTATTGCAAAAATTTAGAAGTCATCAAAAATCAAGTACTACGCGCATGCTCTTAGGGGGATAGATTGGTAGGAAAAGACCATCGCTCGTCCCCGACCGCCACTCATAAGGATGCACAAGCCAGGTACACTTCATGTTTCAAATTTGTTACACAACTTTAACCATACGTGCATGCTACGGGATTTGCTAACTTCAACACAAGCATTTCTCAAATTCACAACTACTCAACTAGCATGAATTTGATATTATCACCTCCATACCTCAAAACTATTATCGAGCATCAAACTTATCTTAGTATTCAACACACTCAAAAGAAAGTTCCACATATCTTGAATACCAAGTATATTAACTTTAAGCAAATTACCATGCTATTAACGACTCTCAAAATAATCTAAGTGAAGCATGAGAGATCAATAGTTTCTTTAAAACAAATCCACCACCGTGCTCTAAAAGATCTAAGTGAAGCACTAGAGCAAAAATTATCACGCTCAAAAGATATAAGTGAAGCACTATGAGCATAACTATCAAACTCAAAAAATATAAGTGAAGCACTATGAGCATTCTATAAAATTCCAATTCATGTATGGCTCTCTCAAAAGGTGTGTACAGCAAGGATGATTGTGGTAAACTAACAAGCAAAGATGCAAATAATACAAGACGCTCCAAGCAAAACACTTATCATGTGGTGAATAAAAATATAGCTCCAAGTAAATTACCGATGGAAGTGGACGAAAGAGGGGATGCCTTCCGGGGCATCCCCAAGATTTGAATTTTTGGTGTCCTTGGATTATATTGGAGGTGCCATGGGCATCCCCAATCTTAGGCTCTTGCCACTCCTTGTTCCATAATCTATCAAAAGAATTCACCCAAAACTTGAAAACTTCACAACACAAAACTCAATAGAATCTCGTGAGCACCGTTAGAGAAAGAAAACAAAAGACTACTTTAAGGTACTGTAATGAACTCATTCTTTATTTATATTGGTGTTAAACCTACTGTATTCCAACTTCTCTATTGATTATAAATTATTTTACTAGCCATAGATTCATCAAAATAAGCAAACAACACACGCAAAACAGAATCTGTCAAAAACAGAACAGTCTGTAGTAATCTGTAACTAACGCAAACTTCTGGAACTTAAACAATTCTACCAAAATTGGACGACCTGGACAATTTGTTTATTAATCAGCAGCAATTGGAATCAGTATTTTATCACGTTCTGGTGATTTTTAACAATTCGGGCACTGAGCGCAAAGTTTCTGGAAATTACAGCAAGATCAAATAACTATCATCCAAGAAGATCCAATAGGTCTAGCTTGGTACAAACACTAATTAAAAGATAAAACCACATCTAAATGGAGGCTAGATGGATTATTTATTCCTAAACAGGAGCAAAAACAAAAAAAATTGGGTTGCCTCCCAACAAGCGCTATCGTTTAACGCCCCTAGCTAGGCATAAAAGCAAGGATAAATCTAAGTGGTGCCGTAATAATAAGATAGATCTTGAAAGCTCATTTCATATTCTTTACGTTCGGCAGCAAGTTTCCTTTGTGGCAAGCAAAAGTAATCGAAAGGGCTAAATTTAGTGGGGCAAAGGTTCCCAAGATCAATCACAGGAGGAACAGGTTCCTCCTTTGGCCCCTCATAGTGCACAACTATTTCATCACTAAAAGCATTCTTTTGGCAAAATCTTGTGAGCCTATACTCAAGAGAGTATCCTAGCTCATTGTTGTGAAGGGAAAATTCATTATTAAGCTCGTTAAAGCAATCAACCAAGACATTGGTAGGGACCTTTTTTCTAAGATTTTCATTAAAAGCAACATAGTCTGAAGATTGAAAATGTCTAAATTCCTCTTGATCATAGAGGATCGCTTCTATGGGAGGACGATCGGCGTCCACCCCATAGTGCGCAAAGATTTCTTTGGCCTCTCTTATAATAAATCTAAACTCGTGAGCCAAAAAAATAGTAACAGCACGCTTAACCGAAGAATGCTCAATATTAGAGAATTCTAGGAAAATCCTTTGTATGCAAGGATGCATATGCATAAATTGTCTTTCAAGTTCAACTACAAGCAGAGCGATAGCATCTGCGAGACTACTTGTTCTATGAAGAATAGAGCAACCCATCAAAGGTAAAGCACCGGCACAAGTAAATAAATCTTGAATAACACCTTTGCTAATGATGTTACCACTACCGATTCGAAACTTTTTGGTATGCAAGATAGGGGGTTCATCGGCCGGAGCCTCGGGATTTTCTGTGTTATCACTATTGTCCATATCGACGATAATCTCCCCAGTTTCAGACATAGTGGCAAGCAAGGCGGAAGAAAAAGAGCAAAAAAGAGAGGAGGAGATTGGGAAAGAGAGGGCGGATAAAACGGCAAGGGTGAAGTGGGGGAGAGGAAAATGAGAGGCAAATGGCAAATAATGTAATGCGAGAGATAGGGATTATGATGGGTACTTGGTATGCTGACTTTTGCATAGACTCCCCGGCAACGGCGCCAGAAATCCTTCTTGCTACATCTTGAGCTTGCGTTGGTTCTCCCCGAAGAGGAGAGGATGATGCAGCACAGTAGCGTAAGTATTTCCCTCAGTTTTTAAGAACCAAGATATCAATCCAGTAGGAGGCCACGCGCAAGTCCCTCGTACCTGCACAAAATGATAGCTACTCGCAACCAACACAATTAGGGTTGTCAATCCCTTCATGGTCACTGACGAGAGTGAGATCTGATAGAGATAATATTTTTGGTATTTTCGGTATAAAGATGCAAAGTGAAAGGTAGAAGGAAAAGTAAAACAAAGCAAGTATAAAAGTGATGGAGATTGATATGATGAGAATAGACCCGGGGGCCATAGGTTTCACTAGTGGCTTCTCTCAAGAGCATAAGTATTCTACGGTGGGTGAACAAATTACTGTTGAGCAATTGACAGAATTGAGCATAGTTATGAGGTTATCTAGGTATGATCATGTATATAGGCATCACGTCCGTGACAAGTAGATCGAACGATTCTGCATCTACTACTATTACTCCACTCATCGACCGCTATCCAACATGCATCTAGAGTATTAAGTTAAAAACAGAGTAACACCTTAAGCAAGATGACATGATGTAAAGGAATAAATTCATGCAATATGATAAATACCCCATCTTGTTATCCTCGATGGCACCAATACAATACGTGCTTTGCAACCCTTTCTGTCACTGGGTAAGGACACCGCAAGATTGAACCCAAAGCCAAGCACTTCTCCCATTGCAAGAACTACCAATCTAGTTGGCCAAACCAAACGGATAATTCGAAGAGACTTACAAAGATAACTCAATCATACATAAAAGAATTCAGAGAAGATTCAAATATTATTCATAGCTAAGATGGATCATAAACCCACAATTCATCGGTCTCAACAAACACACCGCAAAAAGAAGATTACATCGAATAGATCTCCACGAGAGAGGGGGATAACATTGTATTGAGATCCAAAAAGAGAGAAGAAGCCATCTAGCTACTAACTATGGACCCGAAGGTCTGAAGTAAACTACTCACACTTCATCGGAGAGGCTTTGATGATGATGTAGAAGCCCTCCGTGGTGGATGCCCCCTCCAGCGGAGCTCCGGAACAGGCCCCAAGATGGGATCTCGTGGATACAGGAAGTTGCGGTGGTGGAATTAGGTTTTTGTCTCCTGTTCTGATCGTTTGGGGGTACGTAGGTATATATGGGAGGAAGGAGTACGTCGGTGGAGCTTTGAGGGGCCCACGAGGCAGGGGGCGCGCCCTCTACCCTCGTGACCGCCTGGTGGCTTTCTTGACGGAGGGTCCAAGTCTCCTGGGTCTTGTCTGATGAGAAAATCACGTTTCCGAAGATTTCATTCCGTTTGGACTCCGTTTGATATTCTGTTTCTTCGAAATACTGAAAAAGGCAAAAAAACAGCAATTCTGGGCTGGGCCTCCGGTTAATAGGTTAGTCCCAAAAATAATATAAAAGTGGAAAATAAAGCCCATTATCGTCCAAAACAATAGATAAAGTAGCATGGAGCAATCAAAAATTATAGATACGTTGGAGACGTATCACTCGTCCATGCTGTGAAGCCATCCCGCCCTGCTCGCTCTCATCCGCCGCTGTCGCGGACTGTCTCCTCCGTCCCCGACCACCCATCCCCACCCTCGTCTGCCTCCGTCACCGACTGGCTCCTCCGTCCCCGACAAGTCATCCCCGTCCCGCTCGCCGTCTTCCGCCGAAGAACCCGACGGCTGTGTCGATTCTCTGCCTCCCCGACCACCTCTTCCAATTTTTCGAAGGTGATGCTCTCTTTGCTGCCCAACTACCTCTCCCTACACATGTTCATGCTCTGTTGCTATATGCTCTGCTGCTATATGTTCAGAAAAGAGATGCAGAACATGCTTTGCTGCTATATGTTCAGAAAAGAGATGTGGATGTTCAGTACATGCTCTGCTGCTATATGCTCTGGTGCTATATGTTCAGAAAATATATGTATATGTTCAGTATACGCTATGCTGCTATATGTTCAGTACATGCTCTGCTCCTATATGTTTAGAAAAGACATGAATATTGCTATTGCAGTATTGCTACAAGTTGATTGACGAGTGCATGTTCTGCTGCTATATATCTTCATTGCATTTTCCTGCTAGTACATAATGATAACAACAACGCTTGTACATGTTTTTTTATAGTTAAGCACTCACATATTTTTTATAGTCAAGTTCAGAGCATGTCTTCGAGCATGACTGCCGAGTGGGATGAAGAGAACACTAGGATCGTTACCAACTTGATGGTCACGCAAGTGCGGGCTGGAAATATGCCAAACAAAATCTTGACCCCTAGTGCATTCGACGAAGTGGCATTGCAATTCAAAATGAGAACCCGATTGGATGTCTTCTCACTACCTCAAGCCGAAAGACCCCAATTTTCACACTGTGCATCAAAGGATCCTTGGTGATAAACGAGCATATCCACACATGAAAGACTGCATTGGTGCAATAGATGGGACTCACATTAGAGCTTCGATTCCAGAAGACAAGCAAATCCTATATATTGGAAGGACAGGCGCAGTCACTCAGAATGTGATGGCAATATGTGACGTTGATATGCATTTCACTTATGCTTCAATTGGACAACCTGGTTCTATGCATGACACAAGTGTGCTATTTCATGCAATGCATGCGGACAAGGCCACCTTCCCCCATCCTCCAAAGGGTGAGCATGCAGCCTAGGCCCCCTTCCCCCATGAGTCAGAATGTTAGAACTCATTTCATGTATGCCAATTCTAACATTCATTCATAGACAAGTACTACCTTGTGGATGCTGGCTATCCTAATAGAAAGGGATATCTCGCACCGTACAAAGGTGAAAGATATCATGTGCCTGACTTTCATAGAGGTGTTCCACCCAATACTCCTAAAGAGGAGCTCAATAGGCTCCACTCGTCCAAACGCAGTTGCATAGAGAGTGCCTTTGGAGTGTGGAAGATGAAATGGCAGATTCTTTTGAAGATGCCAAGCTAATCCATTGAAACTCAAAAGATGATTGTTGCCGCTACTATGACTTTGCACAACTATGTTCGCTTCCATGATGAAGAAGATATTCACTTCTATCGATGTGACAGGGACCCGGACTATGTGCCAACAATTCCGGAACAATACAAGAGATTTGTTGTTCCTTCTCATGCATCAGATACATCAACTACAGCGGAAAATGGTGAAGACATGGATGTGTTTAGGCAAGAACTAGCTACAGCCATTGCTCTAAGTTGGTGAGGCATTGTTGATAGATACATGTACGTGTCCCTTTTGATTTGCAAACTTATGCAAAACTACGAGGTGAAGCGTTCATGTTAGAGACATGTATGTGCCCCTTTTGATTTGGAAACCTATCTAAAATGTGAGGCTTAAGTACTATGAAACATGTGTGCAACCTGATGCTCATGCCATGGTATGCATTGTTTCAAAATCTGCACATTCATTCTGTGTTTAAAATATGGATTTTCTCTCTCTGTACTTGCTCTCGGTTTAGCCTCTGTTACTAGGAAAATCACTACTAGCAAAAAAAGTACTACTTTTTGTTACCTTGCTCTCTATGCATGCTGAAACTGCTTCTGTATATAGCGAAATTGGAACAGTACAAAGAAAAGGGACAGTACACATCACCAACGAACAGGCCAAACATTCCTATACACAATGTAAAGAAAAAAAATCATACACAGTAGCCCACAACTGCCCAGGCCTGGCCAACCAAAACGGGCTGAATGCGCAGTTTCTGGCCTTTTGGCCTGGCCGATCGCTGGCTCCCAGGAGCTGCCGCACCGAACAGATCGCTAGCTTCAGGAGTTTACGTGGGAAGGTGGCTGGTGGAGTTGGGCACTGCTGTTGAGGATTTTGTGGCTGTGGGCAACTAACAAACACGCCCTTAGTAACTACAACGCGTCGGGCCTTCCTCATCCCACCCACCCATTCGTCCAATGTTTGAAACAGAGAGCGGCAGCGGCGGCCGCTCTCTCCTCTCCCCCTCTCAATCCTCTCTCCCAATACCTTCCGATTTGAAGATTTCGTCCATGGATTTGTTGCCCAATCCATCCTAGAAGGTAATCTCCTCTGACCCCCTTCTTTTCTATCCGAAAAACCTTCCCCATTCTTCATGTTTGTGGTGAAACCCTAGCTTATGATTGATTTGAAATTTCTATGGGAAATAGAATGGATGTGTGTTGATTTAGCCTATGTAGATTAGTTATAAACATTGGGAAACATTATTGTTGTTGATTTGTATTGTAAATCACATGCATAGGAATTTGTATGTACATATGAACTAATAATCATGTATATAAAGGTGATAAAACACCTTCTTTTCACATGGTAGATTTTCATTCAAGTACATGGCAAATATTTGTCAAACCAATGTCAATTTTTTTATAAAGCTTTCTAGTACCTATGGAGGATTATTTAGATATGAACACATATGAAGTAATGCATAGGAAGTAGTTTGTTCATTTGTAATTAGCATAGGAAGTATGGTGACACATGTGAATATTTATCCTATGCATAGGATGGTAGTTTGTTCACATATGAAATAATCCTCATATATGTTTATTGTTTGAAATATGCATAGGAAGTAGTTAACCATATTTTAAACATCCTATGTAACCATGGAGTACCCACTGAGCGGATCGATGTACAATAGATCTTCTGCTCGCCTGTAAGCATTTGTTATCATTCTTCATGATTATTATCTTTCAGTAGTCGACCTATACATAACATGCTTGGATAAAAATCATAAGCTTAGACCCAAGCAGAATAGCATGGTATATCCTTGTGCACAACTTTTTACATCCTTCCAGCCCACCATAACACCGCCCAATACCTGGCCCCAGATAATTGCCTTAAATGGCGCCATTGATGCTGCTTATCATCACGATAGGTGCAAACGACACCCAACAGCAACACTGGGGAAACAGCTAGAGCTGCAACAAGTGCTTTGTAGCTACAGGCAGCAACATTCCAATGGTGGCAATGAGCAAGGGCAGGAAGCTTGGCAGTTAGCACTGCAACAGAAAGTATTAAGTTCCTGAACTGTATGCCTTATTAGCAAAGCTAGCTAGTCTGTGCCAATGTAGGGAGTTCTGAAGGTAGAGAACTTAAGTGTACATTATTTTTCCTGTAATGTGACAGTGACGACAAGTTGTTTCATGCAAGTGCTACCCAAGATGACGCCTATCAAATATCTAGATCAACCAACTGATCGTTCCAGCTTGTTTATAGCACATCCTGTGATAGATAGACCAACCAGCTGAATTTTAATATTCCCTGCATTTCTTCCCGTTTCCCCATGCTCACTGTGTCCTTTGCTGTTTATGCAGGGTTCCTTTTCGAGCTGGAGGTGTTCAGTTCAGCTAGTCTATGTTGTACTTCGTTGTTCAGTCTTTATGGCCATGGTCCATGTGGTTGCTGCTTTTTGTGTACTGATAGTTGTTGTTGCCTTGGATTCAGTCAGGACATGTTCAAGGGTCGCCATATGCCCATTTCCTAAACTTGAAGAACTTGTTTGCCCTCTGAATACCTGTATTTTGTTAAGATGTTTCAGTGAACTGCCTACTGTTGTTTCAGGATTTGCAAAGCTAGCTAGTCTGCGCTAATGTATGTAGGCAGTACGGAAGGTAGAAGAGACTTACGTAAGAACATTTTCGTCGTAGTGAGACAGTTTGGCGAGTTGCTCTATGGCCTTTTGTTGATCAAGTAAAATTTTCATGGTGGGCACCCGGGATTCATGGAGACCGGAATTATTCAGAATAGAGAAATCTGAAAATAATAATCCCTCATACACATGTATATGTTCTCTACATATTTATAAAATTATAGTAATAAATATTTTCCTGAGAATGAAGGAGGAGGGGGAATCCCCAATGGTCGTTGCATTAACAAACTAGAGGAGAAACTGAAACGGAAAATACATATTATTTGCTCGTATTTGATCATTGCATAGTACTTGCATCAGTCATAATCGTGAGCAGTCTCCCAGATGAGCGTTGCTACACGGACGACATTTCACGCACGATACATAGACGACACTGCATATCCCACCATCCATTCATCAGACCAAAGTGCACAAAGCTGTTGGATTAGGCATCGTGCATGTATCGTCCCAGCATTTGTCGTCTATGAAGTAGTTTCGCTCCCAGATTGGGACTAACTCTCGTTTCCTCCCCTAATCTTAGGCGGCTAGGGCAAACTTTTTCTTTCATACTTCACTAGTGAACCCGTGAATTTGCCTTCCCTCTGGCTGCCGCTTCGGCGGCCGGTGGCAGAGAGGATAATCGATGTGTCTTCGCTCCGGCTAGTAGTTTAGGTCACCTTTTTTTTATCCTAGCAGGTGTGGCCCTCGGGCGGACGTCGGCGGTTCTTCTTTTGAGTTTGTCTTCCGTGCTTTGATCTTTTGGGCTTTACCAAACACTGCATATATACTACTATATTAAACTGGTTAACCTAGGACCTCCTTTCTTTTTTTGAATTTTTTTCAAGGGCTCTACCAATGAAGGACAGTATAACCGCACATAAACCGAGCTAGGGCTGGACACGAGCCGAGCCGAGCCGAGTTCAGCCCGAGCCCGGCTTTGGCTCGCCTAAAGCGAGCCGGGCTCGGCTCGGCTCGTTAGTTGAACGAGCCTGTTTCTAGAGGCTCGGCTCGTTTTGCCTCTGGCTCGGTCCAGCCCGAGCAGCTCGATCAATAAAGAGAGCTAACTGCATTCTCGACAGCAACAGTCTATCAACGATAGAGCAAACTGAATTTTCGACAACAACAGTCCATCAATACATCCGAGCAACAGAATTTTGAACAGCAACTACATTTCAAACCACTCTGTCGTCAGCAGCATAGATCAACAGAGAGAAAAGGGAAGAGATTTGGGGATGGTGGAGGCCTGGAGGTGAAATCACGGAGCGACGAACGGCGGCATCCGGTGCAGCGGCGAAAGGGCACGTACCACGTTGGAGTCGACGGCGAGCCATCCAGCATCGGGTGCGGCGAGTAGGACGATGTCGAGTGGTGGCACTGGCAGGACAGCGGCGGCGCGGCAAGGCGCAAACCCTAAGCAGCGTCGGGTGCATTCGCTCGCCAGGGGAGGCACATATGAGTCGGGGTGCTCTGTAGTGGGCTTGGGCTGCTCATGTAGGCTGGCTGCTGTTGCTAGACAATGGGCTGAAAATTATCTAAAGAAACTTAACTGGGCTGCGAGAGCTGGACCGAGCAAAAACCGGCTCGGCTCGGCCGTCGAACGGGCCGAAATATGCAGCTCGGCTCGGCCTATATTCTTGTCGGGCCGAGCTGAGTCGGGCCGAGCTGGAGCGAGTTTCGGGCCGAGCCGAAAAGCTCGCTCGAGCGTCCAGTCCTAAACCGAGCTCTCTCAGTGATTTGCGTTCTTGGCCGTCTGTTTCCACGATCTGGTTGTTTCTGTCTGTTGGATGCACATGGAACGCTACTTTAGGTCAATGTTGCCGCAACCTGGGCCTGCTGTCCTGGGGGCAGCTACTCTGGTGGCCTTTTTGGACTTCTCTGGTTGATTGGGCTAGGAAGCCCTTCTAGCGAGCGGTCAGGGGAAGGACGACCCATCGGGTAGAGAGGTAACTCCCCAGCCTATTGCGTTCCACGCCGCCTCCCCTGTCGAGCGCAACCCCTCCATACCATTGCCAGGCGGCGGCGGCGGCGACAAGGAGGAACGACACGCCGGCTTTGTCCCTTCGCGTCGATGTGGGTCAGCGTCGCAGCGGCGCACACACCCTCCTCCTTCATGGACTCGCTCCTGCAAGACCGGAGAGGCCTCTCGTATGCCAGCTCCTCTATGAGAAGTGATTCAGTAAGAAGGAAACCCGCCACGTCCTCCCCTGACTACACCGCCGGCCTCCCGCAACCTACCCAGCCTGCGTCGCTGTCGAAGAAGGAACTCTGGGATCTCATTCAGGATTCGGAGTTTGAGATACTCGACAGCTAGAAATAATAAGAGATCGTGGTTGATCTCCTTCATTTATTTTCTTTCATTACCCTACTACCCTTCACCTGGTTTGTAAACGGCGGCCTTACAGGTTGTGAAAGGTGCAGCTACTACGAGCTGGGCGTCCACACCTCTGATCTTATAGCACTCGATGCAAAAGCTAACACAGGTAACACAACCTACCCAGTCTGTTCGTGGATTGGATTTATTATCCAACTTGATATGCTATTTTGTCAAGGTCTTGTTATGTGATACGCTCATGGTATTTTTGTATGGCTTGATTTTAGTCGCGAAGAAGTAATTCCAATCAATGTGTTTCAGTCATTTGCTCCTGCATAAAAGTGTACTCTCATGTCTGCCAACATATACCACTTTTCAATTATTTATGCTTTTCGTCAAGGCTTGCAGTTAATTACAAGCTATATATTTAGTATACATTGGATGATATGCGTAAATAAACTCATTATGCAGCTATTTTTAGGATGTCACATTTTCGCCTCTTCATAGTCATTTTTGGTGCAGGAATTGTTAATTACCACCGCCATTGTTGTTTCGCCTCTGACCTGAAGTTGCATGTATTTATATCCAAGATGGGACCATCACCATTCTAACACAAGCCTTGACCCCCTTTTTCCCTGTCAACGGCATCGATACCAGCAACCAACAGTTGGGTCGGCGGCAGATTCATGGTCGGTACAGCTACTGCCATCTACATCACCATGCTCTGCTGTTTGGTGGTAGTGGATTCGGGCATGAAGATGCATTGGCATGTACGAATTTTGATGCTTGGTTTGTAAGAACTGTGCATGCTGGCTATTCAATTGTCTCCACACTACAGGATCTAAACCAGTGGGCTTTATCATTTCTGTTAAATCCTCTTACGGATTAGCATTTATGTAGATGCTCACGGTAAGCATTGTACGAGCTGTTGAAGAAATCAACAATGGTGTGATACATGGAGGGATGGTTAACAAGGTTAGTGGATAAACACCCATCTCCTTATTTAAAACTGAAAAAATATTGTTGCTCTGTAGGTACATTTTTGTGTATATGGTGGCTTATGAATAACCTGAGTTGTGATGCTTGTGCGTTGGCATCTTGCAGGAAGAATTCCGGCTGGCGCTTTTCAATATTAGTAAGACCGAGAGTTTGTTTGCTGAACGTGTAAGTCCACATTGCATGTGTGTACAGGGATTTGCTGTTTGTATTGTGCAATGAAAATGTTTTTCTGTTTTTTTGTATTCTAATGTAATTACTATGGAGTCACTCTCACCCTCGTTTTTCTCATATTACTAGGACCTCCGAGATAAAGAACACACCGTTTAACATTCTGTAGGAGTCATTTGCAGTGGACAAGAAGAATCATTGTACTCAACAATCAGCATTTTTTTCCTGTCAGTGAGGAGCATAGCATGGACTTACTATAGTAGGTGTCATTAACCTGCATAGTCCATCGTTGCAACTGATGTTCTTGTGAAGCTTACCGTAGATTATATGTTTCAGGTACAAATTTATTGCCTCAAGTACCATCGGAAATTTCTTAGGACTATTTGTGTCTTGATGTTTTTCTATTAACATCCAACATGTATGTGTGCCCTTTATTGTTTGGATAACCCAATTAACTAAGGAGCAATCTCTCTTTTTGCTACTCTCTAAACAATGTAAATAGTATTGTTGGCCAACACTGATTGGAAAGGTATGTAATGTAATTTAGTTTTCGAGTTAAAAAGTATACTTTTAAGTTTAATTTTCACATTGTGCTAACATAAACTTTAACTTTAATTTTAACACCGCGCTAAAATAAACGATAACTTGCTTAATTACTATGAGCTATGTTTATGGATTCAACTGAGCATTTTCACATCGATAATTTCATAGTTGAACAACTTGAAGTGGCTGGTGCAACCAAAAGGACTACATTGATCTCTGTGCGACCATCAAAGACATCCAGGTACTCTCCACTCATTTGTCATGATCTAATCTCATATGCCTTGTTATCTGCCTCTACATAATATTATTGGACAAAATCTCTCGCGCACCACTGCTCTTTACTACAATTTGCTCTGATGCTTCATGATTGAATCTGATTTGGACCGAAATGTTGGCAAATCAGATCATTCACCCTCACGTATAATCTGTATGTCTTGCTTCAACAAATCTAGCATATATAAAAATCAGAGATCCTGGTCATAACCTGATTTTCTGTGGCCTAGGTCTGGTTGCTTTTTTTATAGAGATACTCCTTGGACTATGGAATAATGCTTTTAATTATTTATTTATTTCAGCTACTACATTGCGTTACTATCTGGGTAGAAAATGTTGTCGATGTGTTCGAATGTGATCATGGCAGCACTTCCTAACCTTATGATGTGCTCTATGCTCTTCCTTCGAAACAAATTCCATATTAATCCTTATCACTTATTTTTTGAATGGACTAAAGAACAAAAATTCCTTCTCCTGATCGGCTAGCCCAAAACACAACACGGTACATTGTACATTGGCACTAAAAGCAACCAGACCTAAGCCACAAAAAATCAGGTTATGACCAGGATCGACTAGCCCAAAGCTTTTGCATAAATTCATGCACTAATATCTTAGTATGAATTTATGCTTAGCATGATTAGATGGACATAGAAGAAAGGTACATACAATGGAATGTTTTTGTAGAAGGTTATAAATTGGGAAAGAAATGGTAGCATCTGCTTTACTGTTACGTGGCATTTATGGTAGAGCTTTTATTCTTCTTATCTTTACACATTGCAATCCATCCTGTACATTTTGAATTTTATTTAATGTGCATGAACCTACGGATGCAAGCAGGCCAGGTTCGCAGACAATACACTACTAGAGAAAAGCCTATACACAGAATTTTAGCAGCAGCACGGCTCAAAAAGGAGCACTGCTGCTAATTAGTAGTAGCGCGTGTGAGGGAAACTCGCTACTGACAAGTTTTTAGCAGTAGCGCGCTCGGTGTAAACCGCGCTGCTACAAATATTGACCGACGGTGTCCACCAAACTCCATTTAGCAGCAGCGCGGTGCCGCGAGCCGCGCTACTGCTATGGGTGTAGTAGTAGCGCGCTTTTTCTGGGGTCGCTGCTGCTAAATTTCAAATTGGCACACTTTTTGGTCCCGGTTAGCAGTAGCGCCGTTGCCCAAAGCGCGCTGCTGCTACTTCCTTAGCAGCAACACGTTTTAACTCCCGCGCTACAGCTAATCCGCACCAACCCATCACCTTTTCCCCACCTGTCCCTCCCCCTCCCCCTCCTCTCTTCCCTTTCCCCTACCTCCCACATGCTCCCACTCTCACTCTTCTTCTTCCTCAATACTTCTCCCCCATTACTCTCCCTCTTCTATCTACCTTTCTCTCTCTTCATTACTCCTACCTAACTACACCACCTCCATTAATGCATCTCCTTTCTCTTTTTCCTTCCCCCTCCACTAGTTGAAGTTGTCTCCTCTCAAATTAGGTAGGTAGGTAGATGTAGGATTTAGTTAAGTGACCTATTTGCCCCCTAACTAGATCTATCTTTGTCAAGAAGTGCTTTGTGCACTTTTGATCTCCCTACAACATCATCTCCACCGTGTGCTCGATCTCGAGATAGAGATGATTAAAATTTCGTGCTTTTGCAAAATGGAAATATGTTTATGTGTGTGTGATATGTTTATGGAAATTGTGTGTGTGGCATGAGTTGACGCCAAGTTGTGCTTTTGAGTTGCCCATGTTTTGCCGAAATGTCGATTTATTTCCGTTTCCATGAATTCCGGGCAAACTCTAGATCCATATATGTCCTATTTTTAGGCAAGGTCATGCTGAATTTTTGTATGACTTTGATGCATGCACGCATTTTTATAATCAATTTGTTTTATTATTACCGTGCAGACGTTCATGATGGTCAGTGGAACGATGGTGGACAGGTGCTTGCGGTCGGTGGTGCAGGACATGAAAGAAAATAACTTGACTGAGGTTTTATGTCCGTGTTGAAAATGCAAAGGAATAGTTTGGCTCGACCCTTATGACGATGGTCGTGTCGAAGCGCACCTACTCATGACTGGTTTCATGGATGGCTATACTCGGTGGATAACTGAAGATGAGGATGACGATGTTGAGGATGCTGACGGGGCAGGCAATGATGACACGGGGCAAGACGAAGAGATGATCGATAATGGTGGCGGGGAAGAGGCTGGACATGGCGGCGGATAAGGGGCCGGACATGGCGGAGGAGAAGGGGCCGGACATGGCGGCGAAGAGAATGACATGGACTCCACGCAGCAGAGTTCGTTGGTACTAAGTTCAATCGTGCGGGACCCTCATGTTCAAGCATTGCTTCACAAGGAGACGAGTACTGAGAGAGCTGCTTCTAAAGAGGAGGCTAAGTTGGAGCAACTGGTGGTAGACTCGAACACTCCATTGTATGATGGTTGCAATCCTGAGGTGACCCGCTTGAGTTTCACGCTCCAACTCCTAAAGACGAAGGCTAAAAACAAATGGACCGACACTAGCCTCGATGATCATCTCAAGTACCTAAAGGATGTTCTTCCTGCGGGTAATCTATGTCCTACTAGTGTTGATGAGGCCAACAAGATCGTGTGCCCTCTTGATCTGCCACACGTTAGATACCATGCATGCACTAGTAGAAAAAGGGTCATATGTGAGACACATTAGTCCCCGGTTTGTAACAGAACCAGCACTAATGTGTCCATTAGTGCCGGTTCCAACGGCTAGGCGGCAGGAGCTCTTTAGTACCGGTTCGTGGCGAACCTTTAGCACCGGTTCGTGCCACGAACCGGTACTAAAGAAAGTGGTGGCAGGATGTTGTCAACGATTGCATAATTATCGGAAGGAGCACGCGGAAAAAATAAGCTGTCCGGTGTGCAATGCTTCTCGATACAAGAAGGCCGGGAAGAAATGTCCCCAGAAAGTTGACCGATCACTCCCCGTCTCCAGAGGTATTTTGTAGATCCCAAGGAAGCAAAGCTAATGCGCTGGCACGCGGAGAGGAAGAAGCCCGACGATGGAGATGATCCGAAGCTGAGACACGTGAAGGATGGAAGCCAGTGGAGAGCGTTGAACATCTACTATCGGTATTTTGAATGTGATGCAAGGAACATCGTGCTCGGCGCGTGTACGAATGGCATGAATCCGTTTGGCAACCAGAACACCAACCATAGCACATGGCCCGTGTTTGTATGGATGTACAACCTCCCCCCGGTTGTGCATGAAATCGAAGTACATTCACATGAGTATGCTTATTCAAGGGCCGAAACAACCAGGAAATAATATTAATTTGTATCTGGGGCTACTTCAAGAGGAGTTAGACACGTTATGGAAAACACCGTCCAAGACATGGGACGCCAGCAAAGGCGAGTATTTCAACATGAGAGCCGCGCTGATCACGACAGTGCACGACTATCTCGGTTACGGATATGTGGCAGGCCAGGTGTGCCATGGATATTGCGGATGCACGCGGTGCATGGATGATACGACGTCTCAGCAGCTAACGTCAAGGAAAGATGGCGGGTCTAGGAAAATAGTGTACATGGGGCATCGAAGATGGCTTGAACAGGATGACCCGTGGAGAAACCGTGGAGATCTATTCAATGGTCACGCTGAGCATCAGGACCTCCACGTAAGCGGAGCGGTGCCGAAATCGATGAGCTGTTGAAAAACTGGAAGGAGTGCCCCGCGTCGGGAAAGATGATGAGAAAGGCGCCGGAGCCGCTGCTGAAGGTATGGAAGACAATGTCTGTGTTCTGGGACTTGGAGTACTGGCACAAACTCGATACACCTCATTGCCTTGATCAAATGCATATCTGTAAGAATGTCCTTGAGAGCTTGCTCGCAACACTGATGAACATGCCGGATAAGACCAAGGATGGGCTGAAGGCAAGAAAAGACTTGCAAGATTTGAAAATCAGGGAAGATCTGCACATGCCGCCCCGTAAAATGTCAGACGAGACAGAGGCACGGGAGAAGAAGGGCAAGAAAATAAAGAAAGAGGATTATTGCCCCCCTTCTTGCTTCACCTTAAGTCAGGCTGAGATCAATCAATTCTTTAAGTGCCTTACCGGAGTCAAAGTTAGTTCCGGTTACTGTGGCAAGATAAGCAGATATCTAGACACGAACAAGAAAAGGTTCAGCGGGATGAAGTCTCATGACTGTCATGTGATGATGTCGCAGATACTACCTGTTGCCCTTAGAGGGATAATGGACAAGCACGTCCCTGACATGCTTATTGGTCTCTGCAACTTTTTCGACGTCATCTCTCGAAAGTCGATTAGTGTGAAGTAGCTCCGAAGGCTACAGGAAGAGATGTTGTGATACTGAATGAGCTTGAGATGTACTTCCCGCCCGCGTTCTTTGACGTGATGGTGCATCTGTGTGTCCATATTGTGGATGACATAATAGACCTGGGGCCGTCATTCCTGCACAACATGATGCCGTTTGAGAGGATGAATGGGATCATCAAAGGATTCGTTTGTAACATGTCCCGTCCGGATGGAAGCATCGTCCAGGGCTATTTGACACAAGAGTGCATCTCTTTCTGTGAGAATTTTCTATATGGCGCAGACCAGCCGCCTGGTGTTAGTGTTGGTTTGCCCGTTAACAAGCACGATGGGAGGCTCGAAGGAGATGGTCACTACAACAGTCGCAGAGAACTGCACGTGGCATACTCAGATCGATGCAGCGACTTTGACAGAGCAAACTTGGTGGTTCTACAACACCTAGACGAGGTAGATCCTTTCGTGGCACTGCACAAAGAAATTATCGCAAAGAAGTATCATGACCGGGGGGTATGCAGGACGAACGCCGAAGTTACTAGAGAGCACAACTCCACTTTCCTGCATTGGTTCAAAGAGCATATTATTGCTAATCCCCCGGAGGAGGGCTCTAAGGACGGATTGCTCATATACGCCTTAGCATATGGCCCCTCGCCCAACCTCGTAACCTATCAGGCATATGATATCAACGGATACACGTTCTACACGGAGGCCAAAGATATGGACAGTGATGATCAGAACTCAGGGGTGACGATGGAATGCATGACCGGCAGCGACAATGGTGCAACTGAACAATTTTATGGAAGGGTCGAGGAGATCTGGGAGCTTGACTACTCTGGACTGCACAACATGACGATGTTCCGTGTCAGATGGGCTAAGAATGTCGAAAGAGAAAACCGGATTTTCACTACCATGACTGTACCCGACGCCAAGAGCGCTACCGTGAACGCTACCGCAAAAAACAAGCCATGGGTACACGCTAAGCACGTGACACAATGCTTCTTCATAACCGACCCATGCAATACCAGTCATGTTGTCGTGAGGAGAGGTAAAAGGAACATCATTGGAATGGATGGAGTCGCCAACGAGGAAGACTATGATCAGTACGGCAACCCAATGAGGGAAGATGACGATGATGATGAAGTATACGTCAAAAGAAGAATCAATACTACATTACCTAAGAAAAATCGTACTCCATGGAAAAGGCAAAGTCACAATGAGGGGCTCAATTATTCTTCGACGAACAAGAAGGGAACGAAGCTGACTCAAAAACGAAAACGTCAGCGCTGAGGAACCGTATGTTATCGGCCAAATGATGTAATATATATATGGGTCCAATGATGTAATATATATGTTCCTATTTTGCATACATATTTAACCGTCAAATGATGCAATATATATCGCGCTCCCTTCGTTCACTGCTCTCTGGAAATAAAAGTGGGAGAAAATAAAGGAAAAGAAAAAGGAAAACTGGCAGTAGCGAAGGTAGTAGCAGCGCGTTTTGTCTAAACCGCTACAGCTACTGAAGGTAGTAGCAGCACGTTTTGTCCAAACGCGCTACTGCTACGTCCACTTAACCCAAAATTCTTACTCTCCCTGCTTCATCCCGCCTTTTCCCCCCAAATCCCCACTCTCTCTTCCCCCGTCGCACCGCCTCGCCCGACCCAGCCCCGGCGCTTGCCCCCGACCCCGGCGCCGGCGCTCGCCCCCGACCCCGGCGCTCGCCCCCGACCCGGCCCTCGCCCCTGACCCCGGCGCCGGCGCTCGCCCCCGACCCGGCCCTCGCCCCTGACCCCGGCGCCGGCGCTCGCCCCCGACCCAGGCGCTCGCTCCCGACCCTGGCGCGCTCGCCCCTGACCTGTCGGCCCTCGCCTCCCCCCTCTGCTTCCTCCCCTCCCAACCTCGGCCATCGTCGGGTCTGCCTCCTCGCCCCTGCACCCTCTGTAAACCCCCCTCCTCTCTCTCTCTCTCTGCTAGGGTTCTTCGGTTAATTTACTTAGGTTTTAGTTAGGGCAGTATGTTAATTAGGTTATCTATTTAGTTATGAATTTAGCTAGGTTTCAAAATTAGCTGAATTTATATGCAAATTTGAACTGGACATGTGATATGTGGATATGTCATGTTTTGGACATGTCATGTTTGGAAAATGATCCGAGTGGCCTATGTTACGCCGGAATGTTGATTCACTTCCGTTCCGGTGAATTTCAGGCGCTCGATATGTCCATTTTTTAGCAAAGGTCATGCCGAAATTTCCCGTGAATAAAGGCATGATTTGTGCTACATAGTTGGCATATCGAGTGCTGGCACATAGATTTCTTTTTATGTCATTTCTCATTTATTCATACTTTTAGAAATAAATGAGGACACTTAATCATAGGAAACATGTCGAACAACGAAGAAACTGGGCCTTTTGACCAAGATGCAAACGAGATGGATTATGAGGGTGAACAAGAGTACCTCGACTATTTGACTGCTAAGCAAGGTTTGCAGGTCGGCCTCGATGATGGTATTGACGCCGACATGGACACTGACGGCGCCGGCACCGATGGCGGCGCCGAGACCGGTGGGGAAGGTACCGGCGGGGAAGATACCGGCGGGGAAGGTACCGGCCCCGATGCCGCTACCGAAACAAGGAAGCATAAGAAGCAGAGGATACGAAAACCTAACAAACTAGGGATTGGACGACTTGTGATCACAAAGATGGCACCTGGCTAGTTTGAGCCGTTAGAGCCGGAAGAACCTCGCAAGTGCTATGGGAACCAAGTAGGATGCATCCTACGGGAATGCGCGAGCATCAACGACGATGAGTTAAGGAGTAAAGAACATTTGATGCAATTGCTCCTAACGAAGTTGCACAAGAGATTCAAGTTCCCCGACCAGGATGATAACATAGAACAACCGTGGGATGATCCGAAGATGAAAAAGATTAACAATCACGCCATGGGCATGTTCAGCAATGATTTGGCCTCCTGGAAAGGGAGGGTGAAACGAGCTATTGAGGCTGATGAACCCCTGTCCAAGATTCTGGAGGAAAATCCGACACTTACAGAAGAGGAGTTCAAAAAGTTCAAGGACACTTGCGCTACCAACGCAGCCAAGGCTAAGGCTGCGAAATTCAAGAGCCTTCAGCAAAGGAACATGGGGAAGCATCGCCTCGGAAGCCGTGGCTACCTCGGTAAAAGGCCCATATGGGATAAGGCGGATGCGGAACGTGAAGCCGCGGGTCTCCCAAACCCCCTTCGCGAAGTTCACCAACCCCTTGGAGCGTGACTTCATCAGGGCCAGCTACAAGTGGGACAAGGAGAAAAAGGTTTTTTACACGGACAAGATCACGAGGAAATTGATTAGACTACTGGAGAAGCAACACCAGCTTGCAGCCGAAAGCCCAACTTCTCTGATGAGGCCCAAGTGGGACACCCCTCCCAACCGGGCCTTGAACGAACTTAAGGGACTCCCTTTGGGCCAGCGGCCGCAATATGGTCGTGTGCACGGCGCTGGAGACGGCGCCACGTGGAAGGTGTTTTACAACGAGGGCCCGGAGGCCAAGAAGCAGAAAAAGAAGTTTAGTCAGGCGGACATCGATGCGAAGGTGAAGCTTGCGGTCGAGAAAAAAGCAGCTGAGGACGCGAAAAAAGTAGCCGAGGACAAATATGAGTTGCTACAGCAGGCAGTCAATGCAGCTGTAACTGCCTGCAGAAATGATTTGGCTACTAACTTGGTTCCAGTTATCATCAACTGGACGAAGGAAAATCCAGACAAGACAGTACATGATTTCCCGTTGCCCAGTTTCGTCGGGAGCAACTCCATGAACAACAACACCATCGCACCATCACTTGCTCACGCAACCGGGCCTCCTCTCGCAGCCGCTCCCGCTCATAGCAGCTCGTCCTTAGTCTCTGGCACGCTAGGTGGGCCTTCGTCTTTGGCTGAGCTCGACGCCGTCACGGTAATTACATGTCACACCAACATATCTATATATATATATATATATATATATATAATATTCCATTTTTGTTGCCTTTCGGTTGTTTTACGCCACAGACATATGTGTTTGCAGGCGAAAGAAACCCCGTGCACCATACTCTACTTGATCAAAGGCCAGAAGGTGGACGCGGGAAAGGGGATGATAATGGACCCCTCGCAACCCACGTTCCACAACCAGCCGATCCCCGCTGAGCACTTCAGGGTTAGCTTGACCAGTGTGAAATCGGGGCACGAGGATTTGCCTCCTCCAGTACAGCATGTGGGAGCGGACGATGAGACCCCGCCGCGGATTGGAAGCTGCAAGGGTTGGGTGCTGCTATGGCCGAAGAATCTTATTCATCTGGAGCCGGCCGAGAGCATACCAATAACCACACATCAACAAGCATGTGCGGAGACCACCACCCTGCCTACACAATTACCAGCTCATGTAGTGCCGGGTGAGAGCGGCGGACGACATGATGAAGGGGGTGCAATAGTACTGGCTGATGTAATTTGTCCTGTAGAACAGAGAATGGATGATGAGGCGGAGGTCGACCCTATGGATTTCCTCAATACAAACGCGTATGACTGTGACATAGATATGATGAGTCAACCATATGACAAATCGGGCTATCAGCTTGCTAATGAGGATATGGATGATATGCCCGAGCAGGGTCGTAGCAGGGATTGCAAAAAGTCTCTCTTCATGAAATCCTCACAGGACACACCTGAAGATGCCGCCTCAACACAGGCTCAACTAGCCGGGCGTGAGGGTCGTACAGTACTTAGCCCGGGAACATTAGGGCAGGGGTTAAGGAAGGGTCTGGAAGGTGTGCCCAAGAAAAAGGAGAGGAAGAGATCGGGGAAGATAGCTGCCTCCAAACAAGCCAGAGCACATAGCAGCCAGACGATGCATTTTGAAGAGTGTGTAGCCGTGAAAGGTGCGGTCATGTTCCATCTCACGGGCGAGCCGATGCTATCGCCGAAACCGTGGAGGCACTATCAGGGGATCTCAGGAGACTGCACGACCATGTGCTGTCGACTGAGGAAAGCCTACTAGCCTCAAAGGATCCAGGATATCCGACATACGCGGCTCGTGTGCCTGAGGGGAAGTGCTACGTCGAGACACGGCCCGCGGAGGTGTTCTTCCTGCGGTTTGACCATATCTTTGAGATGTTTCTGACAAGGCGGCTCGATTTTACAATCGTCCGCCTTTTTGCGCTACATATGAGCTCCGTCATGAAGAGTGAAGAAGTCTCGCAAATCTGTGTGGTGGATCCGCATGCACGAGTCTTTCTTGAGTCTCGGCGACTTTGAGCGTGAAACTGCTAGGGAGTACCTCCAAAACTTCATGGTACAGAATAAGGACCGGGAAATTGTCCTCGTGCCTTATCATCCAAAGTAAGTCAGTTCCAGACAACCCTTTCGTACATTTCAATCATTCCTTCTCTCTCATATGGGGAATAATTTGAGGTGTCTTTTCCCCGCAGCAATGGGCGTGCCGTCCTTATCGTTCTTTACCCGCAAGTCTCCCACGCCGTGTATTTTGACCTTTCCAGAGACTACGAGAAAAAAGACTACACCCACATAATGAATATTCTGGATGATGCTCTCCAAGGCTTCAGCTTCAGAGGTGGCCACATGCAGATCAGGAAACAAAGGAACAAGAAGATGGGTTTCACGCATAAAACTAACTTCTCCTGCATCCATGTCCCAAAACCAAGCAAGAAGGATGGATTCTACATCGTCCATCTCATGATTCAGGTCAACACGGGTCACCAAAAGCTTCGCATGAGAAGCAGAAATGATGATCATATCCACAAGTGGCTAGAATCTCATGGAGAAGTGGATTATAAACTTAGAGATGACTTCTTTCGCATCCAAAGCGACATTGCGACTATCATCATGAAAGAAGTCGTCGATGAGAAGGGGATGTTCCACCATGGCCCTGCTATATTGCGAGCTGATGTCCGAACTCGCATAGGCATGCAACGTCTAGACCTCACGCCATTCAAGAAGCTAGGGTACATCCTCGATGATATGGAAGGATGGAACTTCTAGTGATTTATGATGCCAATGATGATGATATGTGTCGGTTGAACTTGTATACTTTTTGTAGCGATGAAACTTTGTGATGTCCACGGTCCCTGCTGAACTTGCGTAACGCTACTTTGTTAGTTTGCGTATGATGACCTGCGTACCTCCAGTTAATTAATTTACTTACTGTATGTTGCATCTAGTTGCTAACCCTTTCTTTTTCGGTGTTGCTCTAGTATATTTTGTTGCATATATATGATTGTACATCCTCTTCATGAACATGCATCTCTAACAGGTACCTAGTTTCTTGATGGCGATATGGAATTGCTATGTCGTGTACAAAGGGAAGGTTTCGGGGGTGTACAACGAGTGGCATGAGTGTCAGGCGCAAGTGAATGGGTTCACGGGCGCCAGCCATAAAGGCTTCAAAAGCAGACAAGAAGGAGAAGCTAGTTATTTGAGGTACACGCTAACACTAGAGAGGACTCATAACCGCCACCTCATGTACTGCATACTTCCGCTCTCACTCATAGTGATAGCTCTTCTTGCGTATACCTTTGTTTAGATGGATGACGTTGTTGTAGTTGCAAGTATTCGAGACTTGCATGTATCGCTATTTTCGAGATGATGACAAGATACCACTTTGTGTTGGATGATGATTATGATGAGACTATTTGTATGTATATGCTATGATTACATTTGTGGTCTCGCAGGCATTTATATGTGTATCATGATGACATTTGTATGTGCTAAAGATTCTTCTATAAAGCCTGTTCAAATACAAAACAAATATGCCGGAAAAAAACAAAAAACAACTAAAATTAGCAGTAGCGAGTGTATAAAAGTTAGCAGCAGCGCCGCGATAGCAGTAGCGCGTCCAGGCAAAGCGCGCTAGAGCTACTAGCAATAGCGAGCTTCCACTAAGTGCGCTGCTGCTACACTTGTGTTGCAGTAGCGCTGGTGAGCACGCGCTACTGGTATGTGTTAGCTGTAGTGCCTTATTAGTAGCGCCACTCCCCGCGCTACTGATACACCTAAAACCCGCGCTGCTGCTAGCCTTTTCCCTAGTAGTGATAATACAATACAAACATAATGTTAATTTTACAGCAAATACGTGATAAGCTAATTGATGACTTTTGCGGATAAAGTAGGACGCCCGTTGCACCCCTACACGATATGGAATGCAATCATCATTTTGGCTGCAAGGTCTTTCTTTTGGTTTTTTTGGATAGACGAATAACATGCATAATTCTATGTGTGGATGCTTTTGGGAAGCTTCTTGTTGTATTATTACTCAGGCTTAGAATGTAGATTTTTATGCAAATTTTGATGTAAATGGGTTGTTGAGTAACTTCATTTTGGCCAGCTCTTCACATGTTGTTATGTTATGCAATCGCTCTCACCAATAAAGCCCATTAGACAAAAAGAAATATGTAGTGCCAAACTACCCAATACTTTCTTTAGAAAACAATTATATCCACCACCTCTCTTTTGCTAACAAATATATGGGTCATCTTTACAAATGTAATTAAAGATCATGAGTCATGTCTTTCTATTTTTAAGAAAATTCTAAATAGATGGGCGCTGCAAAGCGCGCCATCAATGATCTAGTTTGACATATGGCAGCCAATGAACAATGCCCTGAATAGTGATTATGTTAATTAATTAATAATGTAAAGGTTTGTGGTTAAATAGTAATTATGGGTGAATAGTAATTTTCTGTTAACATTATTTCCATATGAAAAGTAATTTTGAAAACAAAAAATATAATTTTTTTTAGAAAAAATGAGATTTTTACACATAAAAAACAAGAGACCCTTCTAGGTTTGTGTAAGTTTTTGTTGGATTCTATGGTAGGGTGCGTCGACTGCAAATTAAAAATTTCCTACGCGCAGAACATCCAGGAACATGCTACGGGAGATGGATCACAGTTCGTTACCACTAGACACGTAGTGCCGTGCGGCGGAAGAAGAGTTGGGGCAGCGCGTCCGCGTGGATCGTCTCCTCCTCGTCCGATCTCCCTTGAGCGGCCGATCGTCCGATCCCTCGTACGAGTTCATCGGAGCGGCGCAAGTGCACCGCCTCTAATGGTATCTGCGCGTGCAGGAGGAACACCGTGCGGCGGACTGCTAGGTCCGATCACACAGTCGGCGGCGAGTGGAGGTGGCTATTCGCAACACATGCAAACCCTAGACGCAACGCCGAAGCGATCAACCTCGTGAGTGTGCCGCACCTCCACTTTATATAGGCGTCCGTCGCGGGCTCAACACTTGGGCCTCGCACGGACCCTAAAGCCCAAAGTCTACTCGGTCACATTCCTAGTCCAGTTCGGATCACATCCGACCAGTGTCCTACGAACCGACCTCGTAGGTTCCTTCCCTTAAGCGCGCGACCCCTTAGGTTCAAGTCGGCTTGGTCACAGTTCGGATCACCTCCGACCTGCACGGTTGGTAGCGGCCTCTAGCAAGGTGTGCCGACCACCAAGCAGACTATGAAGCTGGTTAGGCGAACCTGTACAACGTGTCACACTTCTGTTCCCTTTGCCACACGATATATGTTGTCGGGCTCAAGGCGAGACTGTCATCCTTGTGCTAGCCCGACCTCTTTCTCGTTCCTGTGATACCGACCACTATCCGGATTATCTCATAATCCTTGTTGCATGGCCATGCTTTTCCTGGTCGGATCACACGAGGGGCCCAGAGTACATCTCTCCTGATCGGAGGGGCAAATCCCATCTTGCTCGACCATGTCTCGCAGCATGAGACTGGACAAACCCGAAACCTACCTTTGTAACTACCCAGTCACGGAGTAGCGTTTGGTCGGCCCAAAGCAAGTCTGTCACCATCCCGAGCACATGCGTCAGCTCAGGTCTTAGGACATAGAACGTATGTTGTACTAGAGACTCACAGATGACATATCGTTGTGTCTCATAGTTGGGTCTATCCGACTCAGACCTTATCTCGACTCGGATCCGACTACGTCAAATTCGACCAGACCTTTCCAAGTCCATATTATCCGGTTAGCATCCAATGCTCCATGGCTAGTGAGACCAAGCCATCGACCGTGTCATATGCCAGTCTAGTCGGCTACGCGTCCACACAGCCCTTTCGACTAGGGACCTTTTAGGACAGTCATCATACAATGCATAGTCCCACAAACAAGTCACATACTTGCTGATACACATCATTGATAATGTCCAAGGACTATCTTTATTCATAAACACATAGGAAATATCATCATACATGATTGCCTCTAGGGCATATCTCCAACAGTCTCCCACTTGCACTAGAGTCAATCAAATAACATGGAATGCCCATAGCTCTAACGTGCCCCTCATGCTTGGGTTGTGGAAGCGGCTTAATCAACGGATCTGCAACATTTGCATCCGTGTGAATCTTGCATAACTCTACATCACCATTCTTTACGATCTTTCGTATCAGGTGATATTTCCGATCTATGTGTCTGACCTTGTGGTGATTCCTCGGCTCCTTGGCTTGTGCGATGGCACTAGAATTATCACAATAAAGGTCCAACGGTTTCACCGAGGCTGGGAAAATACCAAGATCATCCAGAAAATGCCGAATCCAAACACCTTCCTTTGCAGCTTCACAAGCCGCAATGTATTCGGCTTCTGTGGTAGAATCGGCCACCGTATCCTGCTTGGAACTCATCCAGTGCACTGTTCCTCCATTCAGGACGTACACGAATCCGGACTGTGATCGACAATCATATCTGTCGGTTTGGAAACTAGCATCGACATAACCCCTTACGACGAGCTCTTCCTCACCTCCATAAACTAGGAACATCTCTTTAGTCCTTTTCAGGTACTTCAAAATAGTCTTTACTGCTGCCCAGTGACTCTCACCTGGGTTGGCCTGGTATCTGCTTGTTAGGCTTATTGCAAAAGCAACATCAGGCCTTGTACATATCATGGCATACATGATGGATCCGATTGCCGAGGCATACTGAATCCTACTCATCCTGCTTCGCTCATCAGATGTCGAAGGACTCTGAGTCTCGCTTAGCCTTATACCATGTGAGAGTGGCAAGAACCCTTTCTTCGCCTCACTCATGTTGAACCGCTTCAACACTTTATCTATGTACGTGCTCTGGCTTAGGCCGAGCAGCCTCCTCGATCTATCTCTATAGATCTTAATGCCTAAAATATAGACTGCCTCACCAAGGTCCTTCATCGAAAACTTGCCATTCAATGATCCCTTGATTGAGTTTAACATCGAAACATCATTCTCGATCAGTAGTATGTCGTCCACATACAAGATCAAAAACACTATCGAGCTCCCACTTAACTTCTTGTATAAACAAGAGTCCTCTTCGCTTTTGATGAAACCGAGACCAGTGACGACCTCATCAAAACGAATGTTCCAACTCCGAGATGCTTGCTTCAACCCATAAATGGATCTCTTGAGCTTGCATACCTTACTAGTGCTAGTCGGATCGAAAAAACCCTCGGGTTGTATCATATACACGTCCTCGGTTAAATTTCCATGAAGGAAAGCGGTTTTGACATCCATCTGCCATATCTCGTAATCGAAATATGCAGCTATAGCTAGTATGATCCTCACCGACTTCAGCATCGCTACCGGCGAGTAAGTCTCGTCGTAGTCAATTCCTTGAACTTGTCCATAACCTTTAGCGACAAGCAGAGCTTTGTGGATCTGAACATTTCCATCCACATCGGTTTTCTTCTTAAAGACCCATTTGCAACCAATGGCAATTACGACAGGTGGCAGATCAACCAAGTCCCAGACTTGATTCTCATCCATGGACTTTAACTCGGATCTCACGGCCTCCAGCCATGCCTCGGAATCTGGGCTCACCATCGCTTCCGCATACGTGGCCGGCTCGTTGCTTTCTAGCAACAATACATCACGCACTCTGCGCAATCTTTCCGACCTCCGTGGTTCCGGTGCCGCTTCCACTACAGGTTCCCTGACTGACTCCGGTATGATTTCATCACCAGCCGAGCCGTCCCCGAGTGGTCCTCGAACTTCTTTGAGTCGTACCGTCCTCCCACTGGCCTCCCGACTGAGAAGCTCTTTCTCAAGGAAAACCCCGTTCCGAGCAACAAACACTTTGTTCTCTTCCCGGTTGTAGAAGTTATATCCCAAGGTTTCCCTCGGATATCCCACGAATATGCATTTATCCGACTTAGGTGTAAGCTTGTCTGACATAAGTCGCTTGACAAATGCTTCACAACCCCAAATCTTTAGAAAAGACAAACTGGGAGTCTTCCCGGTCCACATCTCATGTGGTGTCGTCTACGGATTTTGATGGTACCCTATTAAGTGTGAAAGTTGCAGTTTCTAGAGCGTATCCCCAAAATGACAAGGGTAAATCCGATTTGCTCATCATGGACCGGACCATGTCCAACAAGGTCCTATTCCTCCGTTCCGACACGCCGTTTCTCTGTGGCGTACCCGAAGGTGTGAGCTGAGGTACTATACCTCGACTTTTCAGATGATCATCAAACTCCTGGCTCATGTACTCACCTCCATGATCAGATCGCAGAAGCTTTATAGTCTTGCCGAGCTGATTCTCAACCTCATTCTAAAACTCTTTGAACTTTTCAAAAGTCTCCGACTTGTGCCTCATCAAATAGATATATCCATATCTACTCAAGTCGTCGGTAAAAGTCACGAAGTACTGATAGCCACCTCTGGCAGTTGTGCTCATTGGACCACACACATCACTATGTATAAGTTCCAATAGCTCGGACGCCCTCTCGCAACTCTTTGCGAAAGGAGACTTAGTCATCTTGCCGAGCAAGCATGATTCACATGTCTCGAACGACCCAAAGTCGGACGAAGTTAGGAGCCCATCATCATGGAGCTTCTTCATGCGTTTCAGACTAATGTGTCCAAGCCGGCAATGCCAGAAGTATGTCGGATTTATCTCATTAGGCTTATGCCTCTTGACATTCATGTTATAGACCGGTTCCTGTTCTAGATTCAATATAAATAGCCCATCAACAATGGGTGCATAGCCGTGGAACATACCATTAGAAAATATCTAACAACCATTGTCCTTTAAATTGAGTTCATAACCTTGACTCATTAAACATGAGGCAGAAATAATGTTCCGACTAAGTGCAGGAATGTAATAACAATTATTCAATTCCATTATGAATCCAGAAGGAAGCTGGAGCTGCATCGTGCCGACGTCCAACGCAACAACTCTTGCTTTGTTGCCGACCCTGATGTCAATCTCCCCTTGTGCCACACGCCTAGTTCTTACCAGCCCCTGCATCGAGTTGCAAATATGAACAACCGATCCGGTATCAAATACCCAAGAGCTACTAGGTATGTCAGCAAGGTAAATGTCTATAACATATGCAACAAGTGTACCTTTGCCTGAAGCAGCATTCCCGGCCTTCTTGCCATGCTCTGCAAGCCACTTGCTACAGTTCCTCTTCTAGTGACCGGTTTCCTTGCAGTGATAGCAAACGGTCTTCGAGTCCGGTCTAGACTTTGGCGCAACGGCAGAGGTTACCGTCTCCATGCCCTTTGCCTTAGCCTTTTTCTTGGACCAGCTCTTCTTGAACTTAGCCGATTTCTGCACCATCAACACTTGATGCGTGCCTTTCTTAATATCCTGCTCAGCCACCTTGAGCATCACATGCAATTCAGTGAGCTTATTATCCATGCCATGCATATGATACTTCGAGATGAACGTCCCATAGCTGGGCGGAAGAGAACCCAGAACAGCATCAGTAGCCAGCTCACCCAAGAGCGGGAAGCCCAAACGATCCAAAGCTTGCACATATCCGATCATCTTGATCACATGTGGGCTCAGTGGATCACCTTCCTTCAGCTTGCAATCCATCAAGGATCGCCAGACGTTGAACCTTTCGGTCCTAGCCTGTGTCTAAAACATTCTCTTGAGACTCTCGATCATATCGTAAGCCTCAACATTTTCGAAATGCTGTTGCAAATCGGGCTCCATACAAGCCAGCATCAGACAGCTGATCTCCGTTGATTCATCAACGAGTTTCTGGTAGGCATTCTTAGCTGTGGCACTAGCATTATCGGCAGGTTCCTCTGGAAGTGGATCCTCTAGAACATGTTCCTTTTTATCATGCTTGAGAACAATTCTCATATTTCTATACCAGGTGGTAAAGTTTGTTCCATTCAGTTTATCCTTTTCCAGAATTGATTTCAATGCAAAGTTGGGTTGAGCAGGTGGTGCCATTGATCTACAACAGAAAATATGCAATCACTAAGCAATGTGTTTATGTAGAGTAATTCTAGCCTAAACAAAAATACTCCCACTGAAGTCAGCATCCCTCCGCAAACTCTCAGTGATTCAAGATCCGGCTAGCGCATGCGACTAGTGAGCTTTAGCATCACTTCTACCCAACATACCTATCCGGTAAGCAACTCCTTGCTAATCGTATCTCTATACGACTCCTGTCGGTCGGGAAGGTATCTCATACCCCGGGTCCCAACCTTCTTTGCCACAAGGCCCAAAACCATTTTGATACCCCTGTCAAGTTAACCTGATGCAGTGCATGTCCGTGTCCGACACGAACCTTCAGTTCAAGGACACCTAGCAGCACCCCAATTTTATGAGCCCACTACTAGACGTACTTGACGTGCGAAGGTGCAACATCGGTGATGGCAATTCGCTTGATATTCATGAGGGATCATTCTATCATTCTAACATGCATAGAAACAAAGAAGCATAACAATCACAAATAAACATATATTGTGAAATAGTATGGCTCCTTTCATGGACGTTCTTCTGGGCTGGCTCCGACTCCGATGACCATCTAGGAACTCCATCTTGTTTGTCACGCCGGGACGCCAAGCCACCAACCTGATCTCTATTATCCAACTACTACAACTAGTAATCAATTTTACATAGAGTCACAAGTCGACACGCAGGTCGTTATACAATATAATGACAGCACTTTGGCTCCTGCCGGCTGACAAACATGACACGCAGGCCACGTATAAATTACACACATGCATCACATACACATGAGCCATACTATTCACATCAAACCTGCAAAACAAAGTTATGCATAGAATCGCATTCTACCGGTTTGTGTGTCGGGTACGAAATACACGGCGCTACGCACACGGCGGTATGCCAAACTACCCAATACTTTCTTTAGAAAACAATTATATCCACCACCTCTCTTTTGCTAACAAATATATGGGTCATCTTTACAAATGTAATTAAAGATCATGAGTCATGTCTTTCTATTTTTAAGAAAATTCTAAATAGATGGGCGCTGCAACGCGCGCCATCAATGATCTAGTTTGACATATGGCAGCCAATGAACAATGCCTTGAACAGTGATTGTGTCAATTAATTAATAATGTAAAGGTTTGTGGTTAAATAGTAATTATGGGTGAATAGTAATTTTCTGTTAACATTATTTCTATATGAAAAGTAATTTTGAAAACAAAAAATATAAACAAAATTTTAGAAAAACTGAGATTTTTACACATCAAAAACAAGAGACCCTTCTAGGTTTGTGTAAGTTTTTGTTGGGTTCTACGGTAGGGTGCATCGACTGCAAATTAAAAATTTTCTACGCGCAGAACATCCAGGAACATGCTACGGGAGATGGATCACAGTTCGTTACCACTAGACGCGCAGTGCCGTGCAGCGGAAGAAGAGTTGGGGCAGCGCGTCCGCGTGGATCGTCTCCTCCTCGTCCGATCTCCCTCGAGCGGCCGGTCGTCCGATCCCTCGTACGAGTTCGCCGGAGCGGCGCAAGTGTACCGCCTCTAATGGTATCCGCGCGTGCAGGAGGAACACCGTGCGGCGGACTGCTAGGTCGGATCACACAGTCGGCGGCGAGTGGAGGTGGCTATTCGCAACACATGCAAACCCTAGTCGCAATGCCGAAGCGATCAACCTCGTGAGTGTGCCGCACCTCCACTTTATATAGGCGTCCGTCGCGGGCTCAACACTTGGGCCTCACACGGAGCCTAAAGCCCAAAGTCTACTCGGTCACATTCCTAGTCCAGTTCGGATCACATCCGACCAGTGTCCTACGAACTGACCTCGTAGGTTCCTTCCCTTAAGCGCGTGATCCCTTAGGTTCAAGTCGGCTTGGTCACAGTTTGGATCACCTCCGACCTGCACGGTTGGTAGCGGCCTCTAGCAAGGCGTGCCGACCACCAAGCAGAGTATGAAGCTGGTTAGGCGTCCTGTACAACGTGTCACACTTCTGTTCCCTTTGCCACACGATATATGTTGTCGGGCTCAAGGCGAGACTGTCATCCTTGTGCTAGCCCAACCTCTTTCTCGTTCCTGTGATACCGACCACTATCCGGATTATCTCATAATCCTTGTCGCATGGCCATGCTTATCCTGGTCGGATCACGCGAGGGGCCCAGAGTACATCTCTCCTGATCGGAGGGGCAAATCCCATCTTGCTCGACCATGTCTCGCAGCATGGGACTGGACAAACCCGAAACCTACCTTTGTAACTACCCAGTCACGGAGTAGCGTTTGGTCGGCGCAAAGCAAGTCTGTCACCATCCCGAGTACATGCGTCAGCTCAGGTCTTAGGACATAGAACGTATGTTGTACTAGAGACTCACAGATGACATATCGCTGTGTCTCATAGTTGGGTCTGTCCGACTCGGACCTTATCTCGACTCGGATCCGACTACGTCGAATCCGACCAAACCTTTCCAAGTCCATATTATCCGGTTAGCATCCAATGCTCCATGGCTAGTGAGACCAAGCCATCGACCGTGTCATATGCCAGTCTAGTTGGCTGCGCGTCCACATAGCCCTTTCGACTAGGGACCTTTTAGGACAGTCATCATACAATGCATAGTCCCACAAACAAGTCACATACTTTCTGATACACATCATTGATAATGTCCAAGGACTATCTTTATTCGTAAACACATAGGAAATATCATCATACATGATTGCCTCTAGGGCATATCTCCAACAGTTTTCACGCTGAGATGACATCGGAGAAGCTTCCTGTTAACATTATTTCCATATGAAATGTATTTTTGAAAACAAAAATAGAAACAAATTTTTTAAAAAACTAACTGTGATAGTAAGAGAATTAAAGCTGTTAAGCTTCGGCGCCTTTGGTGAGTTTGGAGCTATAGCCATAAGCTCTTCTATGAATGAGACCTGTGTCCCATTTAGTTTGGTCTTTTAACACAATTCACTCCCAGTTCTATATTATGCATAGACCACTAGAAAAAATAGCACACTATAGCACCACGAATAGTATGCTATAGTGTTTTGTGCAATACCCCACTTGCCTCAATAAATAAATAAGTGTACATGAGCAACATGCATGTCAGGTTTTTTCTCTGGTTCACTGTTGATTTTTGAACACAGTTCACTTCTGATTTTGTAGTGTGTTTAGACCACGGGAAAAATAGGAATGCCGTAGCATTCTGAGCAATGGAAATAAATTAGTGTTTAATGTCTCGCTAATAGTGTATTTTAAAGGTGGCGCTATTTTGCTATAGCACACTATTTTTTTCATTGGTTTAGACTAGATTAGATATTTCTCATGGACTCCATAAGTTGTGCAAGTCCCACCATAGCGCTTTATTCTCTCACATCGGTCTGGCACAACTGTGTCTTCTTCTATTCTTCCTCCTCCCAGTCCAGAACCACCCCTTCCTACGCATCAGAAGTGTTGACTATCCCATGGCCGTCAAATGACGCACCGCCTCTCCCTATGGCAGTAGGGCACCACATGCCCCTAACCTCGCCCACTCCATCGTGCCTACCCTGGTAGGTTATGGGAGCCAATGTCACATATGTGGATTTATTGGGATGGGCTATGTAGCATCATGGCATCCTCGCACCCGACCTTACCATCACACTCTCGCTGCCAATGCCTCTCCCCGTTGTTCGTCGGAGTTGCTACTTGTGAGTTGCACTAGAATTTTCCCTAAAGAGGAAGGGTGAAGCAATATAATAGCTGATAAGTATTCTTCTTAGTGAGAACCAGGGTTACCGAATCAATAAGAGAATACGCAGATCCTAGTGAACAACACCTGCACAAACAAGATCAAATACTCGCACTCAACACGGGAAAGAGAGTCATCAACCGCCTGAACTCGATACTTGCAAGGATTAAATCTGGTAGTAGTAGATATATAAATTGAAAAGTAAAAACAAAATAGAAAATTGCAGGAAGATATTTTGTTTTAGTAATATGATTAAAGTAGACTCAGGGGCCATATTTTTCACTAGAGGCTTCTCTCTCGAAACAATACCATACGGTGGGTAGACAAATTACTGTTGGGCAACTGATAGAAAGACGAATAGTTATCATATGATTCATGGCAATGATTACATATATAGGCATCACGTCCGTGACAAGTAGACTGACTCCTACCTGCATCTACTAATATTACTCCACCAATCGACTGACTCCTGCCTGCATCTATGGTATTAAGTCCATGACAAACAGAGTAACGCTTTAAGCAAGATGACATGATGTAGATAGAATAAAACCAAGCAATATGGTTAAACCTCGTCGTTTTACCTTAATGGCAACAACACAAATACGTGTCTCGCTATCCTTTTCGTCACTGGGTGAGGACACTGCAAGAGTGAACCTACCACAAAGCACCTCTCCTGCTGAAGATAAATAATTCTAGTTGGGCAAACCAAACAGATAGATCAAAGAGAAATACAAAGCTACAATAATCATGCATAATAAAGTTCAAAAAACAACCAATTACTTTCAATGAATAATCTGATCATAAATCCACTATTCATCGGATCCCAACAAACACACCGCAAAAGAAGATTACATTTGATAGAACTCCAAGAAGACCAGGAGAACATTGTATTGAAGATCACAGAGGGAGAGAGAGAGAGAGAGAGAGAGAGAGAGAGAGAGAGAGAGAGAGAGAGAGAAGCCATCTAGCTATGGACCCATAGGTCTGTAGTGGACTACTCACACATCATCGGTAGGGGCAACAAGGTTGATGTAGACGCCCTTCGGATCGATTCCCCTTCTGCAGAGTACCGGAAAAGGCCTCCAGATGGGATCGCGGAAGAACAGAGGCTTGTGGTGCGGAAAAATTGTTTCGCGTGGCTCTCTAGGTTTTCCCAATATTTGAAAATTTACAGAAGTGGAATTAGGTCAGACGGAGCCAGATGGGGCCCACAAAGCATCAGGGCGCGCCCTGTTGCCTTGCTGTCTCCTCGCTTGGTGTCTGGTCTCCTCCCGAAGCTTCTTACTTCACATTTCCTCTCCGGGGAAAATCCCAACGCAAACTCACAATTATCTGGGACCACTAAAATTGTGCATTTTTTCACCTCCGAGTCCGCCTTGGTCTCGGGGTTGTGGTTGCCTCCTCATTTGGTCGCCGCGCGATGACCTTCAGGGCATGGTTGCTTTGACCGCTCTCTGCTACGTAGGCGTGACCAGATGGATTACTAATTACAACGCATAAATATCGGTTCATTAGCATAATCACCGCATAACCAAGCATAATTTTTGGATGGTATATTCTATTTGATTATTTTGTCTCTATTGTGCCCATTTTTTAAATTACAACCAAACCAACATATTCTCTTTTATTGGTATGTGGCCACAATTTTTTAATTATAGCCAACCAACATATTCTCTTTTATTTGCACGTGCAAGCTACCACCGGCAATAATTTATGGAGTCCCTTGTTCTGCTCATGTTTATCGACACAACTTCCTTATTTTCAAATAACCTCCTAATTTCCAGACAATCTAGGGGCATATAAAAATTGGTGTTAGTATAAAGCTCCAAGGAGAGTTAGTTTATGTCCATCAACAGAATAGGGAAGGTCCATAGTTCACTCCCCCATGTGGCCTAAGTTTTTTGTTGTTCATCCTACAGAAAAAGAAATGTGTGGGCCCAGTTGGCCCTACCTGGGGACAAAAAAATTAGGAACTACATGCGGAATGGATGGAACAAAAGCTATATGTATATTTTTGTCTTTTCTTGGGCCAGCTACGTGAGAGCGACTACATGATGCCAGTTGCGTCAAATAGCATGTGAGGCGCACAACAGTTCGTGTCTGGGCCAACCCACTGGCAGCCACTGAAATAACCTGCGTTTGTAAGGCGCGAGAAAAAAATTCTAAAAAAACAAAGTCTTGAATGATCAAAGTCATGACCTCAAAGACCCGACCACATGTTGGTAGCCACTAGAAAAAGCACGTACCACTAACCAATGGCTAGTGCGAATAATTAACAACATACTGCAGTGTCGGATTCAAAATATTCTTTTATTTTGTACCTCTTCGAAAATAATAGTTATTATGAATTGTGGAATATTCTTAGAAATGTGAATAATTTTTTAAAATATTAACAATTTTTTGAAAATTCCATACATTTTTCATAAACATTTTTTCAAAATTTGATAGAGGTTCATTTTTTGAAATTCACAAACATTGTTTGAAAACATGAATTTTTTTAAAAACACGGACACTTTTGAAAAACGGGAACACGAACTGAACATTCAGAACAATTTTTAAAAAATGTTCTTTTTATAAACATGAACATTACTTTCATTTGTGGATATTTCACTAAACCAAGAATATTTTTAAATTTGGAACATTTTTGAAAATGATTTTTTCGAAAATATCTGACAATTTTGGAAAACACATACATTTTTTGAACTTTGAAAAAAAATTCAAAACGAGAACAAAAAAATTGAAATTCCAAAAAATTTTCAAAACAAGAACACACTTTTGGAATTCCGAACAATTTTGAAAAGTTGGAAAAAACAAATTTTTTAACATTTCTTAATTTTTTCTAATTTACGAAAAAAGTAGAAAAGAAAAATAAACATGGAAGGGAAAATTTTAAAAAGAGAAAGGACGAAGATTGTTTTTGTGAATCAGGAACATTTTTAAAATGCAATGTTTTTTGAAAATCTGGAACAATTTTGGAACCAAAGCATTTTTCTTAATATTTTTTTAGAATAATGAACAAATTTCGGGGTAGAACACTAATTTGAACTTCCAAACATTTTCCAAAACTAGCATAATTTTGTAATTTTAAACATTTGTTAAAAAATTTAAAAATAATTGAAATTCCGAAAATTTTCTAAAACAAATTGTGGTTTTGAAAAAAGGAAAAAATAAAAAAAGGAAAAGAAACTTGGAAGGGAAAAAGAAACAAGACAAAAAAGAGAGAAAGGAACAAAAAAATATAGAAACATAAGACAGGAAAAAACAAAAATGGGCTGGCCTAGTCTTGAGCGCCATGTGCGAACTATAACTATTTACCGCATTGTTCAGCTGCATGGGCAGGAAAATAGGTGGCTGGCTTCGCTGGGCCACAACGCATGCGACCCAGGTATGAAATTCTAGAGAAACCGTCTTTTCTTCTCTAGCAGACGGACACACAAAACTTAGTACCATCTCAGATAAAACCTTTTTGATGGTGAACGGATGAAAAGTTCGACGAAAAGCACCTTGCTTTATTAGTACAAGCACATATGCCCATGCGTTGCAACGGGGAGAAAAATAGTATGTATTTAAAGTCAGTGAGAATTATATTTGCAAGCAAAACCCTGTGCATAGGAAATAGGAATATTTAGCATCTTGGCTTCACCGCGTGTGAAGGAATCAATCTGCTATTTTTCTAGTCATTGATCGAGGGCATTTAAGATTTTTGTTACGTGGTCGTACGCCAGAGAAGGCCCATAAGTTATTCAATCTACTCCCCCTTTCAATCCTTCCAAACAACGGATTTTATGGTATAAAGTTTCTGAATATTGTAGGAAACATGAAAAAAAATCCTGAATATTTTTTTGAAAATTATGTACACTTTGCAAAAATGAGAACAAAATATTAAAGGGAAATTCTTTTAAAATTCACAAACATTTTCTGAAAACACTAAAAGTTTAATAAAAATATGAACATCATGTGAATTTGTCAACAATTTTTTCAAACGGGAACATGTGTTGAAAATTCATAAGATTTTTAGAAAATGTTTATATTTTATGAGGATTATATTTAATTTTGCAAATTTCACTAAAACATGGATATTTTTTAAATTTGAAGCATTTTTAAAATGCTATTTTCTTTTTAAAAATCCCAAACAATTTTGAAAATCAATATTTTTTTAAAAAGGGCAACTTTTGCAAGTTCCGCATATGTTCTAAAATAGCAAAAAAATTGTGGAATTCTAAACATTTTCTGGAAATAATTATTCTGAATGTTTTTTCGGAATTTTTAATTTATGGAATAAATTATAAAAGAAAATAAACATGGAAGGGAAAAAATAGATAGGGAAAGGAGAATAAAAATAGAAGTAAAACAGAGAAAAAAAAAGAAAAATGGGCCAGTGCATTCTTGATTGTCCTGTGCGAAAGTCCGGCTATTTGTTGCCCAGGGCGAAAAAAAGAGTTTTCCCAGCTGCGTGGGTAGAAAAATAAGTGGGCTGGCTTCGCTCGGCCACAGAGCTTGGCCCACATACGAAAATTCTTTTTCTAGCAGACAAACACATATGAATTTAGTACCACATCGGGTAGAAAAAAATATTTCTGACGATGAACGGATGAAAAATTGGCGAAACGCACCTTACTTTATTAGTACGATAGAGGTATAGGTATAGAAGAAAATATAATAGTCTCGGTTGGTGATATGTTCATAGTACTATATGGACGTTTTATTAGTAATTTAAAAGGAAAATATACATTGGGAAGTGGTATGAATATACACCAAAAGCCAGTGTTACAATATTCTTGTTTGGGCTGCATGCAGGAAGAGATATGATTGGACACATGTCATAAAGAGACCAACATGCATAAATGTGAAATCATGAATCTAGACAACTTGATTTGATTAAAACAAAGAGATAGGGTCATTTATGTGAGATTCATTGGTGGTTGAGGGGTGTGATAACAGATACACTATAGTTAATGCAACGGAGGTGATATCATAAACATCCAAACAGTGCATCCAACTTTGTATCCATCCTAACTTCTGACCATTCATACCGGATATCTGCTAATTGGTGACATCGTTCCATCCAAAGGGTGCAGTCCACTTTGTATCCATACTATCTTCACCATCCATATCATATATCTGCCGACCTGTGACATTAGATCATCCAAAGGGTGCAACCTAATTTGTATTAATTCTAACTTCTAACCATCCATATCGGCTATCTGATGACTCGTGACATCAGACCATCCAAAGGGCATCACCCATTTTGTACCCATTCTAGTTTATAGCCATCCATATCCAAACTATTACTATTTCAACTAACTTGAATAACCAAGGACTGAATTTGACTATGGATTCATATAACTCGAGAAGTTTTTATTTGGTTATAATCCAAAAAGAAAAAAGAAAGGTTTAACAAGTCGTTTGACCTATCAGCTCCCCAATGCTTAACCCGACGGACTAATTCTATAGTTCTGTTTTAGTAGAAACTTGATTGATTCGTTCCTGTATAAACAGCTAAAGGAAAGGCTTCTGATCACTATTCACATTTTAGGAGACCAGGTCAGACTATTTGGACATGATCAACTAGTAGTTAAAGGAGAGTGTTGTATTATATTTGAACCTTTGTTTCTAGTGTAGACTTATGGACCTCACAGGGAAAATTGCTTATGAATGTAATGTCATTTTCAAAAATTTAAGGGTCACACATTGACACTGAGTCTAAGCTCATTATTTTTATGTTGAGACAGGAAGCTAGGTAGTTAGTGTCCATTAAGGAAATGTGTGCAGACGACTAGGGTATATGCACAGTCGATTGGTTGGAACGCCGACATGACGGATGAATGCCCGGGCAAACAGAGTATCCACGCAGACTGCATGAGAATGCTTTGTAACCAGGTAACCAAAAACAAGCATGTGCGGGGCAGCTGAGTAGGTAGGTGTCTAGAAGGACCATTTAGGTGAGATATCACATATGGGGTTCCCGACAGCATGTTCATGCCTGGAGCCAATGTGCCAAACTACCCATGTTTGGGCCAGGCCACACCCGTCTCATGTGAATCTGATGCCCCTACCTGGTGGATCAAACTCTCGGCCTTGGAACCACCGCAGGCTAGGGCATCACTACAAAAAAATACACATCCATGACATTATGGCCCGAACGATAACTTTTTCTGTCATGGTTATGACAATTCTATGACGATAATTGTGACAAAAACGCGTATCATGATAGATGTGGTGGGCTCCTACTTCCATGACCAAAAAATATAACAGAAAATGGGATTTTCATCCTAGGCGGGCTGGAGTGGGCTGTCCATGATCTAAAATATGGTGGTAGAAGTGAGGGGGGGGGGATTTCGGGGAGTTCCCGATTACGATGAGTGGTCGGGGCCGAGCGATGCAGTGTGATTTGCGCGTTTCTCTCGTACTCGCGTGTGCGGGGCGCTTGCTAACTGAACCCGAGCAAGGCATTCGCTTACTGAACCCGAGCAAACGCAATGCTATGTATAGAAGCCGAGGGATCGATCCCTTCGCTGCTAACTGAACCCTATCGATTTCTTCGCCGCTAACTAAACCCGATCAATTCCTTCACTGGTGCTGCTAACTGAACCCGAGCGGTCGATCGTTGCTGCTGTCTAATGAAACTGATCGAGCCTCCGTGCGAGATGTAGCTAGCCGGTGTTGGGTTGCCTCTCGATGAAGAGTTACCATTGCTGCCGTGCCTGTGATATGTAGAACGAGTCAACGCGTGGTGACCTAGCGGTCGGTTGGTTGGCTGTGGATGAACAGTTCCTGTTGTTCTTGCTGCCCGCTCATACGTACGCCCTGCACCCCAGCCAGTAGGGGTTGGATGAACAGGACGTCATGGTAGTAGGCGGTTGCCACTAGATGAGAAGGACCCCGAGGAGGCCACCACACTCCAGCCGGTTGGGAATTGATGAACAGGACCCCTTGGGGGCTGGATGAACAGTAGCTAGTGGAGGCTGGAGGGAGTCAATGGTGGATGAACATTAGCCATGGAGGATGGAGCGAGGCAGTAGATAGTGGATGAATAGTAGCCCGTAGAGTCCCATTTTGCGGTACGCCACACCCCTCCCAATGAACAGGACCCCTTTTCGAGTGTAGGCGCTCGAACAGAAGTCTGTTTCCTCCGTTTTGCGGTACGCGAGACCCCTCCCAATCGACAGGACCTCGTTCGACAGTAGACGGTCGAACGGAAGTCCATTTCCTCCTTTTTATGGTACGCCAAACCCCTCCCGATGCACATGACCCCCTTTCAAATGTACGCGTTGAACAAAAGGTTGTTTCCTCTGTTTCGCGGAACACAAGACCCTGTTTCGGCTGTTCCATCTAAGCCGGTTGGCTCCCGATGAAAAAGACACATTTCGTTGCCTCCCGATGAACACGACGCTGTTTCTCCGTTCTGACCCAGCCGGTGGGTTTCCGATGAACAGGACGCCATTGCTGCCATCCATTGCCTCTTCATGTACACGAGCCCTGGCCGTACATATGCGTGAATACGCGTTCGATACCCCGCCTGTATGTACGTACGTGGCCGTATTTTTGGCATGTGGCTATACGTACGTGTACACAGTTTAGATGGGACTTCCTGAACTGCTACGTTAGGGGCTCTACTATGACACGTGTGCTATTTACTCGGCCACGGTTCATCATTGCAGAGAGACCGGTCGACCAGTATGTACGTACACGGTCGCGACCATACAGACAATGCTACGTACGTTCGACTGGGTGGGTCCCAGCTGTTAGGGAGGATAAGGACGCACTTTCCTTGCGTGTGAAGATATAGCTGCTGGTCCCAACTGTTAGGGGAGGAATCTTTTTTGTTTTGCGAGTAATAAGGAGGCACTTCCTTGTGTTCGAAGATGTAGCTGGTGGGTCCAACTATCAGCCTCACCACCTATAGTCCTCTTATGTTGGCTATCATTCTTTGACCTCGTTGACCGCGCCATACCGAGAGCATCAAGGCGGTGGACGACGGAGAGGCCTAGGAAGGGAACGACGCAGAGCCAGGGAAGATGCGGCAGGTGGATGCCCATGCGGAGGGGAGTACGAGCGTTTATTGGGAGGGTGGATGACTAGAGGGAAGGCCTGGCCAGCGATGGTAGTAGGGTCGGGCGGTGAGGCCTGCGCGGCAGCACAACCGGCCACGGGAGGCTGGAGCGGGCGGTACAACGGGCACTGGTTCGGGCGGCTGGACAAGAATACCAGTGGTTGAAGATGCAGCAGGGCTATTGGATTAACATCCAATGGTTACTGCACCTAGAATCGTTTATTGACTAAGTCGACAAAGCCCTGGGTATGCATCAACTAAGTAGGCCCACAAGTCAACCTCCAAATATGGTGGATCCCAGCTAGCAAGGGGAGGAATCATTTATTGCATGTAATGAGGAGGCACTTCCTTGCGTGCAAAGATGTAACTAGTGGGTCCAAGCTGTCATGGATGAAAACTTTTTTTCCGCGTGATAAGAAGGCACTTCCTTGCGTGCAAAGATGTAGTTGGTGGGTCAAACCTGTTCAGGGGAGAAATCATTTATTTTCGCATAATAAGGAGGCACTTGTTTGCGTGCGGCATGGACCATGTGGGTCCCTACTGTCAGCCACTCCACGTACATCCCTCTTATGATGACTGTCGTTTGTTGACGAAGTTGACCATGCTGCATCGAGAGAACCAACGCGATGGACGACGGCGAGGCCTAGGAAGGGAACGACCCGGAGGCGGCGAAGACACAGTAGTGGTGCCCATGCGGAGGGGAGTACGAGGGTTCACTGGTTTGGCTGCGGTGTGAGGCCACCGTCGCTGGAGAATAATAGGAGGTGTTGGTGAGTAGATGAATGGCTTGGACGGTGATGGGAGTAGGGTCGGCCGGTCAGGCCTAAACTGCAGCACAGCCGGCCATGAAAGGCAGGAGCAGGCGGTACCGTGGGCGATGGTTTGGGCGGCTGAAGCAAGAATATCCGCGTTGAAGAAACACATACTTACAACCACGCTACAAGAGAGTAAATACGACAACGTACATACATACGGGTGGGGTATCGAACACGTACAACGATGACGTCCTGTTTATTGGAAGCCAACCGGCTGGGTCGGAACGGAGGAAACAACGTCGTGTTCATCGGGAGGCAACCGATTGGGTCGGAATACGTCTTGTTCATCGGGAGCCAACCGGCTTGGACAGAACAGCCGAAACATGGTCTGGGTGCCGCAGAACGAAGGAAACAGCCTGATGTTCGACCACATATGGTCAAAACGGGGTCCTGTTCATCAGGAAGGGTCCGGCGTACCGCAAAACGAAGGAAACAGACTTGTCGCCAAATGCCTATGGTCAAAAAGGGGTCCTGTTGATCGGGAGGGGTGTAGCTTACCGCAAAACGGAGGAAACAGACTTCTGATCGAGCGCCTATGGTCAAAACAGGGCCTTGTTCATCGGGGGCGGTGTGGCGTACTGCAAAACCGGACTCCACGGGCTACTGTTCATCCACCGTTCACTACCTTCACAGGCTATTGTTCCTCCACCGTCGACCTTCTCAAGCCTCCACCCGCTACTGTTCATCCACCGTCGACTTTCTCCAGCCTCCATGAGCTACTATTCATCGATGGGCTATTGTTTATCCAGCCTCCACCGGCTAATGTTCATCCAACCTCCACTGGGGTCCTGCTCATCCACCCCCAATCGGCTGGGGTGTGTGGTAGCCTCCTCGGGGTCTTGTTCGTCCAGTGGCTACCGCCTACACACGGCCGGGGTCCTATTCATCCATCCTCCACCGGGAACTATTCATCCACAACCAACCAACCGGCTAGGTCGACTCACCACGTCTTGACTCGTTCTACGTATCACACACAGGAAAGCAACGGACATTGTTCATCCAGAGGCAACCCCCAACTAGATAGCTACATCTCGCACGGGGGTTCGATCGGCTTCAGTAAGCAGCAGCAGCGATCAATCGGGTTCAGTTAGTAGCGAAGGAGTCAATCAGGTTTAGTTTGCAGCGAAGGGATCGATTGATCGGCTTCAGTACGTAGTAGTGCAATCGCTTGGGTTTAGTAAGCGAACACCTCTCGCTCGGGTTCAGTTATAGCGACACGGCTCGCACCACGCGCACATGCGAGAGAGAAACGCGCAAACCACACTGCATCGCTCGTCCCCGACCACCCATCGTAACCGGGAACCCCGTGAAAATTTCCTCGCCCTCACTTCTACCACGATTGTTTATGTCATGAAAGGCCCAAAGAATGTCATGCAAGTGCGTCCCTGGCCCGCCAAGGATGAAAAGCCCATCTTTTGTAATGATTTTTTTTCATAGAAGTAGGAGCCCACCACATCTATGATGATACATGTTTTTGTCACAATTATCGTCATAGAAGTGTCATAACCATGACATAAAAAAATTCGTTCGGGCCATAATGTCACAGATGTGCCTTTTTTTGTAGTGTCAGCCCGATATTTGGACTTTGTGATTTCCAGGTGAATGGTTCCGAGTCGCCTTGGTTGTTATGAATAGGAATCCTAGTTCCGATGGTTCAAGTCATGTACCATAGGGAGGGGGTGTGACCGGCCTCTCTATTGACCCGACTATTGGGTTGCCCTGGACAGCTAAAGAAGGGCATGAGCAACGATCACTTAACTAGGACGGGTCCTGATACAGTTTGAATGCAAACGAAGGAGAGGGTGAAGTAAGTCGAGGATTGCGCCATACTGCCAGAGAAGTTGCCATAGGAGTTGGTACTGCCAGAGGAGTTGGTCCCTGCGCTAATCAGAGATGCTCAAGTTGTCATCACGAGCAAAAGGTATACATAAAAAGAAGGTCTACTACACGTGCCGCCCATAGATTGCTTGACTTTCTGGTGTAGTAGGTGTGTTTTGTGATCTTTGCCTAACCTTGGGATGCTATGGACATGCCAGTTAGAGGGTCGATCGGGTGGGGGCATGTGAGACATAAATCGAATTTGAGAAAGTAGTAGTGGCGGTTAGGAAAATAGACCCCCCATAGCTACATCCATTCCAGTGACGGGCGTCAACTAATACCTGTCACAGGTAAACTCTTAAAAATTAGCCGGCGAGATGGGAAGAGCAGTGGTGGGCACTACATAAACCAGTGGCGGTGTGTGGAAACATGTTCGCCACAACTACGTTTCGGCAAGCCACGCCAAAAATTACAAAATATGACAAAGTGTGCAGTGGCTGGTGTCTGTGCCCGCCCTCCACTTCTCACTCTGCAAACTTACCCCCACGCCCGCCTGACCCAGACTAATCCATTTTCAGTAGTCTTGTCGGTTCCCCCCCCTTCTGTGTGTGCCCATATCACTCCGTCGTCCCTCCTATCCGTCGGAGGCTCCTTCCACGCCATCCGCTGCCGGATCTGCCTTCTACACCGTCCGCCGCCACAACCGTCAGAACAGCCGTCCCTCTGCACTTCTGTCCGCCATCGGATCTACCCACGGTATAGTATCTCCCCTCCCATCCGCTGTTGCTCTAGATACATTATATATTGGCTCCAATTAGGTAGGGTTAGGGTCTGCTTCTAGATATTTTGTAGATTAAACTATGCTTTATGGTTTCATCTTCCTGTGTGATTGATGTAATATTCATCTACTACCTTAATTTAGGTAGGTTAATTAGCCTCTAGATAAATACTTTTGCACTGCAATGGAGAGTGGAAATGTGGTTTGATTATTATTTTTGCATTCCAATATATAGTGGCAATGTTAGCCATCTGCCGTGTTGTACATGTACTATTTTATTTGTAGGGATTCAACAATGAGTGCCAACATTTTGGTGATACTTTGATTCATTTCTGTTTCACCAAATTTCTGTCACTCAATATGTTCACTTTTTAAGCAAAGGTCATGCCGAATTTCATTTATGTCACTCATTATGAGTGGCATTGTAATATCTCACATTGTGCAAGTGCATGGGATTAGCATGTTTAAGTTGCTTACATATGAGTGGAATTGAGTCGACTTTACTTACATATGACAAGTGCATGGGCTTAGCATGTTATTTACAGGGATTTAAAAATGACTACCAACGTTTTGGTGAAACGTTAATTAACTTCTGATTCGTCAAATTTCTGGTATTCAATATGTTAAATATCCAGCAAAGGTCATGTTGATTTTTTTACCCTTCTTAGACGGTTCCTCTTCTCAATATTACTTCCATAAGCTAGTTTTCATGTCAACTATTTAAAATTGATAAGTTCTTCATATTGATCACTAGGGATCATGAGGCGTAATAACTGCCATATCTGTAAAAGTCCATGTATGAACAGTTTGCTAACTACAGTACAATTTGGGATCTTCTTGAAGAAGGGGTTTCAAAAATCAGTGGTAACGGTCTTCAACTTCTATTAGTTTTCAATTCTAACCATTTGTTTAATCCTTTTACTAACTTTATTGCTAATTATCAACTTTTGCATAGTGTATCCTGTGCAACATAAGGGTTGACTTCAACAATTTATGTCGTAACATTATGGACTTGAGGATGATAAGAGGTGCATACTCAAACTAGATGTGCGTAAACAAAGGGATAGAACCATCATAGCCATCCCTGGATGGAAGAAGTACATTTCACATGATGACCTCATCGGAGGAGAGTACATAACATTTTCCTTGAAAGAAACAGTCAACGGGTTAAGGACACTATATTTCTCCAGCCAAGATGATGAGGTTGACGAAGATGATTAGGATGACCAGGATCAAGCGATAGCCCAGGATGACCATGATGATGGGGACAACCAAGATGATGAGGACGGCGAGGAAGATCAGGGCAACCAGGATGATGACGACAGCCAGAATGATGAGGATCAGCAATATGATCAGGATATCAAACATGATTACAATTATGGTCCCTTTTAGTTCTGTAATTTTCTCTCAAAGAATGAAGAAGCTTACTCAAGATGAGACCATGATTCATTGCGATGCTACCATCTAGTGTGGCCTTCTTGGGGGAGCCCTTTGTACATCATTTAACTAAGACCAACGTCGCCAGAAACATCAACGTGAGATGTTTTGTATTATTTCGTATATTTTTTAGTTCATAACCAATCAACGTGAGATGTTTTGTATTTAGCTTATTGGCTTCACCGTGTGTGAAGGAATCATCTGCTATTTGTCTAGTCATTGATCGAGGGCATTTAAGATTTTTGTTACGTCATCGTACGCCAGAGAAGGCCCATGAGTTATTCAATCTACTCTTCCTTTCAATCCTTCCAATCAACGGATTTTAAGGTATAAAGTTTCTTAATATTGTAGGAAACATGAAAAAGATCCTGAATATTTTTTTGAAAATTATGTACACTTTTGAAAAAACGAGAACAAAATATTAAAGGGAACGTCTTTTCAAATTCACAAACATTTTCTGAAAACACCAACTTTTTAATAAAAATATGAACACCATTTGAATTTGTCAACATCTTTTTTCAAACGGGAACATGTGTTGAAAATTCATAAGATTTTTAGAAAATGTGTATCTTTTACGAGGATTATATTAAAATTTGCAATTTTCACTAAAACATGGATATTTTTTAAATTTGGAGCATTTTTTAAAATGCCATTTTCTTTTTTAAAATCCCAAACAATTTTGAAAATCAATGTTTTTTTAAAGTGCAACTTTTTGCAAGTTCCGCATAATTTTCAAAATAGCAACAAAATTGTGGAATTCTAAACATTTTCCAGAAATAATTATTCTGAATGTTTTTTTGGAAATTTTTAATTTATGGAATAAATTCTAAAAGAAAATAAACATGGAAGGGAAAAAATAGATAGGAATAGAAGAATAAAAATAGAAGTAAAACACAGAAAAAAAGAAAAATGGGCCAGTGCATTCTTGATTGTCGCGTGCGAAAGTCCGGCTATTTGTTGCCCAGGGCGAAAAAAGAGTTTTCCCAGCTGCGTGGGCAGAAAAATAAGTGGGCTGGCTTCGCTCGGCCACAGCGCGTGGCCCACATACAAAAATGCTTTTTCTAGCAAACAAACACATATGAATTTAGTACCACATCGGGAAGAAAAAAATATTTTCGACGATGAACGGATGAAAAAATTGGCGAAACACACCTTACTTTATTAGTACGTATAGAGGTATAGGTATAGAAGAAAATATAATAGTCTCGGTTGCTAATATCTTCATAGTAGTATATGGACGTTTTATTAGTAGTTTAAAAGGAAAATATACATTGGGAAGTGGTATGAATATACACCAAAAGCCAGTATTACAATTTTCTTGTTTGGGCTGCATGCACGAAGAGATATGATTGGACACATGTCATAAAGAGACCAACATGCATAAATGTGAAATCATGAATCTAGACAACTTGATTTGATTAAAACAAAGAGATAGGGTCATTTCTGTGAGATCTATTAGTGGTTGAGGGGTGTGATAACAGATACACTATAGTCAATGCAACGGAGGTGATATCATAAACATCCAAAGAGTGCATCCAACTTTGTATCCATCCTAACTTCTGACCATCCATACCGGATATCTGCTAATTGGTGACATCGGACCATCCAAAGGGTGCAGTCCACTTTGTATCCATACTATCTTCACCATCCATATCGTATATCTGCTGACCTGTGACATTAGATCATCGAAAGGGTGCAACCTACTTTGTATCAATTCTAACTTCTAACCATCCATATCGGCTATCTGATGACTCGTGACATCAGACCATCCAAAGGGCATCACCCATTTTGTACCCATTCTAGTTTATAGCCATCCATATCCAAACTATTACTATTTCATCTAACTTGAATAACCAAGGACTGAATTTGACTATGGATTCTGATAACTCGAGAAGTTTTTATTTGGTTATGATCCAAAAAGAAAAAAGAAAGGTTTAACAAGCCGTTTGACCTATCAGCTCCCCAATGCTTAACCCGACGGACTAATTCTACAGTTCTGTTTTAATAGAAACTTGATTGATTCGTTCCTGTATAAACAGCTAAAGGAAAGGCTTCTGATCACTATTCACATTTTAGGAGACCAGGTCAGACTATTTGGACATGATCAACTAGTAGTTGAAGGAGAGTGTTGTATTATATTTGAACCTTTGTTTCTAGTCTAGACTTATGGACCTCACAGGGAAAATTGCTTATGAAAGTAATGTTGTTTTCAAAAATTTAAGGTTCACACATTAACACTGAGTCTAGGATTATTATTTTTATGTTGAGAGAGGAAGCTAGGTAGTTATTGCCCATTACGGAAATGTGTGCAGACGACTAGGGTATATGCACAGTCGATTGGTTGGAAAGCCGACATGATGGATGAATGCCCGGATGACTGCATGAGAATGCTTTGTAACCAGGTAACCAGAAACAAGAACGGGCGGGGCAGCTGAGTAGGTAGGTGTCTAGAAGGCCCATTTAGGTAAGATATCATATATGGGGTTCCCGACAGCGTGTTCATGCCTGGAGCCAATGTGCCGAACTACCCATGTTTGGGCCAGGCCACACCCGTCTCATGTGAATCTGATTCCCCTACCTGGTGGAGCAAACTCTCGGCCTTGGAACCACCGCAGGCTTGGGTGTCACTACAAAAAAAATACACATCCATGACATTATGGCCCGAATGATAACTTTTTATGTCATGGTTATGACAATTCTATGACGATAATTGTGACAAAAACGCGTATCATGATAGATGTGGTCGGCTCCTACTTCCATGACAAAAAATTATGACAGAAAATGGGATTTTCGTCCTGGGAGGGCTGGAGTGGGTCGTCCATGATGTAAAAATGGTGGTAGAAGTGAGGGGGGGGGGTCCGGGGAGTTCCTGGTTACGGTGAGTGGTGGGGGCCAAGCGATGCAGTGTGATTTTTGCGTTTCTCTCGTACACGCGTGTGCGGGGAGCTTGCTAACTGAACCCGAGCAAGGCGTTCGCTTACTGAACCCGAGCAAACACAGTGCTATGTATAGAAGCGGAGGGATCGATCCCTTCGCTGCTAACTGAACGCTATTGATTTCTTCGCCGCTAACTAAACATGATCAATTCCTTCACTAGTGTTGCTAACTGAACCCGAGCGGTCGATCGCTGCTGCTGCTTACTGAAGCCGATCGAGCCTCCGTGTGAGGTGTAGCTAGCCGGTGTTGGGTTGCCTCTCGATGAACAGTTACTATTGCTGCCGCGCGCGATATGTAGAACGGGGCAAGGCGTGGTGACCTAGCGGTCGGTTGGTTGGCTATGGATGAACAATTCCTGTTGTTCTTGCCGGCCGCTCGTACGTACGCCCCGCACCCCAGCCGGTAGGGGTTGGATGAACAGGACGTCGTGGTAGTAGGCGGTTGCCACTAGATGAGAAGGACCCCGAGGAGGCCACCACACTCCAACCGGTTGGGAATTGATGAACAGGACCCCGTGGAGGCTGGATGAACAGTAGCCAGTGGAGGCTGGAGGGAGTCGATGGTGGATGAACATTAGCCGTGGAGGACGGAGCGAGGCAGTAGACGGTGGATGAATAGTAGCCCGTAGAGTCCCATTTTGCGGTACGCCATGATACGTCTCCATCGTATCTATAATTTTTTATTGTTCCATGCCAATATTATGCAAATTTCCTATACTTTTGGTAACTTTTTATACTATTTTTTGGGACTAACATATTGATCCAATGCCCAGTGCCAGTTCCTATTTGTTGCATGGTTTATGCTTCGCAGAAACCCCATATCAAACGGAATCCAAACGGAATAAAAACGGAAGGAGAATATTTTTGGAATATTTGGAGAATATGGGAAGAAGAATCAATGCGAGACGGTTCCTGAGGTGGCCATGAGACAGGGGGCGCGCCTGCCCCCCTCGTGGGCCACCCGTCAGGCGGTTGCGGCTCTTCTTCGGCCGCAAGAAAGCTAATTTTTGAAAAAAAACCGTGGCGAAGGTTTCAATCCAATCGGAGTTACGGATCTCCGGATATAAAAGAAACGATGCAAGGGCAGAATACGAGAACGCAGAAACAGAGATAGACAGAGAGATAGATCCAATCTCGGAGGGGCTCTCGCCCCTCCCACGCCATGGGAGCCAAGGACCAGAGGGGAAACCCTTCTCCCATCTAGGGAGGAGGTAAAAGGAAGAAGAAGAAGAAGGGGGGCTCTATCCCCCTTGCTTCCGGTGGCGCCGGAGCGCTGCCCGGGGCCATCGTCATCACCACGATCTTCACCAACACCGCCCTCATCTTCACCAACATCTCCATGACCTTCCCCTTCTATATTCAGCGGTCCACTCTCCCGCAACCCGCTGTACCCTCTACTTGAACATGGTGCTTTATGCTTCATATTATGATCCAATGATGTGTTGCCATCCTATGATGTTCTAGTAGATTTTCGTTGTCCTAATTTTTGTAGAATTTTTTGGGTACCATAAGTATGGTGAATGTTCAGATTGTTATAGACTGTTCTGTTTTAGACAGATTCTGTTTTGATGCATAGTTTACTTGTTTTGATGAAACTATCAATTTCTATCAGTGGATTAAGCCATGGAAAAGCTATATTACAGTAGACACAATGCAAAAACAAAATATGAGTTGGTGTTCAACAGTACTTAGAGTAGTGATTTGCTTTATTATACTAACGGATCTTACCGAGTTTTCTTTTGAAGTTTTGTGTGGATGAAGTGTTCGATGATCGAGAAGGTCTCGATGTGAGAAGAAGGAAGAGAGGCAAGAGCTCAAGCTTGGGGATGCCCGAGGCACCCCAAGTAAATATTCAAGGAGACTCAAGCGTCTAAGCTTGGGGATGCCTGGAAGGCATCCCCTCTTTCTTCAACAAGTATCGGTATGTTTTCGGATTCGTTTCATTCATGCGATATGTGCAATCTTGGAGTGTCTTTTGCATTTAGTTTTCATTTTTCTTTTATGCACCATGCTGGTATGAGATAGTCCTTGGTTGATTTATAGAATGCTCATTGCACTTCACTTATATCTTTTGAGTATGAGAATGCTTCATGTGCTTCACTTATATCATTTGAAGTTTGGATTGCCTGTTTATCTTCACATAGAAAACCGCCATTTGTAGAATGCTCTTTGCTTCACTTATATTTGTTAGAGCATGGGCGTATCTTTTGTAGAAAGAATTAAACTCTCTTGCTTCACTTATATCTATTTAGAGAGATGACAGGAATTGGTCATTCACATGGTTAGTCATAAAATCCTACATAAAACTTGTAGATCACTGAATATGATATGTTTGATTCCTTGCAATAGTTTTGCGATATAAAGGTGGTGATATTAGAGTCGTGCTAGTTGAGTAATTGTGAAATTGAGAAATACTTGTGTTGAGGTTTGCAAGTCCCGTAGCATGCACGTATGGTGAACCGTTATGTAACGAAGTTGGAGCATGAGGTGTTTTTTGATTGCTTTCCTTATGAGTGGCGGTCGGGGACGAGCGATAGTCTTTTCCTACCAATCTATCCCCCTAGGGGCATGCGTAGTAGTACTTTGCTTCAAGGGCTAATAAACTTCTGCAATAATTATATGAGTTCTTTATGACTAATGTGAGTCCATGGATTATACGCACTCTCACCCTTCCATCATTGCTAGCCTCTTCGGTACTGTGCATTGCCCTTTCTCACCTCGAGAGTTGGTGCAAACTTCGCCGGTGCATCCAAACCCCGTGATACGATACGCTCTATCACACATAAGCCTCATTATATCTTCCTCAAAACAGCCACCATACCTACCTATCATGGCATTTCCATAGCCATTCTGAGATATATTGCCATGCAACTTCCATCATCATCATATACATGATTTGAGAATTTACTGTCATATTGCTTTGCATGATCGTAAGATAGCTAGCATGATGTTTTCATGGCTTGTCCATTTTTTGATGTCATTGCTACGCTAGATCATTGCACATCCCGGTACACCGCCGGAGGCATTCATATAGAGTCATATCTTTGTTCTATCGAGTTGTAATATTGAGTTGTAAGCAAATAAAAGTGTGATGATCATCATTATTAGAGCATTGACCCAGTGAGGAAAGGATGATGGAGACTACAATTCCCCCATAAGTCGGGATGAGACTCCGGACTTTATGAAAAATAAAAGAGGCCAAAGAAGCCCAAATAAAAAAAGGCCAAAGAAGCCCACCAAAAAATAAATAAATAAATAAATAAATGAGAGAAAAAGAGAAGAGGGGCAATGTTAGTATCCTTTTACCACACTTGTGCTTCAGAGTAGCACCATGTTCTTCATAGATTGAGTCTCCTATGCTTTCACTTTTATATACTAGTGGGAATTTTCATTATAGAACTTGGCTTGTATATCCCGATGATGGGCTTCCTCAAATGCCCGAGGTCTTCATGAGCAAGCAAGTTGGACGCACACCCACTTAGTTTCTAGTTTGAGCTTTCATACACTTATAACTCTTACTGCATCCGTTGCATTGCAATCCCTAGTCCTCGCATTGACATCAATTGATGGGCATCTCCACAGCTCGTTGATTAGCCGCGTCGATGTGAGACTTTATCCTTTTTGTCTTCTCCACACAACCTCCATCATCATATGCTATTCCACCTATAGTGCTATGTCCATGGCTTGCGCTCATGTATTGCATGAGGTTTGAAAAGGTTGAAGCGCATTAAAAAGTATGAACCAATTGCTCGGCTTGTTATCGGGGTTGTGCATGATTTCAATACTTTGTGTGGTGAAGATGGAGCATAGCCAGACTATATGATTTTGTAGGGATGAGCTTTCTCTGGCTATGTTATTTCGATAAGACATAATTGCTTGGTTGGTATGCTTGAAGTATTATTGTTTTTATGTCAAATGATAGACTATTGCTTTGAATCACTCGTGTCTTAATATTCATGCCATGATTAGATTACATGATCGAGATTATGCTAGGTAGCATTCACATCAAAAACTATCTTTTTTATCATTTGCCTACTCGAGGACGAGCAGGAACTAAGCTTGGGGATGCTGATACGTCTCCGTCATATCTATAATTTTTGATTGTTCCATGCCAATATTATGCAACTTTCATATACTTTTGGCAACTTTTTATACTATTTTTTGGGACTAACATATTGATCCAGTGCCCAGTGCCAGTTCCTATTTGTTGCATGTTTTATGTTTCGCAGAAACGCCATATCAAACGGGATCCAAACGGAATAAAAACGGACAGAGAATATTTTTGGAATATTTAGAGAATATGGGAAGAAGAATCAACGCGAGACAGTGCCGAAGGTGGCCACGAGACAGGGTGGCACGCCTGCCTCCCCTGGGAGCGCCTGCCCCCTCGTGGGCCACCCGTCAGGCAGTTGCTGCTCTTCTTCGGCCGCAAGAAAGCTAATTTTCGGAAACAAATCGTGGCGAAGGTTTCAATCCAATCGGAGTTACGAATCTCTGGATATAAAAGAATACGAGAACGCAGAAACATAGAGAGACAGAGAGATAGATCCAATCTCGGAGGGGCTCTCGCCCCTCCCACGCCATGGGAGCCAAGGACCAGAGGGGAAACCCTTCTCCCATCTAGGGACTAGGGACACTTATATTGCATGAAGTCCTCAAGATCGGCATTACGAACATATGCGTCAAATTCATTCTTGATGCCTGCATTGATCATAAATTCTTCTGACGGCCATTCACAAGGCCGCACATCAACTTCCCTTGGTGGCTCATCGTCTTGCTCACGCATTGCACGCCTGGGTCCTTTCTTTGTTGAAGAACCACCTTGGTACATTTTCCTAGACATATTTCTTCCGCTGAAAAATTTCTGAAATTTTTAGTAACTTCAAAATTAAAGTGAATCAAACTCAATAAAACTGATAGCAACTACTCCCATAAGTGCCTAGAGCCTTTATCATGCATTAGAATTACTTGGGACCTCATAAATTTGACATGCAAGCTCAAGAACAGGGTCACCTAGGCAGCAAAATTTTGCAATGAATAAAGCACTAGAACAAAAACTAATTGGACCATTGGAGGAGTCACATACCAAAGAACAATCTCCCAAAGCAGTTTTGTGAATGGAGCTTTGAGCAAGGAGATCGAAAATCACAGCAAAATGAGCTAGAACTCGTGCTTGAGCTGGATGGGGATTTTTTTGGGAGGAAGATGGAGTGTGGGGGCACTACAAAAAAATACACTTCCGTGATGATACGTGTTTGTCAGAGTAGGTCGCGTTTTTGTCATGCATGTACATCCATGAAGATTTTATGATAGAATCAAGATAGTCATACCTGTGCTGTCGTAGAAGTGTTCCATGACATTACCAAAATTACCATCACGGAAGTGTCCACTTCCATGACGATAAATCGCGCGTCACAGAAGTGATTTCGTCAAGGGTGACCGACACGTGGCATCCACCGTAAGGGAACGCCGTTAAGCTATCGGATCGGGTTTTGGATCCGATAACCCGTTAACAGCCCCGACCAATGGGGATTTTCCACATGTAAAATCATCATTGGCTGGAGGAAACACGTGTCGGGTCATCGTTGGGACAGATGTCATCAACTCATTGGACTGAACGCGCCTATGATACGTTGACACGTGGCACGGCCCAACAGAGGCCCATTCCTGTGAAAAGGCCGGCCCAGTAAAAATTAGCAGGCCAGCCCATATAAGGCCTACTTGTGTCAAGTCCATTTAAGCCCACGGCCCATATGAGATGTGCCAATTCGGCCCGTCAATGGCTCGTTAAAGATTTGACACCATTGCAGCCCATCGTTAGTTCGAGCCCGTTAACAGCCCGCTACATATTTGGGCTCAATATCGGCGCGATGAGATATCGGCCTGTTAACGACCCATTTAATGGATGGGCCAATTTTCAGGATATACATCTTTCGGCCTTTTAGCGACCCATTTAAATGTTGGGCTAATTTCCGGCCCGGTGTCACTTTCAGCCTATTGACGGCCCATAAATCAGTTGGGCCATTTGTAGTCGGACCTGAGTTTTGGCCTTCTAGCGACCCATTTAAGTGTTGGGCCAATTCCCGGCCTTGTGTGCCTTTCGGCCTGTTAACGGACCATAAATGAGTAGGGCCATTTGTAGTCGGACCTTAGTTTTGGCCTTTTAACGGCCCATGCCCTTCATGGTCCAATACCAGCCTGGTTTCTCTTTCGGCCTGCTAAAGGCCCACAACACAGTTGGGCCATTTACAATACAACCTGACTTTCGGCCTCTTAGCGGCCCATGGTCTTCATGGTCCAGTACAAGCCCGCTGTCTCTTTCGGCCTGCTAAAGGCCTACAGTATAGTTGGGCCATATGTAGCCCAAACTTAGTAACGGCCTGTTAACGGCCCATGAAATAAATTGGGGCCACCTATTGCCCGCTTCGATGTCGTCCTGTTAACGACCCGGGAGGTAAGAGGGCCGACCATTAACTTTCGGCCTAGTAACGGCCCACTAACTTAATGGGCCCACTAAAGTTCGTACATATCTTTAGGCCAAATTAGATAATTTGAGCCCATTACGACGAGCAATTATGCACAGGACCAAAACCGATCAAGCAAAGGTACGGCATATAGGGAATAACGTTGCACATCCAGCATATATTACAGGAAATTACATCCACTGGGCAATCAAAGATTGATGCCAGTGCAAATAAATGAGAAGAACCTAACCATCTACAACGTCACAATCTGCAACCTCAGCATAGATGACGCCCATAAGCATGTGGGCAAGTTCTTTCTGCTTTGCTACACTGTCTCTGAAAACATTGATCAGTTGTTGTGTCGCACGACTCTGCACCTCTGATTCATCCACCATTTCCATCATTGCTTCAACCATTAGTTGGTTCACAAACATACATTTATTCCGTTGCATTCGAGACAGAGGATACTGAACAGATTCAGATGGCGATTTTGGCAGGCTTGTATTATTGATAGTGGAGAGTGTCTCGACCACTGCATCATAACATAAATTAGGACGGGAACCAAATAGATTAATCATGAGTTATTGCCATATTACCTGGCCTAGATTTACTGGAAAGAAAACAATGGGGTTGCCTTGCTATTTTCAGAGTTTGTCTTCTTATCTTCAGCAGCCTGCACAAAATTAACACACTAGCATTGCTATCATTGGCCAAGTCAGACAATAGGAAAGCAACATTGACACAACGAACATTTGGGCAACTAACCTACACCAAATTAACACAATATGGCACAGGTATCATCAGCCAGGTAAGGTAGTACGAAAGCAACATTGACACAATGAATGAATGGGCAACCAGAGAAGCACTACAATTTAGTAATGTGCCTGATATGAGATAGTACATTCATGCAGCTCAGTATGCAAAACTACCAGGCGTTTTCCTTACAAAAATCAACATTGGCGCCTTTAACATTTTGCTACAACTAATTTTAAATTAGATAAAGGTTAGATTCACGCCGATTAACAAAATACATGTTGATGTAAAAATATAGTGATATACAACAGGTACTTACATCAGCATTGGAGCAGAGAGAATTCCCGCAAGATATTTTCCTCAAATACGATCCAAATGGAGGAAGTCTTATATCATTTAACCTTATTTTCTAAAATAGAGATGGGTAAAAAACATGTAGAAAATATGATCAGAATGCTATAAAATTTCATGATGCAAGGATACGCACACGCTTCTTAGAATGGAGTTGACATTCTTCTGCTGGAATGGAGCGGACTAGTTCTTTGGCCACTGGTATCTGCTTATTATCAGTGGGAGTTGGGTTTCTCTGTGCTACAGCAGTATCTATGAAAAATGGAGTTGGTTTATTATCTCCTGGAGTTTGTATCTTTTGCAAAGACCTGGTTAGTAACCCTTCAAATTCTAACATAGCCATCTTCCCCTTGCATGCCTTATATAGAAGAATGGTGATTCAGTTATAAAACATGCTACAACAGAGATGGAATAGGTACTGAAGAATAGAAAGGCATGACATATTGACATGTATTCCCTCCATCCGGAAATAAATGGACGGGTCTAGGCGTATTTCAGTTCTAGATACATCCAGTTTTATCCATTTCTGCGACATTTAATCCGGACGGAGGGAGTATGATGTAAGAGCTAGGGATACGACAGGACAACGCAGTAAAAAAACACTGAAAAACCTACTGCAGAACCAAAGTATTCAAACCCACTGATATGAGATAGTACACTCATGCAGCTCAGGATGCAAAACTACCAGGCAGTTTTCCTTACAAAAATCAACATTGTGGCCTTTAATCATACATTTTGCTACAACTAAATTTAGATCAGATAAAGGTTGGATTCACGCCGATTAACAAAATACATGCTGATGTAAAAATATAGTGATATACAACAGGTACTTACATCTACATTGGAGCACAGAGAATTCCTGCAAGAATCTTTCCTCATAAATGATACCATTGCAGAAATTCTTCTATCTGTTAAGCTTATTTTCTAAAAGAGAGATGGCTAAGAAACATGTAGAAAATATGATCAGCATGCTATAAAATTTCATGATGCAAGGATACGCACACACTTCTTAGAATTGAGTTGACATATTTTTGCTGGACTGGAGCGGACTAGTTCTTTGGCCACTGGAATCTGCTTATTATCAGCAGGAGTTGGGTTTTTCTGTGCTGGAGCAGTATCTATAAAAACTGGAGTTGGTTTATTATCTCCTGGCGTTTGGATCTTTTGCAAAGGCCTTGTTTGTAACCCTTCAGATTCTAACATAGTCGTCTTCCCCTTGCATGCCTTGTATAGAAGAATGGTGCTTTAATAATAAAACATGCGACAGCAGAGAGATGGAATAGGTACTGAAGAATATAAAGGCATGACATATTGACATGTATTCCCTCCATCTGGAAAAAAATGGATGAGTCTAGGCGTATTTCAGTTCTAGATACATCCTTTTTTATCCATTTCAAAAACATGTAATCCGGACGGAGGGAGTATGGTGTAAGAGCTAGGGATACGACAGGACAACACAGCAGAAAAAACACTACACTACAACAAGACCCCTCCTATAGCAACTCATTTTTTCGTATCTAAAAGGCCATATATGCGTTGTTAGTGTATTTACCAATGATTTGGGATGCGTAGCCTTATCCAGTGTTGCTAGTGCATAGTGCAACGCTTATACTGTCGTTGGTAAAGCAAGAGTACAACACATAAAACAGACTTCTGCAACACTTCTATCCGTTGGTGCTTAATGTATAGGAATCAAAATCCATTGCTTGGCAACGAAGAATTTGCAACGCTTAAGTGTTGGTACATATGATGTGAATAATATTATTGTTTTTATATAAAATGCAAGCATCTAAATTAATGCTCCATGACGAGAAAACAAGAGAATATTACTCATGAGAAGAATAAATCATATATTTGATAAAATTGTTGGATTACCATAGTGGATATTACAGGAGGAACACCATCTAATGTGACGTATAATCTAAATATTTTCTTGATAGCAAACTTAGACTGAAAGCATCCATCACATCCCTACAACTTATCTAAAACTTAACCAAGGAACATCATCCAACATGAACATCATCCCTACAACTTAACTAAAACTGAAAGCATCCATCATCATCGTCATCGTCGTCGTCATCATCATCATCATCATCATCAACAGGAACAAAATTATCATCATTGTAGTATACTTGCCACACACCCATATAATCGTCCATTTATCTTTTGCATCTACAAACAAAATGAACTGTTAACACACAATGCATTGACATGATGCAAGTAGTGATAGAGCCAGGATATTGGTCATTGTATCTGCTGGTATATCCCGATATGCAAACTCCAGAAACTCATCTACACCAGCTGAGTACTATGTACTTTCTCTAGTAAATCGCTATGAAGAAACTGACCTTGTCAAATCAAATATGAAGTAATATTGGTAATTGTCAAGTTCATCCTCTCCTCTGCTTGCATGCCACATACCTGAACTGGTACACATGCTAGTTAGCCCAAGTAAATATTTGTTTTCTTTGAAACTAAAAACAAATCGTGATAATTTGTGTGCTGCAAATACAATAGAACAACATATTTTTTTGTGATACATGGTGACATCCATTTTACAAATGGCACAAATAATGACGAGTAAATATTTTGTGGGTGATGAACAACTCTGGACCCAGAAAAGGATGGTTGCAAATCAATAGTGTGCATACTGTTCTAGGAAAATCTTATTGGGCAAACCAAAATAATTTATATTGAAATTGCTAAAAGAGTAACTAATTTATAGTGGAATAGCTAAAATAGTACCTTAATCTTATAGGGACAACTTGTAGGCGTGTATTTCCTTGCAGCATACTTCATGAGTACAGGCTCATAGTACTGAAAAATAGGCAGAATAGAACTTGCAAAACAAGAACGTCTGTATCCTTGTATCTAGTTTGTCCTTTTCTGGGATTTGCAAAACAAGAACGTCTGTTCTATCCATACTTCATAAATATAATAGGCAGAATAGAACTTGTTCCCGACTTTTAGTGCGGAATAGTACCCAAAAAAATACACCTATAGAAGCACCGTGTCCTGAACAAACGATAACGACAATACCAATATCCTTTTTAGTTGAAAAGGCAAACTAGTAATATTAAAATATTTCTCATGATTTTTTAAACAGGATGCAACGAGATACCATGTTACCACAAAGGCCAAAAAAAGATAATACAATTATGATTTATTTGGTCTCAGAGTGCACACGAATATAGAATATAATTTGTATTGGCCACTATACTGGGATAACAATACATCAGCTCCCAACTGTAACAGAAGTACCTATATTATTTTTGGGAAGTAAGGGAAAGCATCTAACTTACCACCAAATAGTGGTTGAAATATTCATCATTTGGCACTAAAAACACCTTGCTGCTGATATAGTCATACATAATAATCATATCTGACTAACAGAACTTGAAGATCAGCTTTTATTTCAGAAGGGAAAAGATAGCAATCTGCAAAATATAAATCAATAACTAACCATTGAAAAGGAAAATAAATAATTCTGCTCAGTTTCAAAGCCAACATGGTATTACATAAGAAACCATATACATACCCTGGCTGCAGCATGTGCACTGCAAGCCATGTAGAGTAATTTAAGATATACAATTGTAAAAGCCATGTATTTATAGTGCGTGATATTCAACTTGAATTACAATCACTTATATGTTGTGTTAAATTAATTGCTGCACTTCGTTGTTGTTTAAAGCATATAAATTTGCATAGTATAGCGAGGCTCGATCATTACCCCTGCCGAAAATGTTATTGGACGAAAATGGCATCAGAAAGGCAGGAAGGCGCATGAATGAATCAGCATTCATGCGCGTACTTTGCTGACACTGGGCACGTCCTGAAAGTGATGAGCTGCAATTAGTCACCAGAGAGATAACACCAATGCTTGGCCCAGAGGAATTTGTAGTACTGACTAAAACGCTACCATTCATGTCCCTGGGAACAAGTCCAAGGTTGGAGCATGGGGCGCCGGACACGGAGATCAGCAGTGTTGAACTGAACTACCACCTTGAAGACTCTTGCTTAATAGGATAGAACGTCACTGGAAACTAGTAAGGATCTTCAGATATTTTCGCTAGAAACTGCAAAGTGTAATTATCAGTAAGATTTTGAAGCAATGCAAGTGAATCAAGAAATAGCCACCACAAAATTTCTTAACCAATGAGCTTATGAACCAACAGTCCGAGGACGCCTAATTCTAATTTACTACTCCCTCCGTCTCATAATATAAGAACGCTTTTTACACTAGTAGTGTAAAAAGCGTTCTTATATTATGGAACGGAGGGAGTAACTTCTAAGTCTCAAAATCAGGAGAACTTGTTTCAGGACATCAGAGATAAAAATAGCCATCATCGAAAAGAAAGTGTAAATCCGATCTAGAGATAACACAAATAGAGAGGGAATAGGGCAAGAGAATTTGACAGGGACAAGATATTTCATTTGAATTACATACTAGCACATGGATACAGCCTAAGCAAAGAATGTGCAGACTTGGTGGGCAGGTTTGAGCCTGCTCATGGCCTTACCTTGGATTCGCCGTTGGTCGCAGGGGAGCGGTGACGAGGGGCGGCGCGCCGGGATCCAGGGTCGCAGGGGAGTGGTGATGAGGGACTGCGCGCCGGGATGGAGGGTCGCAGGGGAGTGGTGACGAGCGGCGCGCCGGGATCCAGGGTCGCAGGGGAGTGGTGATGAGGGACTGCACGCCGGGATGGAGGGTCGCAGGGGAGTGGTGACGAGCGGCGCGCCGGCATGTAGGTCGCTGCCGCGCAAAGGAGTCACAATTTCTGACGAGGGGCGGCGGCCGGTGTGGGAGGAAACGAGAGGAATAGGGGAGGTTGGGGTTGGGGACGGGGAGGGAAAGACCTAGATTAATCCTGAAAGCCAACTTGGGCTGGGCTAGATAGAAGGTTGGGTGTGTTGGGCTGGGAGTATGTACTAAGTTGGGTCACGATCTGCAACGCATATGCTACAATGCTTATATGCGTATCTCTTGTAAATTTTGCAACATACAGTCAAAACATTGTACAATATATGTTGCTTTATATAGTGTATCCTTGTAGTGCTAGTTGAATGTAAAACTATATGCTAGAGGAATACGTATAGAAATAAGTAAGGCAACATACACGTGTATGATTGGGAAAATAAGATGGCATTGCAACAGAGCACTAGAACAGCACTTCAATGTAAAAAAACATGGTATGGCAGACAGATGAAGTACATACTGATGAATAACAATGCATAAGATATTCAGAAGCATGATGTCCAAATTAAGCAGATGGCATTGCGATAGAGTAGAATGACAGTACTTGAATTTGAAAACATGTTATGATGAATGGAATTGGTACTGAAAAACAGGAAGGCCTGACATATTTACATGCATGATCAGCATGCTAAGCACATGGCATTGCAACAGAGTAGATACACTCCAGGACGTTATATGCATGTTGTACCCATATCACAGGCCAAGTTAGATCAAGGACCTTGTGGGGTGAAGAGGATTCATCATCTTTCTGCAAGTCTTCTGAAGAACTGCCTTTACATGTTCCGTCATATTGGGTATCATTGACATCAAGTTTATTGGCCTTTACATTGCTCTATGAGGTTCTTGTGGATATATCAGTGTGTGCAATTATATCTGACATGCATGGAAGACAACTAGTAGTTAGATTTATGTAAATGAGTGCCTATAGGAGATGACATAAATAGTAGGACTGGGGTTAACTAGCAGCAGCAGGTCTCATAAACTAAAGGGAGAACACAGATGAAAGCTACAGAATATGTATCATTTGTACTCGAGATTAACTGGATGGCACACAAAAGTATTAAAGAACAACATAGGTAATACTAGAAGTGGTATAATACTATAATCACCAACCTGTGGGATAGCATTGGCTGATGGATGATAACTATGGAACAACGTTACCTAAAGAACAAGTATCTTAGCTGAACTATGGAACAGCGTGACCTCCTGAACAAGACCCATAAGAGATCAGCATGAATATACAGTGAAATGTGATGATCTATTTTCCGTGCTTAGATGAATAACAAAGCCATAAATGTTGCACACAAGTAAGATGAGGGTACAACCTATATGGCTGCCATCCATAGGAGTGAGCATCATGTGCTGACTTGTCGATGGCCCTGCAGTTGTTGTGGCTGTCCATGTCGGGCACGCGCATTCGATGCAGGGAACTATTGAGTGGGGACTATAGCTCCCTTCTGGTGTATGCTTCCCTTGTTGGAGCAGTTGCGGTGAGTCGTAAGACGGTGTGTCTCAAGATGCAGATAACGCATAATGTTAAGAACGACATATCTCTTTGATCTGAAGAAATACACTAAGAGATCAACAGCAAGGTACGAGAGTGGTCACACGTCGGTTGACTGAAGACTAAATTGGGGTCACACGATTTTATTTTATTTTGGTACTGTTCGATCTACGCCGGATGGCTTGATGGCCGTCTTGTGCCTCCTGGATGACACTGTTCGGAATCTTCCCCGAAGAGCCAGCGACCAACGGCAGAGCAGCCTACCTCCGTCGTCCGTGGCCCCGGCCAAAACACCGCTCCTCGCCCCACCGCACTGCCGTGGTTGCGCCGCCCTCGGGCCAATCCACAAAGACTCCCCGTCATCCAGATCCGGCGGCGGCAGTACCTTCAACCCACGCAACTCTAAAAGATAGCCATCTAAGCGCTGCTTCCGCGGCGAACTTGCGGCCCCACACCCTTACGTTAGACACCAGCCAACCGGCAGCCTAGGAGCTCCGCCGCCTCGAGGGGTGCTGCTTCCCATTGGGAATCGATTGGCCCAAAATAAAAATTCAGACAACTGACGCCTAAATAAAGTGATTTGAGATGAGGGTGCGACCTATCTGGCGGCATGGTGAAGTAGTTAGGTCCAGCTGCCGAGTCGATGAGGCCGGCGCGGTTGTGATGGCGACCGGCGGCAGGGAAAGAGCGATGTTGTGACGGTCGACGGCTACGCGGAAGCAGCGCCAGGACTCTGGACGGATCCGAAGTTGGAGCCGCTCTGGTGCCGTGAACAACAGCGGGGGTGAGTCGGCTCCGGTACGGTTCATGCGGCCGTCGTCGAGGCAGCACCAGCAGCACGGAGTAAGAGGCACACGACCCAGTGCACGACGGCAATTGGACAGCGTCTCCGGCATTAGGGAGGAGGGCGCTGTGAAATTGGTGCGGTGGGGGCGCCATGGAGGTGGGGCTGAGGTTTCGCGGCTCAGGAGAAGGGAGCTTCCCGGGGAGAAGGTGATTTGGTGCTCACGAGGTATGAATGGGGGCGGGCGGGGGGGGGGGGAATTGGGAGGGGAGTGGAACCATGTCTTATGGACGCATTTGTCTGAAATGTGAGGGGGAGTTACAGTTCTACCCTTGCCTATAGGCTTCTCGGCTTAGGTCTGTGTACTGAGGGTCGGGTATAGTAGAGTAACTTTGCTTCTCCCCAAATAGTGGGCGGGAGCGATTTCGGGTGATTACGGGCGTGTTTTGAACTATAGTGGGCGCAAGCGATTTCGGGCGAGGAGAGCGTGTTTTGAAATAGTGGGCGCGAGCTATTTCGGGCGAGGAGAGCGTGTTTTGCCGACCATGGTTTATGAATTATTCGGCACATGTCATTTCGGCCGAGGAGAAGGCGTGCTTGGATGAAGTTACGAACCTACCCTCGATGTACAACGGGCCAATTGATGCGTGTCCCACATAGGACGGTAATTTCGCGTCTCCCATTTATTTGCTCGGGCGAATTCCACCGAGCAGAGAGGATGTTTAACGGTTCGTTCAAATTTTGGGAGAACGAGCATCCACGTCTACCTTACCAAGTCGATTCGAATCAAATTTTGAAATATTAGCTTGCCACTTCTTTTTTAGATGGAGAGATGATGCTCGGGAGTAATGTGTTTTTACATGCTCGTTGCTAGCGATTTACTATATGACAAATAGTTGACCCACTCAAAAACGCGAATCAAACCCAAAATGAAATATCTCGATTCAATGAACTAGCTCGTTCAGTAGGTCAAAATAGTGAACTAAATCCAAAATTGAACACCTCAATCGAGTAGCATGTTGTACAGTATTATAGTACTCCATGAACATGTTGAAAGTCAAATTAATGAACTTGTTTGATATACGCATATATCCGTTCATGTGTGGATTGCAGACAACATGTTCTCCAATTTAAATATTTGAATGCAAGTTTATATCGAAACATGGTTTATATCAGTCTTTGATGCATAAAACGCGACCTCCCCCTCTCCCGGACTCCTGTTCTCTCTCTCTCTCACTCTCTCGCCGACAATCTTCAATTCTGTCGCACGCATCCGACACAAAAACCTTGTTGGTCCCTCTCCCTTTCTCTCCATCTCTCTCTCTCTCTCTCTCTCTCTCTTGTGTGTGTGTGGGGGGGGGGTCTTTCTAGTTCGCATTCATATATACACCATCTATAGGTCTCTCTCGCACACTATGTATGATACTCTAGCTAGTCCAAGCTAGATATCTTGGGTGCACTCATCGTACGCACACAAATTCCTTGGCTCTTTGCCCGTAACTCTCTCATGCACCACTATGTCGTCTCGGAGCTCTTCCCCCCTCTCTCAAACTCTCCATCCACCTGGGTCACACATACACATGCATATCTCACTCGCACTCGATAGGCCCATCTAAAACTCTATCTCTCTCCCTCGTTCTCTCTCCATCTCACACGCACACACACACACACAATCTCATGCCCAGCTAGCCAAGTATGATGGTCTCTCACTCAATTGTAGGCACACGCAGTCCCCCCTATATGTATATGACTAGCTAATCTTAGTCTCCATCACAAACATGTGCATGGTCTATCTCGATTTCTCTCGGGGCATCTTTCTATCGCGCACGCACTCCCTCGATCTCCCACCCATATAGTCCCCTCACGATCTCGAGGGGATCTCTCTATCACAAACACACCCTCTCTCCCTCCCCATGCGTCCATGCCATCCATGTGTCCCTCTCGACCTTTTTTCCTTGTTGGCCAGACCTCTATTGGACATGTGCTACAGGGGTGTCTCTCTCCGTTGCAAACAATCACACACTAGCTATCTTCGTGTATCTCCTCGCCTCGCTTTTCCATCTCGGAGATGCATGCGTGATATGTTCGCATAAGAAACGAAAAAACACACTCTCTCTCTAATTTATCGTTTGTTGTCACTTTCTCTTTCACACACATACTCTTTTTGCACACTTACTCATTCTCCTTCACACGCACTTGATCTGTCTCGACTGAGGCACTCTCCTCCGTCCATAGCACATAGATTTATTGAAAAGTCAAACATCACAAAGTTTGACCATGTACGTGGAGAAAAAGAATTACATCTAGTACGGCAAACATATACCATTAGATTCACCATGAGATGTAGTTTTGTATGATGTATCTTTGGTATTGTAGATATAAATAACATTTGCGTAAACCTGATCAAAGTTTCCAAAGTTTGACTTCTAAAAAATTTACATGCACTGCATTATCGAGCGGATGGAATATCTCTTTCCCCCTCTCAGCTATCTGACGCACCACTCAGCCTTATCGGGGCTCCTCAATCTCTCTCAAACTTTATTGGTCAGTTTGGTTCGTGACCTGACCCTCATGCCTTGATGGCCGGTACTGCCTGGTGTGGACGTGAGATGTAAAATATTTCTGCCTGGCCAGGCTTGTGTGGTGCTGAAGCGTTTGGTTCATGCCTGGGCCAGGCAAAGCATCAACGTCCCATCAATCAATCCATGCATCAATTATTTAATGCTAATATCCATCCATGTTGCTGTTAGCCTCGTGGCCGCACGACCAGGCACGGCCAGGCGTTCGAAATCGGTCGCTTGGGCCAGGCTACTTGCAGTGTCTGGAGTTCAGCCAGGCTAATTAAAGTGCAAGGGAACCCAGCCCAGGCGGGCTTTCTTTTTCACAGGGTAGCAACCAAACAAGCGTGCATGAAATCCAGCCACAACCCCAGGCCACGCAAAAGATGCTCACGACGCAAGCCAAACTGGCCTTATATCTCCCTGGTTCACACATACACATGTCTCGCTCGCGCTATACATATAGACCCATCCAACACTCTCCGCCCTTGTTCTCTCTCCATGTGACACGCACCCCCCTAAGTACCATAATCCCTCACTCCATCATAGGCTCTGTTTGGATCCATGGGTTAGAGTTAGTTTGGGTTAGTTTGGAGTCAACTAACCCAAAAAGATCCAAACAGGAGGGTTAGTTTAGGTTAGATGCATCTAACCCATCCAAAAAAACTAACCCATCCAAGAGGTGCTTATTTGGGTTAGTTCTTCTCGGGACCACTAATAAACACTTTTTTCTCTCGCTCTCCCCGCAGCAGATCCCTCCCCACTTCCTCGAAGCTTCTCGTCCTCTCCCTCCCTCCCTCTCGCACCGCCCGTGAAGGTGCCTCGCCGTATCCGCGCTCCATCTAACCCTGCCATCCAAACACCTCTTTACTTAGAGTTAGTTCAGGGTTAGTTCAGGGTTAGAATCTAACTCTAACCTCTAACTGAGTTAGAGTATCCAAACAGGGCCATAGGCGCAAGCACTCCCCCCCTCCTAAGTATGATTATCTCTTACTAGCCATCAGGAACACACGTATTGTCTCCTTCCATCCATACGTCTATCTCGATATCTCTCGGGGCATCTTCTATCGCGCACACACCTTGTCACTCGATCTCCCACCCATATAGTCCCATCACGATCTCCAGGGGATCTCTCTATGACAAACATACACTCTCTCCTCCCCATGTCTGCATTTTCTCCGTACGTCTCTCTCGACCTCTCTCCCTTGTTTGTCAGACCCCTCTTGGCCACGTGCTAGGGGTCTTCCTCTCTCGGTTCCAAACAACCACACACTATCTCCTCACCTTGCCTCCGTTGTCGAAGATGCATGTGTGATATGTTTGCATAAGACACGCACACTCTTTCTCTACTTTTATTGTGTGTTGTCCATGTTTCTTTCACACACGCACACACACTTTTTTCACTCTCTCTCTCTCTCTCTCTCTCGTTAGGGACTCTGTCACGTCCATAAGCATATGGATGTTTTGAAAAGTCAAACCTCAGAAAAGTTTGACCAGGTATATGTGGAGAAAAACAGTTACATCTGGAACGATCATTAGATTCATCACAACATGTACTTACTTCATACTATCATTTATCTTTGGTATTGTAGATATAAGTAATTTCTTTATAAACTTGGTCAAAGTTTCAAAAGTTTGACTTAAAAAAATGTTGGAACTACATTATCGAATGGAGGGAGTAGCTCTTTCTCTCTCTCCCTCTGCTATCTCTCACGGGCCTCCCCTCTCACTCGAACTCTCTATACCGACGGATTATACGCTCACTGTGTCAGCGTATAGCTCCGTATATTGTTTAGTTGACCGGTCAACCAATCCACATGCTGCGTTGTCAGCTCGTGTTCTGTATCTTGGTGTGCTGGCCCATGTGGCAGTGGGTGAAAATAAGTAAACTAGAGGCCCATCTGACACGCGGTGAAGTAAACAAAGTTGAAACCACTCGGGGTAGCACCCCGCACGCTAGTAAATTGAGGGCGCATTGAGGACAAACTTCTTGCGCGCGAAGGACGCACTCGCGCACAATTCACCACTGCGCGGCGGCATGCACAGAAGGACGCACTCGCGCACACCCAGCACACAACACACACCAGCACACGTGTACACCGGCGTCGCCGCCGGTTGAGATGGACGGCGAGGCAGCCAACAAGCGGAGGCGGCTCGAGCCAAAACCGCATCCGGCGAGCCTGGACTTCATCAGCAGCCTCCCCGACGACATGCTGCTCGTCATCATCGGCCTCCTCCCCACCAAATCTGCCGTGCGGACCGCCCTGCTCTCCCGGCGGTGGCGCCCCCTCTGGCGCTGCGTCCCCCTCAACCTCACCGTCGACAGCTGCCTCTGCGACGGGGATTGCAAACGCATGGCCGCAGTCTCCAAGATCCTTTCATCGCACCCTGGGCCAGCCAGACGCCTTGACATCCGCATGTTCAGTACCAACTGCAAGGTCCAACCCAAGTTCGACGAGTGGTTCTTATCCCCCGCCCTAGATCAGCTCGAGGAGCTCAGCTTTGAAGCTGGACGATGTCGCTCTCTGCCGCCGTCCGCGCTCCGCCTCACGCCAACGCTGCGCCGCGCCAGCTTCAGCTCCTGCTATCTTCCCCAGATTAATGCCGCGCCCGCCCTTCTTCTCCCTCAACTCAAGCAGCTCGACCTCTTCGACGTTGTCATCTCGAAGAAGGCTATGGAGCACCTGCTCCGCAGCTGTACTGCGCTCGAGTACCTTCGTCTTGAGCAGATCCACGGGTTCATTAGCCTCCACATCGCCTCGACGAATCTCCGATGGATTTATGTGTCTTGCTGGCCCCGCAACAAGACATCAATTGGGAAGAGATCACTCCAGCTGTTCCATGTTATGGTCATTGAGAATGCGCCTTTCCTTGAGAGATTGCTTGTATCGGATCTAGAAGGTCCAACAAAAATCAGGGTCATTGACGCGCCGAAATTGACAGCGTTGGTGTACTCGTCTGCCAAATTCTCCGAACTCTTTATTGGATCCGTAATCGTTCAGGTACAACACTCATCTTCTTCTCCGTCTTCTTGAAATTCACATTTTTAAATTTCTTCTTGATGTATTTACGACCGTCTTCCAGAAAATGATTCCCACAAGCTTGACCCAGTCCATGCGCACAGTGAAGATCTTAGCACTAAAATCTATCGGCCCCAATCTGGATCAAGTTGTTGGATTCCTTACATGCTTTCCGTGCACGGAGAAGCTACTCATCGAGGTGAAACTTCTTTCCTATAAGTAAACGGTAATCACAACGTAGCTCAATTTTTTCGTAATTTTCCCAAATTACGATGACAAGTGTAGTGTTCAAAACTGCATCTACGCACTGCACCGAAAGAAATGTTTTTAGTATTTTTTCTCACGTGATCACCTGCATCATTTTTATGCTGTACTACTATAGTAGCCTAGGCTAGTCATAGTGGAAAGTAACTTAGACTACTCCAGTAACTCTATGGTTACCCTAAGAGCAAGTACTACCTCCGTCCTGGTTTACTCTTCCAATTTTGTAGTATCAAAATTTGACCATAGATTTAACTGACAAAATGTTAATGCATGTCACTAAGAACTATATCGTTGGATTCGTATTTGAACATAATTTCAAATGGTGTAATTTTTAGTGACATGCATTGGCATTTTCTTAGGTAAATCTATGGTCAAAATTTTATACTAAATACGAGGTAGTATTCCCTCCGTCCCAAAATTCTTGTCTTACATTTGTTTAGATACGGATGTATCTAACACTAAAATGTAACTAGATACATCCGTATTTAGACAAATTTAAGACAAGAATTTTGGGACGGAGGGAGTACAAAAGTGGGCTATGTAGGCCAAAACATGTGCCAAATTCACTTGTGATGCATTTGGCATCGATGCCCCTCCATTGCTCACCTGGTGCCCCAATCTGGATCACCTACTTTGCTCCGGTGCCAAATTAACTCACGCAATGAAAAAACACTGCGTGGGAGAGAGAGAGGACTGAGGCAATAAAAAACACTTGTTTGGGAGAGTGAGAGGCTGGTGTAGTTGGTTTGATTGATTTGTTTATACATGTGGGTCTGTGTGCACAGCGGTGCCAACTCTCTCACATCGCGAGAGCGGTGCCAAAATCTTTTGATTTGACATCGATGCGTATTATGTGGCATACTTTTGCGAAATATGGCATCGGCCACATAGTGGAAGGCAACAAATGCCCAAGCTCTTCACGTGCTCCTAGTTAAATGAGAGGAAACAGAAAGAGAGAGAGAGAGAGAGAGAGAGAGTGAAAAAATATCACTAGCCAGCCAACCCTATCGTATGAGCGAATGATATTGGTACCTCTTGATGACACGGCAATCTTATGCAGCCAGCTGCTCTAATATGTTCTCTTCTTTTGCAGATAAAAAAAGACCCGAAAGTGAAAAATGTGCTGCACTATAACAATCTCATCGAATGCCTTGATCTCCATCTTACAGAAATTGATTTGATCGACTACCGAGGCAGCACATCTGAGATTAAATTGGCCAGGTTCTTTGTTCTGGAGGCAAGTGTGCTCAAGGTAATGAGGTTTGGCGTTCTCTGGCGCAACAATGAATGGCGTGCTGATCACCGCAAGCGTCTAAGCCTAAATGACAAAGTCTCCGCAGAAGCTGAATTTGTTTTTGAAACATCAAGTGGCCAGAGACTCGAAAACTTATTTGCCCATTAGTGACTTGTCAGGGCGGTGGATTTTAGTTTGTACGATAACGCTGCATCCACCTAAAGTAACGAAAGTTCTTACGTAAACTTCCTAGTAATTCCCTCTTCCTAGGTGCAGCATTACTCCTAACATTTGTAATATCAGTTTGAAACTTGTAATATTGCCGTGTCCTATTCCTGCGTTTTCAAAATCCTGCGAATCAAACAGGTCCTGAGTTGGTGATGATGTTGTGCCTCCCATCTTTCACCAATAGCCGTCGGATCTAGATCTGACGCATACAAACCAAGCTTCTCCATTTTTGCAAAAAGATGCCCGCACTTGTTCCCTATTTACAAACAACTCCTTGTCTCTCACAATCAGCCTTATCTCCTCCCCACCACATCTAGAAGGCCGTGGAAAAATCTGGCGCGATGGCCGCTGCCGGAGCCGTCCACCCCCAATCTTGGTGTTCCGTGCAATGCACGGGCATCTACGCACGGGAAATTATGTCGAACAGGGCTAGTTGTAAGCAGGCTAGCTCTACAGCCATGATGATAGTGACTGCAGACGGTGAGGCTGACTATGGTATGCCGAACACGGCGCCTATACTCAGGTGTCATCTCCGGCGCAGGGTCTTGTCACTTCACTGTGAGGAGCAGCACGTAATAATTTGACCAACGGGTAGTACAGTGCTAGTACTCCTACTACTACATTGGTAGTACTACTACTAGTACTAGTAGCACCACCGTCTGGATTTAGGAGTACTACCACGTCCATCTGGATTTTAGTATTTGACTAGCAATATCTAGTAATGCATGTCACAAAAAATGTACTACTCCCTCTGTAAATAAATACATGGTGTTTTATTCCTATCGGCGAGAGAACTTAATGTTTTTTGCTAACTAGAGTACTAATAGGATTACATGCAATGAACTAAACACTGCATGTCATGTTTGGTAGTCTCAAGTCATTGAAAGCATGCACGGCCCACATCTCTCATTGGTTGATATGTCACGAAATAAGAAACAAGGAGGGAGTTAATGCACCGTGCCTAAGTGTTTTGGGATTATTTGGTTTTCGTAATGTGACTTACACAACATTTTTGTTTACATGCATTAACATTTTATTAGTTAAATCAAAGGTCAAAACTTGGCGCAAAATGCAAAGGGGACCAATAAACCAGTAAACATCAAACTTCTCTCGTTTGGCCCCAACTAGAGGTCCGGTGAGATGACTATACTGCACCGGCACGGAGGGGGACGCAGCTTCATTGACTTACGGCAACTGCCTTTGGGTGAATGACACGTGGGCCCAGGGGGTGGCTGGCCCACCTATCATACAGCCAAAGGCAGGTGCAGTAGAGGGCCGAGGAGTAGTACGAAATCCTACGCACCTACGCACGCTAACCAAGGGCAAGAGTGATCACTCGAATCGCAAGATCAGTTGACTAGAAGCTAAGCTAGACCCATGGAGGCGATGAGCGCGAGCATCAGCCGGCTGTGCCAGATGGTCCACGACGCCGGCCTGCGGCCCGGCAACGAGGAACGTCTCCAGGTAGTATTGCTTGAGGCCGCCAGGGCGAGGGGCCGCTTGGACGACAGCTTCGTCTCCTTGTTCGACGAGGTCCTCGTCGGTTTCCTCGACAAGTTCACCGTCGTCAAGAAGCTCGCGGACGACTTTGACGTAAGCCTCCAGCCGACGCGCCCAGGCTCTGCGATGCCCGCCACCCTCAACGGCCACTATGGTGACAACCTCTTCGACGCACTGGTGGCCCTGCGACTGCCCGCCGTCGCGCCGGAGAATGTCCACCTCGAGGTCGCGCTCGCCGCGCAGCGCCTGGCGCAGCAAGACACCATCGACATAATCACCCACGTCTACGCGCAAATCGTCCACAAGGACTACTACATGCAAGAGGAGGACGATAGGACGCTGGCCTTCTTGGACCGCAGGGCAACCTTGGACGGCACTGTTCAGAAGCACGTTGAGCTCGCCGCCAACGCCGCTGCTCCTCACACGTCGGTTGGTGACCCGGCGCACTAGGGCGTGAGGATGTCGTTGATGGATCCGTATGTATTTTTATCTTTCCGTCAAATCCATGTAGTAGTATATGATACTACAGTAATTATCTTACCTTTCGCATCAACTTCATAATTTTCGTACGTACTCCATGCATGAACGGCGCCAGAACCAAACTTCTCATTACTCTAGGCAAAATCGTTATTTTCTATCTATCGATCGCGCCATGGAGCAGAACCAAATTTTACAAGTTACGAGTTCAAAAGGAAAAGCCTGCCGTGTTCGCGTCGCACCCCCACACGGTTGGTCCGGCACGCCGCTCAAGCGGGAATGCGTGCGGTGTTGCATTTTCACTTACAAGTGGGACCGCAGTTGAGCAAACCGACTATCGGCAAACCCCCACCCCGCCCACCGCGCGATGGCTGAGAAAACAGGAGGGAGAAGAGATGGCTGTAGCACGGACTCCAAGAAAATTGGTGTCGGATGGGACTCGTGTGGGTGGCGTGTGCCGTACTGCTAGACGTGAATGCTAGTTATGGCCCATGCCACCCCACTATATCGAGCCTATATCGAGGTACGTAGAACAAATTTCCTGCAGTCCGTGCTCAGCCCTCCTCTATCTCTCTTCTCAGCCAGCCAGCGGACGCGCGGAGCCCATCGTCTGTTTGCTCACATGCGGTCCCACATGTCAGTGAAAACGCAAGCGGACCCACTGAACCTGCACATCTTTCACCTCGACGTGCTGGTGATGAAAAACAAATCCAAGAAAGATCTTCGGTGGCCGCTTTTGGAGTTACTCAAGAGTAGTAAGATTCTATTTACAGTTTAACCCAAGATGCACATCTCGTGGCTTCAACTACCACTCTATTTTCTTTCATGACACGACCTGGATGCTGGATGTCCCACGTGTCGGCAAAAGGAGGAAGAACCCGACCAAATCTTCGGTTGTGCTCTCGGATTAGACTAGTTGTGCTAACTTAAAAATTTATTGTGTACTCCCTCCGTTCCAAAATACTTGACTTCCATTTGTCCAAAAATGGATGTACCTATATACTAAAACATGTCTAGATACATATATATTTTGACAAATAGAAGGCATGTATTGTGCAACGGAGGGAGTAGAATGGATGCAAGTTTTTGTATTGGGAAGAAGAGTACATCCATATATTGATAGAGCGCAATTTAGTAGATGTTCTATCACTTTTAGCTAGCACAGAGGCTATAGATGAGATTAGTGCACTTGTTGATACTCCTACTTGGTATGCGTGTTGCTGCTTAGACGCAGAGAAAAACGGACCGGAGGGAGTACTAGAATAGAGGCTAGACATGAGACTAGATGCGAGGAAGCAACGTCTACTTCTTTACACTCGAAGAAGAAAGAAGCACGCAAGATCGAGCCTCCGCAGATCAACAATGAATGCATCGAGAAGGCACTAATCCAACTTACAGGAGTAGTAAAATGTATTCTTGTGGTTCTTGTTTTCTTTGGTCTTGCTTTTCTAGTCAAAATTATCGTTGGAGTTCATGCAAAACGGAGGTCCGTTTGGGGTCGTGCGTTGCAGTTGGCCTTACAAGTGGGACCGCAGTTAAGGAAACCGACTATCGGCAAACCCCCACCTCGCCCGCCGCGTGATGGCTGAGTTAGAGAAACGATGAGGTTGAAGAGATTGCTCTAGCACAGACTCCAAGAAATATGGTATCAGATGGAAGTCGTGCTGGTGGCTTGTGCCGTACTCCTGGACGTGAATGCTTGTTCTGGCCCATGCCACCCTACTAATCCTACTACTTACTATATAGTACTACTAGTATCGAGGATTCGAGGTGCTGGTTACGTAGTAGTACAATATGGCTACAGTAAAAACACCCGCACGACGCGTGAAGCATGTGAAGCTAGTACAAATAGTGTACTAATATTGTTGATTGGCCTCATCCGATAACCTGTTGCAATGCACGTACAATTATGTATTCGTTTTGCCTTGTCGCACCACTCACTCACAGAAGCCACTCGAAAGCCATTCATACATTTAGTAAGTTTATCACAGGCATATCATTTTATTACATACAACAGGTCATCAACCCACATCGACAACGAGGATACATTATAAATACTAAAGTTTTCACCACACAACAAATAACAAGCAATGAAATGAACTTCAACTCAACCATTCCTCGGCGTTGGAAAGGCTTGCTTTGAACCACAAGTGATTCTCTAGGACGGGCCATCCATTGTCGATCTGGAGACCAACGCAGGACTGATAATCCAGGCTGAAGCAGCCTACTATATCAGTACCAGGGTAGGGAACCACCCAAATGTCCGAGGTATAGACACAGTTGCTTCTCATAAATGGTAGTAACGTTGTGTCAACAGCAGTTGGATCGCCTTTCACCATCATTGGATAGTTTTGTCCAAGGAAGAGCGAGTTTTCTCCAAGACTATCAATTCTGTACCAGGGAGAAGGAGTTGGCGCTAGCACACTAGTATCCATCCCGAATACCATGCAACGGGTGTTGGAATAGGTCCGGAGAGTGCGACCATGGGAGACTACACCTGCTTCCTTAGCAGTAACATCATCAGTGGGCTGTATACACACGAGAAGAGGTGATCCATCAGAATTAGTTGCCAGGCGCCAAATAGTATATGGGCGCTGCTCGTCCTCATGCTTGTGATCATCACCATCATCATCTCCCCCTTGGTTATAAAAATCTTCAAGTATAGGTGGTGGAATTTTCACAGGACCTTGGAAACACAAGAAGAAGGTTAATTAGTAAGGTTGGCCATAGTGGGGGTAACATAAGTAGTATCATGCACTTGGGACTCGTAAACATGCTTATGTGGCAGGAAATTAAGGAAGGGAGAGATAGTTATAGTAACATAGGTAGATATCGTAACATAATAAATGTGATGCTACTATGTGTCATGCATGGCAATAAATGAGACCACCTATGATACTAATCTAAGATACTATGCACTATAGAGGTAGTAACATAAACAAGTAACATATGCATGTTACTAGTCTAAGTTACTCCCCACTATGACCAGCCTAAAGGGAAACTTGCTAACCCGCATGCATGTGGATGAAACAATTATAATTACGGTGGAAGACAAACGTACCGAAACAACGAGGATGCCATGCAAAAACTGTGCCGCGAGTGGTGGCAGCAAACACAAGGCCCTCGTATTGAATTGCATCACAGTACTCATCCGTGTACAGAAACTGATTTTTGAGCAATATCCATCCAGTCAAACCACTGACGACGGCAACAAGCTTGTCGAAGATAGCAACAACTTCATAGTTGTTGTAATTCCAAGAGCGGTTGGGAACTCGAGAAATTGCTATCTCCCATAGAAGACAGTCACCATGATTGTATTTGAACGTGCGTACAATACCGGTGTGCTCAACCTCTGGGCAGTCTGCTGAGATTTTTGGAAGTGGAACCCGGTCACGAGTGTACACATTCACAAGTTCCCACTCGCAGTTGGACCCAATGTAAACAACCCAATCTCCATTTGCGCCTGCCCAAGCCTTGCCCTCAAGCGATGGCATCTTAACATCATACGTATCATTATCAAGCGGCATCAACTTGCACAGGGCGAGGCCTTTGTCGTGATGGCGCCAGTCATCAGGGTCACGGCAAAGAAGATAGGGGAGATCAAACCGCTCCTTGACTCTTGGGTTCCTTGTAATGATGTTATTAGTTGAGTCGAGAATGGGCTTGAACGAACCTGCCATGCTAGCCGAGGTGATGACGTCGCACCGATCAATGAGTTCCTCCACCACGTCATCTTTCAGATCGGGGCAAGAATAACGGGGTCATTTCTGTCCTGTTCCCTCCATGGAGAAGACGATCGAACATGGCAGAAGAAAAGGTGAAGGGCTAAAGGAAAATGGAGCAGGGAGAGGAAGAGCGTGCGATAGCAGTTCCAAATCGAGAGGAAAAGGCGAAGAGTCGGTGGACGGTTGCCAGTTTGCCACGGTTCATGAAGGGGCGCCCCGGCCTACACGTCGGTTCGGAAATACTCCTACTACTCGCCGTCGTCTCACTGATATGTTGGAACGGGACCACATGTCAACGAAACATGGTGTGTAATTTCTCGTGCAAAATGCGATCTGGCCGCGTTGGCCCGAGGTGCCGCATTAGTTATCGACCTTTATTTTTTTAATGGCGTGTCGTTCAGTTTTGAAGCACGACTAACTGGTACTGTACGCAGAGAAAATATAAACTACTCTACCACTACTCCACCTCCAGTACTAGTAGTATAAAGAAGATATATAGGCTGGAGCTTCAACGCTTTCTTGCCAAGGGCTGCCCACTTGCTTCTCACACTACCACCCTCTCTCCAGATCTAAAAAAGACGGCCCCTCTCTCCCTCCTCACCGGTGGTCACAGATCCGCCGGGGAAGAAAAGGACGTGCAGCGTTGACGCACTCGTCGTCGGCGAGCGAGGTCACGCACTGACGACAAGGCCGTCCTCTCAGACCTAGCGCCCGCACGGGATGGCCTCCGTCCCCAAGCTTGCTGCCGTAGTGTGTGCGGAGGACGACGACCACGAGCGAAGCCACTTCCCGCCGACCCTCAGGTATGCTACCTCTTTTCTAACCATACCCTTGTTCTATTGCCCCATCTGGCATGTCGTTGCATGTGGATCTTTTTCCACTCCACCATCTTCCCAATTTGCTATCCTCTGCTCTACTGACCACGCAGACGAAAACCATAATTTGCACTATTAAAAGAAACCCCACTTCATGCAGACTAATGCATGTCTGGGTTGAATAAGGAAAGGAAGGGAGACTGTACTGTCCAAGAGAGTAGGCATCGAACCCGCATCTAGGTTGAAAAGGGGAAAATCGGTAGCTAAGGAACGAGTCTCGTGTCTCTTGGTTGAAGAAGGGTAGAAAGGCCATGACAACCCAATAGAGAATGACCAGGTCGATCGGTTTGTTGTCCTCACATAGGAAAAAGGTGGCTAAAGAGAACAAAAATGGGACTAATCCACATATGCTGCCTGGATATTTGTTGCTCTGGGCAACCATACCTCCCTCACCACTCTGCATCCGTGGAGGTACATTGTACTAGTGCGCCCACTGTCCGAATGGGCCTCCCATGCTCGTATTGCCACTTCTTTTGCTGTTAGTATAACACCAGCAGTCAAGTCAAGCAATGCTACTGCTAAAGTGATGCTACATTTAATTAATGCCGCTCTCAGTCTAATGCCACCGATAAATTTAAGCAGTGCCATTTAATGTCACTGGATCATTTCAGGGTTAGCTGTTGATTGTGGATGTATTAAAGATTTTTTAGGTAAGGCATTCTAATGCTGTTGCACAGCTAGTATACGAACGATGAAACTTGTTACTACCTTCAGATTTTTGCACTGTTAATGCTTATAGATTACATACCTCACTTTCATGAGATAAGTTAATTTTTTTGTACAGTGTCACCAAAATACCAAGGCGCTGATGTCATTTTATTTTGGTTAAACTGCACAAACAATTATGAAGACAAGAGGAAAGGTCAAGAGTGGGCACCTCCTCCTCCGGCTGTTCTCTTGATTCGTTCGATCAAGTTTTTATGTTTGATCGATTATCAAGATTGGATAGCAATTTTTAAGCCCCCCCCCCTCGAGTTCGAAATGATATTTACCTTGGAGGTACATGGTTTGCAATTTTTTTATACTGTCATTAGTTAATAATGCTAGTTACCTTCAGACTTCTGTATTTGGTTTAATGCTCATGAACATCTAGTATACCAATGCTAAAACTTGTTACCTTTACATTTTGTATTGTTAATTCTTATAGAAACCTTCCAGTGCTAGAGTTTATTGAAATCTGTTCAGTAAAACCATTGTACTGTACCCTGTAATAAACTAACTACTCTACTGTTGCACTAGCCACTGGATTAGTGTATATTTGTAGTATTCGAATGGTGTTGCATTAGCGTATGGACATAAATAAAGTGTGGCAAGCTTTCCCAGATATGTGCTCAAGAAAACTACTACCTGCTTTTCTAAATACTAGACATTTGGGTACTTTAAATTGAACCGCGAAAACGTCTTATATTAAGGAACAGAGGGTGTAGAGTTCACTCATATTATCCCGGTAAAGCTAGTCACACCTTTGTTAAAATTAATGTTCATTATGTTATCGGAGGAGGTCTGTATGTTTGTCTCTAATGCGTGTCTACTACATACCCGACATCATGATGTAATGTTAAGTCATTTGCTTTTGTACAGTGTCACTGAATTGTCAAGGCGGTGATGGCATTTTATTTTAGTAGAACTGCACAAAATTTGCTTAAAAGAAGAGGACAGGTCAGGAATGGCTCAGTTTTTCAGAAAAAACTATGTATGCCTTCTCGACATCAGCCGTTGTTGCTTTATTTATTCCTTCAAACAGGTGGTTAGAAACAGTCTTGCTACCTTTTCCCATTAAGAATCTGGAATGCTTATATTTGTGAGTCTATGCTTCAACTAGTGCCACTTTTATAGTAATCACACTTTCAATATCTATGCAAACAGGGATGCTCGATTTTAGTGGAACTGCACAAAAAGTCCAACTGGTTCAACATTAGGAGCAGGTTTTTTTCCAAACCTTTATATCCAATTGGTGGCACTATGAGCTGTCCATTATGAAGGTAAATGGTTTGCTACTATCTTGCTATGCTTTTTGTACTGTCATTAGATAGTAATACTAGTGGTTTGCATGTGAATTTATTGGCAGGGTGGACCTACATTGGAGGTGCAGGACAGGATTCCATGATTGGATGCTCAATTTCGGTTGTATCGATTTCACCTCTTCCATCACTGCGAACATGGTGTGGTATATGTTTACTAGCTGCTTGATATTTGTGCAGACAGAGATGTCTGCCCGTTGCTATTTGGCAAACAAACAAAGTGTCTGCAATTTTGGTTGAACTGCACAAGAGAATAGTATAGTCACTGCATGCAGTGCCATTTGAAAATAGACACAAAGATTGGATAGTCACTTCATGGACTGCAGAAAAGTAGTACTGTACTATTTACTGGCCAACACTAGGTGCTTCATTGCTTTGGTCTGATTATACAATGGGCATCATTTTCCCTAAGTTAAAGTTTGTATTTCGAAAATAGTCTCGCGGTGTGATCGAGAGAAGACCAAATCATATTGCAGTGGATGTTCCTCCATCATGTGTGGTTCATTCTCATGGTTCTAGCTGTTGGTGAAACCACTTACGTTTGCAAGAGGAATTCTAGACTTCACAAACAAATTTGTCTTTCAGTCTGTACTGAATGTTGGCCAAGAGAAGCATCCATGTTAGTAGGAAGAACAGATGTTTTTCTAGATCTTTGCTTTTGGAGCTACATATTTGTATATGATCTGTGAATCATTGAGATGCATTAACATGTTGATCTTATGTATGGGAATCGTACTAGTTTTAGTTGCGAAGCAAGATCCAAAGTGGCTGATCTTTGCTTTTGGAGCTACATATTTGTATATGATCTATGAATCATTGAGATGCATTAACAGTTACTTATTTCTGTTCGCTCAGTGTTTACAAGTTACTGATCGATCACTAGCTAGCCTACAAATGCGCTCCTTGCAGTTTTATTTGCGATGCAAGATGCGAAGTGGCAGTTTTTTGAATAAAAATGCCTACCTCTGAAGAAACTGACAAGCTACACTATCGATCCTACACGGATAAAAATGCCTACCTCTGAAGAAACTGACAAGATACACTATCGATCCTACACGGATAAATAGCGGATCACGCACGTACTACCTCCTTTTCGGTTTACAGGGCTCAATTCAAGAAACGACCTACTCGATCCTACACGAATAAATAGAGGATCACGCACGTACTAGTACCTCATTTTAGGTTTGTAGGGCTTAATTCAAACCTCTCACCAACCAAGGTACTCCCTCCGTCCGGGTTTATTAGTCCCGTGAGCAAAGCAGCAAGACCAAGGCATGGCAATAACTAACGGCATGCAGAAGTTTAAGCCTAATTAATTCCAGCGATTTAAGTGGCTGCATGCGTGCCCTCGGCTGCGACTCGTTGCATGCTGCTTCACGTACTGCCTGCGAGCAATTCTGAGTGCCTGCATGCAGCTGGCCGTAATTAAGGCAGCTAACTGATGCGAAAAAAGATACGCTTTAATTGTTGCGGGCTTTTTAAATCCATGAAATCATTATTGACAAGGAGGGAGATGATTCGAGTGCACTCGTTTGACCGCCATGCCGGCGTGCGACCCAGACGGGACGGGACGGCACAGTCATAATTTCAGTTTCCCTAGTTTTCCATGGCAAGCTGGCGCGCTAAGACTACCCACAGTGGGAGTAACATAGGTGGTAACATCACACTTATCTAGGCAAAATAGATGATGTGGCATGTAATTAATGAAGAAAGAGGGGCATGTGGTAACATAGCTAGTTACTGTAACATCACACATATCAAAAAAAGATGAGTCTACAACGTAATAAATGAAGTCATGCATGACACAACACATATGTTACTACCCACTGTGGAGGTAGTAACATAGACTAGTAACATATGCATGTTACTAGTGTAAGTTACTACCCAATGTGACTAGTCTAAGCCATTATGCATTGAATTCCGATGACCGTCGCGCTACCTTCCCCCTATAAGTACTGTTTCTCGGCCTTCTCCAGTGCCACCGTGACCCAACTCGCCATATCCTCATAAGCCCACACCGGCCCGACGTCGCTCGCCACGTCCGGCATGCCCCCGCCCGTCCGCGGTAGGCGACGCCGGAGGCGGTCACCGCCAGAACTAGTGTTCGGTTTTTCACCGGAAGGCAGACGGAGGGAGGAGGCATTCTATCTGTCTTTAGATGGCAATGCGCAGATCGAGGAGTTGTTGGAGCGCGACCGCATGGCGGAGGAGCAGCAGTTGTTGGAGCGCGACCGCCTGGCGGAGGAGCATCGTATCGCCGACTTGCACCACTAGCGGGACATGGAGCAGCAGCGCACCGACGCTCTGAGTCGCGAGTAGAGCGCCCGCAACTGGGCCGACTATGTGGAGGCCGGCGCCCGGCAAATAGCCCTGGAGGCTGTCGGGCACGCACGCGTTCGTGACGCTGATTTTTACTACCAGCTCATCAAGTGGGTTTCCCGCTTGGAAGCCCAAGCTTCGGTGGACCACGCCGGCATGGAAAGGGCCAACGCGCGCGAGCAACGTGCCCTATCGCACCTCTGGCAAGTCCGAGGCGAGGCGCAGGACGCCGCTGCCGGCGCTTAGCGTGTACCACAGATGGCGGCCGGCATTGTCTAGTTAGCTAAGAGTAAGTTAGTACTTGTCTAGTGGGAGTAGATAGTTAACTTGGCTATGATGGTTGTCAACGTGGAAGTTTAGTACTCTATATGTGGTTCAGACCTATTACTTTGCTCTGAATGTTGAACTTTCCGTTTGAACGTATGGAATGGGCTGTTATTTTTTTAAATGGGTTGTATTTGTCCTCCACGGGTTTAGAGGCTGACTTGTGGGCCTAGCAAGTTGACACGTACACAATCAGGAGATGATTGTACGTGGAGAGGATGACAGCAGGGACCCGCCAAGGTCATGGCAGTACGCAAGCAAGTGCCTCCTTATTTCAAGACAATAAAAAATGGCTCCTCCTAGTGGATTTCTGACATCTGGGTCCCATGCCATTGTCAACGTAGTCAATAAACGAGAGAATTGCACAACGAGCGGCTGACACCAGGGACCCAGCAGCTCGCCCAGTTATTTTTGTTTTGGGTTAATTTGATAAATGCCTCCGAGAAATGCCACTGCAATTTCCAAACTTTGAAAAATGCCATTTCATGCCATTTCTAGTGGCATTTTTCGATGTCTGGAGTAGCGTTTTTCAAAGTTTGCAAACTACAGTGGCGTTTTTCAAAGTTTGCAAAAATTATAGTGGCATTTTTCAAAGTTTGGAAATTGCAGTGGCATTTTTATGAATCGTCATAATTGGAGTGGCATTTATCTAATTTGTTTTTGAGACGGAAGCAGGGTGTCAACTTGGCTGTGCGGGACACTCTGGCCTGTCTAGACAGCCTTTTCTTTTATGTTTACCACAGACCAGCCCAGTAGTTTTTTTTTCTTTTTGAAAATGGCTAGCCTAGTTTTTTTGTGATTTGTCAAGTAAGTCGCTTTATCAGGCCTGTTGGGCTGCAAATCTTTCAAGACGAGGAGAGCTTCATTCGGCTGGCCGAGAAAATGGCCTATCAGTAATGAGAAATGGGCTGTACATTTTTAAAACACATCAAACCGGCAATTAGTTTCAAATATCTTTTTTTTCATTTCAAGATTTTAAATTGCATTGATTTTTATCCATGGACAATTTATTGGATTTTATATTGATATACATTTATTTTTAAAATCAGTCTGAATGTGACTCGAAATTTCGGGATTAAAAACAGTTCAGACCGCACCGACATATGCAAAATTTCGTATAATTTTTTAACCGTGGCCACAATATGGGTTGTAATGCTAACAAAAAGAATATGGGCTCCAAAAAAACCCGTAAGAATTAGCAAATGGGCTGTAAACTATTTGAAATAATGGTAGATGGGTTGTATGCTGTTTTCCACAGATTTGAGGCTTTCCACAGATGGCCTGTATACTGTTGGATGTCCATCCAACGGCCGTCGTGCTTCTTCAATCTCTGCTCTTCCTGCTCCAGCCGCTCAAACAAGCGCCGGTGGGACTGCCTGCTCCCTCCTCACCGCGGCGGCTGTGCTGCCGCACAGGCCTCACCGCCCCACCATACTCCCATCGCTGGCGTAGCCATCCCTCTACTCACCCATAGTCCCACACCTGCTGTTATTCTCCCGCGACGGCAGACGAACCAGTAAACCCTCGTACAGTCGTACTCCCCTCCGCATGGGAAACAACTGCCGAGTCTTCCCTGCCTCTGTGTCGTTCCCTTCCTAGGCCTCGCCATCGTCCACCGCCCTGGTGCTCTCATTGTGGCATGGTCAACGTGGTCAACGACCGACATGCATCTGAAGTGGACTGTACGTGGAGAGGCTGACAGCTGGGTCCATGGCCGCAGTCAAGGAAATGCCTCCTTATTACGTGCAAAATAATGATTCCTCCACCTGACATCTAGGACCCATAGAAAGGGCCTCTGTATTTCATGAAAAAAAAACGTTACCGCCGCTGACAGCTCGGACCCACCAGCTATATCTTCGCACGCAAGGAAGTGCCTCCTTATTACGCCAAAAAAAGAATACTCCCCCTGCTAGCTGGGACCCAGTATAGTGGGCCTACTAAGTTGACGGGGACAAAGGGCTTTGTCAACTTAGTCAATATGCACGATTCTAGCTCGACTGACCGTACGATGTCCATCCAAAGGCCGTAGTGCTTCTTCAACCTCTGGTCTTCTTGCTCTAGCCGCCCAAAGCAGCGCCGTTCGTGCCGCCTCCTACTGCCTCCCATGGCCGGCTGTCCTGCCGCGGAGGTCTCACCGCCCCCATACTACTCCCACCCCTGGCCAAGCCATCCCTCCACTCCACTCACCCACACCCCCTGTTATTCTGCGGCGACGGCAGCGCAACCGAACCAGTGAACCCTCGTACTCCTCTCCGCGTGGGCATCCACTGCCGCGTCTTCCCTGGCTCCGCGTCGTCCCCTTCCTAGGCCTCGCCGTCGTCCACCGCCGTGGTGCTCTCGGTGCAGCGTGGTCAATGTGGTCAACGACCGAATTCCATCGGAAGAATACTGTACGTGGAGAGGCTGACAGCTGGGTCCACGGCAGCCGCAAGGAAGTGCCTACTTATTACGCGGAAAATAATTATTCCTCCACCTGACAGCAGGGAACCACCGGACGGGCCACCAGTATTTCGTGAAAAAAACGTTTGCCCCTGACTGCTGGGACCCACCCGACGGGCCACCGTATTTCGCGAAAAAAACGTTCCCCCTACTGTCAGCTCGGACCCACCGGAAGTGCCTCCTTATTACGCACAAAAAACTGAATACCCCCTGCTAGCTGGGACCCACCTTGGTGGGAGGCTGACTTGTGGGCCTACTAAGTTGACGGGGACGGAGGGCTTTGCCAACTTAGTCAATATAAATTGTTCTAGCTCCAGTGACCGTACGATGTCCATCCAACGGTCGTAGTGCTTCTTCAACCTCTGGTCTTCTTGCTCTAGCCGCCCAAAGAAGCGATGGTCATGTCGCATGCTCCTGCCTCCCGTGGCCGGATGTTCTCCCGCAGAGGCCTCACCGCCCCCTACTATTCCCACCGCTGGCCAGGCCCTGTGGCGACGGCAGCCTCAAACCGCGGTCGAGCCAGTGAACCCTCGTACTCCTCTCCGCGCTGGCTTCCACTGCCGCGTCTTCCCCGGCTCCCCGTCGTCCCCTTCCTAGGCTTCGCCGTCGTCCACCGCCCTGGTGCTCTCGGCCCTGCGTGGTCAACGTGGTCAAGGAACGACTTCCATCGGACGTGGACTGTATGTGGAGAGGCTGACAGCTGGGTCCACGGCCGCGGCAAGGAAGTGCTTCCTGATTATGCGGAAAATAATTATTCCTCCACCTGACAACGGGGACCCACCGGATGGGCCACCGTATTTCGCGAAAAAACATTTTCCCCCTGACTGCTGGGACCCACCAGCTACACCATCGCACGCAAGGAAGTGCGTCCGGGCAAAAAAAAATGATTCGCCCCCCTGACAGCAGGGGACCCGCCAGCTACATCTTCGCACGCAAGGAAGTGCGTCCGGGCAAAAAAAACGATTCGCCCCCCTGACTGCTGGGACCCACCAGCTACATCTTTGCACGCAAGGAAGTGCGTCCGGTCAAAAAAGAACGATTCGCCCCCCTTACTGCTAGGACCACCAGCTACATCTTCACACGCAAGGAAGTGCGTCCGGGCAAAAAAAACAAAATGATTCGCCCCCCCCCCCGACTACGGGGACCCACCAGCTACATCTTCGCAGGCAAGGAAGTGCCTGACAGTCGAGACCCACCTGGTCGAAGCATACGTAGCGTTGTCATTCTGGTCGCGAACGTGTATGTACATACTGGTCGATGTAGAGGCTCGCACGTGTCGTAGTAGAGGCGCGCACATAGCATGTACACGTACGTACATCGGCGAGGGTGCAAGAAAGAAAATACGGCCACGTACGTACATACGTGCAGGGTCTCGGACGCCTACTCGCGCATACGTACATGGCTGGGTCGGGACAGAGAAACAGCGTCGTCATCGTGTTCATGGGGAGCCAACTGGCTGGGTCGGAACGGAATGCGTGGTCGTGTTCATTGGGAGGGCTTGGACGGAACAGGCGATGGAAACGAGGCCTGGCGTACCGCACAACGGAGGAAACGGCCTTGTGTTCGACCGGCCACATTCGAAACGAGATCCTGTTCATCAGGAGGGGTGAGGCGTACCGCAAAACGGAGGAAACGGACCTCCTACGGTCGAAATGGGGGTCCTGTTGATCGGGAGGGGTGTGGCGTACTGCAAAACGGAGGAAACGGACCTCCTACGGTCGAAACGGGGGTCCTGTTGATCGGGAGGGGTGTGGCGTACTGCAAAACGGAGGAAACGGACCTCCTACGGTCGAAACGGGGGTCCTGTTGATCGGGTGGGGTGTGGCGTACCGCAAAATGGACAAAGCGGACTTGTGTTCGAGCGCTACTGTCGAAACGGGGGTCCTGTTCATCGGGAGGGGTGTGGCGTACCGCAAAACGGGACTCCACGGGATACTGTTCATCTCCACCGTCGACCTCCTCCAGCCTCCACGGGCTACCGTCGACCTCCTCCAGCCTCCACGGGCTCCTGTTCATCCAGCCTCCACCGCGCGCTACTCCACCGGCTACTGTTCAGCCACCCCTCCACGGGCACCCCTCCACCGTCTACTGTTCATCCAGCCCTCCACACCACGGGGTCCTGTTCAACCACCCCTCCACGGCCACCCCTCCACCATCTACTATTCATCCAGCCCTCCACACCACAGGGTCCTGTTCATCCAGAGGCAACGCCACCGTTCACTGTTCATCCAAACCCCCCTGCAATGCTCACTGTTCATCCAATCGGTCGGCTTTAGTTAGCAGCAGTAGCGAAGGAATCGCTCCATCGGGTTCAGTTAACAGCCATCGATCGATCGCTCGGGTTCAATAACGCGTAGCCTGCAGTGCAATCGCTCGGGTTCTGTTAGAGCCCAATGCCTTGCTCGGGTTCAGTTAGAGCCAACGCCTCGCACACACGCGCGTACGTGTACGAGAGAAACGCGCATCGCTCGGCCCCCGACCTCCCACCTTAACCGGCAACTCCCTGAAATTTTCCTCCCCCTCGCTTCTACCACGGTTTTTTCCGTCATGGACGGCCCAAAGAATGTCATGCAACTGCGTCTCCGGCCCGCCCAGGATGAAAAGCCCATTTTCTGTCATGATTTTTTGTCATAGAAGTAGGAGCCCACCACATCTATGATGATACCGGGTTTTGTCACAATTATCGTCATAGAAGTGTCATATGTATGACAGAAAAAAAATTCGTTCGGCCCAAAATGTCACGGATGTGTCTTTTTTTTGTAGTGGGGTGCAGGAATAAGTGGAGGGGGGCCACTGTGGGCCCACGAGGCAGGCGGGCGCACCCAGTAAGGGTGGGCGGGCCCTGGACCCTCGTGGCCAGGTGCTTGCCCCCCCTGTTGTGTTCTTAGTCCCTAAAATCCTCAAATATTCCAGAAAAAATCATACTAAATTGGCAGGGCATTTGGAGAACTTTTATTTTCAGGATATTGTTTTTGCATGGATAATTCAGAAAACAGACAGAAAATACTATTTTTGCTTTATTTATACTAAATAACAGAAAGTAAAAAGAGGGTACAGAAGGTTGTGCCTTCTAGTTTCATCCATGTCATGATCATCAAAAGGAATCCACTAACAAGGTTGATCAAGTCTTGTGAACAAACTCATTCCAAATAACATGGAACCGGAGAAATTTCGAATAACACTAGGTTACCTCAATGGGGATATGAACATCCCCAATAATAAGAATATCATATTTCTTCTTGACAGTAGGGAGAGGAAATTAAAAACCTCCAACAATAATAGTTGGAACTTTTCCAATAGAATTTGTGCTATGAACTTGAGGTTGTTTCCTCGGAAAGTGTAACGTATGCTCATTACCATTAAGATGAAAAGTGACATTGCCTTTGTTGCAATCAATAACAGCCCCTGCAGTATTCAAAAAGGGTCTACCAAGGATAATCTACATATTATCATCCTCGGGAATATCAAAAATAACAAAGTCCGTTAAGATAGTGAAGTTTTCAACCACAACAGACACATCCTCACAAATACCGACAGGTATAGTAGTTGATTTATCAGCCATTTGCAAAGATATTTCAGTAGGTGTCAACTTATTCAATTCAAGTCTACGATATAAAGAGAGAGGCATAACACTAACACCGGCTCCAAGATCACATAAAGCAGTTTTAACATAGCTTCTTTTAATGGAGCATGGTATAGTTGGTACCCCTGGATCTCCAAGTTTCTTAGGTACTCCACCCTTAAAAGTATAATTATCAAGCATGGTGGAAATTTCAGCTTCCGGTATCTTTCTTTTATTTGTAATAATATCCTTCATGTATTTGGCATAAGGGTTTACTTTAAGCATATTAGGTAAGCGCATACGTAAGAAGATAGGTCTAATCATTTTAGCAAAGCGCTCAAAATCCTCATTATCCTTTTTCTTGGATGGCTTAGGAGGAAAAGGCATGGGTTTCTGAACCCATGGTTTTCTTTCTTTACCATGTTTCCTAGCAACAAAATCTCTCTTATCATAACGTTGATTCTTTGATTGTGGGTTATCAAGATCAACAACATGTTCAATCTCTACATCATTATTATTGCTAGGTTGAGCATCAACATGAACATTATCATTAACATTATCACTAGGTTCATGTTCATCACCTGATTGTGTTTCAGCATCAGAAATAGAAATATCAATAGGATTCTCAGGTGTGTCTGCAACAGGTTCACTAGAAGCATGCAAAGTCCTATCATTTTTCTTTTTCTTCTTTTTAGAAGGACTAGGTGCATCTAAATTATTTCTCTGAGAATCTTGCTCAATTCTCTTAGGGTGGCCTTCAGGATACAAAGGTTCCTGCGTCATTCTACCCGTTCTAGTAGCCACTCTAACAGCAAAATCATGCTTATTATTTAATTCATCTAGCAAATCACTTTGAGCTTTAAGTACTTGTTCTACGTGAGTAGTAACCATAGAAGCATATTTACTAATGAGTTTAAGTTCACCTTTAACTCTAGCCATATAATCACACAAGCATCCAATCATGTAAGCATTACTCTTTAATTCTCTACCAACATAAGCATTGACACTTTCTTGTCTAGCCATAAAGTCATCAAATTCGTCTAAACATTGGCTAGGAAATTTAATAGACGGTATTTCAAATTTATCATATCTATAGAGAGAATTTACCTTTACTATCTGTGTCGGGTTATCAAGGCAATGTGTTTCTTCAACAGGCGGTATATTAAGACCATGTATTTCTTCAATAGGAGGTAAATTCTTAACATCTTCAGCTTTAATACCTTTTTCTTTCATAAATTTCTTTGCCTCTTGCATATCTTCGGGACTGAGAAATAGAACACCCTTTTTCTTCGGAGTTGGTTTAGGAATAGGCTCAGGAGTTGGCTCAACTGGTTCAGGAATTGGCTCAGGAATTGGCTCAAGAAGAGTCCAATTATTTTCATTAGTCAACATATTATTCAATAACAATTCAGCTTGTCCGACTGTTCTTTCCCTGAAAACACAACCAACACAACTATCCAAGTGGTCCTTGGAAGCATCGGTTAGTCCATTATAAAAGATATCAAGTATTTCATTTTTCTTAAGAGGATGATCAGGCAAAGCATTAAGTAACCGGAGAAGCCTCCCCCAAGCTTGTGGGAGACTCTCTTCTTCAATTTGCACAAAATTATATCTTTCCCTCAAGGCAGCTTGTTTCTTATGAGCAGGGAAATATTTAGCAGAGAAGTAATAAATCATATCCTGGGGACTACGCACACAACCAGGATCAAGTGAATTAAACCAAGTTTTAGCATCACCCTTTAATGAGAACGGAAATATCTTAAGGAAATAGTAGTAGCGAGAATTCTCATCATTTGTGAACAGGGTGGCTATATCATTTAACTTAGTAAGATGTGACACAACAGTTTCAGATTCATTGCCATAAAAAGGATCAGATTCAACCAAAGTAATTATTTCAGGATCAACAGAGAATTCATAATCCTTATCAGTAACAAAGATAGGTGAAGTAGCAAAAGCAGGGTCATATTTCATTCTAGCATTCAGAGTTTTCTGTTTAAGTTTAGTTAATAACTTCTTAAGATCATATCTATCATTGCAAGCAAAAAGATCTCTAGCAGTTTCTTCATCCATAACATAACCCTCGGGAACAACAGGCAATTCATATTTAGGGGGAGAACCTTCATCATCACTATCTTCAATAATATCATCTTCAATAATTTCATTCTCTCTAACCCTAACTAGTTGTTCATCAAGAAACTCACCTAATGACATAGTAGTATCAAGCATAGAAGTAGTTTCATCATAAGTATCGTGCATAGCAGAAGCGGCATCATCAATAACATGCGACATATCAGAATTCATAGCAGTAGCAGGTTTAGGTGTCGCAAGCTTACTCATAACAGAAGGAGAATCTAGTGTAGAGCTAGATGGCAGTTCCTTATCTCCCCTCGTAGTTGAGGGATAAATCTTAGTTCTTTCGTCTTTCAAATTCTTCATAGTGATCAGCAGATATAAAACCCAAGTGACTCAAAGAATAGAGCTATGCTCTCCGGCAACGGCGCCAGAAAATGGTCTTGATAACCCACAAGTATAGGGGATCGCAACAGTTTTTGAGGGCAGAGTATTCAACCCAAATTTATTGATTCGACACAAGGGGAGCCAAAGAATATTCTCAAGTATTAGCAGTTGACTTGTAAATTCAACCACACCTGGATAACTTAGTATCTGCAGCAAAATATTTAGTAGCAAAGTAGTATGATAGTAATGGTAACAGTGGTAAAAGTAATGATAGCAGTTTTGTAGTAATTGTAATAGTAGCAATGGTAAAGTAAATAAGCAAAGCACAATATGTGAAAAGCTCATAGGCATCGGATTAGTGATGGATAATTATGTCGGATGTGATTCCTCATGTAATAGCTATAACCTAGGGTGACACAGAACTAGCTCCAGTTCATCAATGTAATGTAGGTATGTATTCCGAATATAGTCATACGTGCTTATGGAAAAGAACTCGCATGACATCTTTTGTCCTACCCTCCCGTGGAAGCGGGGTCCTAATGGAAATTAAAGGATATTAAGGCCTCCTTTTAATAGAGTACCGGACCAAAGCATTAACACATAGTGAATACATGAACTCCTCAAACTACGGTCATCACCGAGAAGTATCCCGATTATTGTCACTTCGGGGTTGTCGATCATAACACATAATAGGTGACTATAGACTTGCAAGACAGGATCAAGAACTCACATATATTCATGAAAACATAATAGGTTCAGATCTAAAATCATGGCACTCGGGCCCTAGTGACAAGCATTAAGCATAGGAAAGTCATAGCAATCAATCTCAGAACATAGTGGATACTAGGGATCAAACCCTAACAAAACTAACTTGATTACATGGTAAATCTCATCCAACCCATCACCGTCCAGCAAGCCTACGATTGAATTACTCACGCATGGCGGTGAGCATCATGAAATGGGTGATGGAGGATGTTTGATGATGACGACAGCGACGCATCCCCCTCTCTAGAGCCCCGAACGGACTCCAAATCAGCCCTCCCGAGAGAGATTACGGCTTGGCGGCGGCTCCGTATTGTAAAACGCGATGAAACTTTCTCTCTGGGTTTTTTCTCCACGAAAGCAAATATATAGAGTTGGAGTTGTGGTCGGTGGACATCCAGGGGGCCCACGAGGTAGGGGGCGCACCCCCCACCCTCGTCTACAGGGTGTGGGCCCCCTGGCCTTGATTCTTTCGCCAGTATTTTTCATATTTTCCAAAAATAATCTCTGTGGATTTTCAGGTCATTCCGAGAACTTTTGTTTTCTACACAAAAATAATACCATGGCAGTTCTACTGAAAACAGCGTCAGTCCGGGTTAGTTTCATTCAAATCATGCAAGTTAGAGTCTAAAACAAGGGCAGAAGTGTTTGGAAAAGTAGATATGTTGGAGACGTATCACTCTACTATGACACGTGCGCTACTTACTCGGCCACGGTTCATCGTTGCAGAGAGACAGCTCGACCAGTATGTACGTACACGCTCACGACCATACAGACAACACTACGTACGCTTCGACTGGGTGGGTCCCAGCTGTCAGGGAGGATAAGAACGCACTTTCCTAGCGTGTGAAGATATAGCTGCTGGGTCCCAGCTTTCAGGGGAGGAATCTTTTTAGTTTTGTGAGTAATAAGGAGGCACTTCCTTGTGTTCGAAGATTTAGCTGGTGGGTCCAGCTATCAGCCTCACCGCCTAAATTCCTCTTCTGATGGCTGTCATTCTTTGACCTCATTGACCACGCCATACCGAGAGCATCAAAGGCGGTGGACGACGGCGAGGCCTAGGAAGGGAACAACGCGGAGCGAGGGAAGATGAGGCAGGTGGATGCCCATGCGGAGTAGAGTACGAGCGTTCACTGGGGGTGTGGATGACTAGAGGGAAGGCCTGGCTAGCGATGGTAGTAGGGTCGGGTGGTGAGGCCTGCGCGGTAGCACAGCCGACCACAAGAGGCTGGAGCAGGGGGTACAACGGGCCCTGGTTCGGGCGGCTGGACAAGAATACCGGTGGTTGAAGATGCAGCAAGGCCATTGGATAAACATCCAATGGTTACCGCAGCTAGAATCGTTTATTGACTAAGTTGACAAAGCCCTGGTGTCGGTGTCAAAACCGGCGGATCTCGGGTAGGGGGTCCCGAACTGTGCGTCTATGCGGATGGTAACAGGAGACAAGGGACACAATGTTTTTACCCAGGTTCGGGCCCTCTCGATGGAGGTAATACCCTACTCCTGCTTGATTAATATTGATGATATGGGTAGTACAAGAGTAGATCTACCACGAGATCAAGGAGGCTAAACCCTAGAAGCTAGCCTATGGTATGATTGTTGTTCGTCCTACGGACTAAAACCCTCCGGTTTATATAGACACCGGATAGGTTAGGGTTACACAGAGTCGGTTACAATGGTAGGAGATCTACATATCTGTATCACCAAGCTTGCCTTCCACGCCAAGGAAAGTCCCATCCGGACACGGGACGAAGTCTTCAATCTTGTATCTTCATAGTCTAGGAGTCCGACCAACGGTAAGAACTCGGCTATCCGGACACCCCCTAATCCGGGACTCCCTCAGTAGCCCCCGAACCAGGCTTCAATGACGATGAGTCCGGCGCGTTGATTGTCTTCGGCATTGCGAGGCGGGTACTTCTCCAAATTCCATATACTTGTCGAATAGTGTCCGGCTTCTGATAAATGCTGCGCTCCTCGGCTTCTATGCCCAATAATGGCCATCTTCCATGTGTTTGAATGAATGCGAACAGCCAGGGTATTTTTACAATTACCCCCTAGCCGCGCAAATGAGCCGCCTATAAAAGGGGCAAGGATCTAGATCTGAGTCACACCATCCCCCCTTTGCAAGCTTTCATCAGAGCGCCTCTGACCAAAGCCCATTCCATCATGGACAGTCGACGCGGCTCCTCTTCTCGCGCTCCCAGCCCTCAGCCAGGAAATTGGGAGAGATGCTCAGTCCCGCATAGCGAGCTAGTTATACTCCAAACCAAGGGATTTCTCCCCCCGGCCTTCATGCTTCCGGTTCGAGCCGGACTTGCCACCTACAAGGGCGGAAAGCAAGCGGAGAGCGTCCCCGATCCCTCTAAAGGAGAGCGGGTATGCCTCATCTCTTATCTAGTAAGAGGCCTCGGATTTCCCATCCACCCGTTTCTCCGGGGGCTCTTGGAGTTCTACGGCCTCCAATTGCACCACCTTACTCCTGCCTCCATCCTGCACATCGCGGGCGTCGTGGCCCTTTGCGAACTATTCTTGGGCGTTGAGGCTCATTTCGGACTGTGGAAGAGAATATTCTTCCTAGTACCCCGTTCTCATGAGGGGTCAATATATCAATTGGGCGGAGCCGAGCTATGGCGCATCGCCGGGACCGGATACCTATCCGGAACCCCAAAGAAGGCGTCCGAAGACTGGCCTTCGGAATGGTTTTACATAGAGGACGTCCCGTTGCCGGATCCTGTTCGGATCGGCCTTCCGGAGTTCAGCAATGCTCCTCTGAAGAAGCGCCTAAGCTGGCGCCCTCGGAGCCCCCGGAGAGAAGATGACCGGGATGTCCGTTATTTGATGAGCCGAATAAGGTTACTGGCTCATGCTGGATTGACCATGACAGGAGTCATGGCAATCTGCATTATGAGGGGAGTGCAGCCGTTCCAATACAGGGGCCACCCCATGTGGGACTTCAACGGGGAGGACGACGCCACCCGCCATGGCCACAAAGGGCCAGGATCGGTCACCGAACTGGTGAAGATCTTGTCTGCCATGTACAAAGGAGAGCAGGAGGATTTCCTCCGTGTCAACCCACTGAAGGAGTTTTCTTCGAATAATCCTCGAAGCTGGGTAAGCAAACATCTTTGTGACCTGTCCAATCCATGTTCTCGTAGTTAAATATCTCATTTCATGGTTTTTGCATAGGAACTGCGCCGGACTGTGGAGAAGATACACATCCCGCCCCCACAAGCCGAGGGTCCGGAACGGTCCCTCGATCCGACCTCCGAAGAGGATCCGGACATAAAGGTGGAGTTGATCGACGGGGTATTCCACCAACTTAGCATCGACAATGCCTTGGTCGCCATTACGGCTGATTACCCCGGAATACTTCCAGCCTCACAGGTAAATGAGACCGAGATCCCAAAACCCTGATAACGACCCATCCATGCTTATTTTTGATCACCGTATACCAATGGTGCTTCGTAGGGGGTACCTTCGAGGCAGGAAGCCGAGCCTGCGGCGGCTGGCCAACAAAGGGCAGTGCGGCCCCGCAGGCTAAAAAGAAGTGTGGTCTGGATCGAAACTCCGCCGCAACGGTATGGCATGTCACACTACTCCCAGGATTGATTCCTGGAAGGCGTACTAATGCTGATACCCTTTTCAGGAAAAAGAGCGCTCGCCGGACTGAGTCCGGAGAGGTTGCCGATCGAACCTTCACCGGACAAGCTTCAAAGCCGGGTCCGGAGGCTGAGGCGAGCACGAGACGTGCGTCGGATGCTCCTCCGACAGAGAATGCCGACAGGTTGCCCGCCACCAACTCCGAGGTGGAGAGTGCCTTGAACCACAGGCGCCGCCGGACAGTTCTTCGTGACGTGTGTTTCTCCCAAGCGGCCTTGAATGCCTTTGATTCGGGAGATGCGCACCTCCGTGCCGCTCAAGATGAACTAGCCAGAGCCACGGAGCAGTATGTGAAGGACATACGGGTAAGGAAATTTGACAGTTATATGTGCCAGTAGCCCCCGAGACTTAAAATAGTTAGAATAACTGATTTAAGGATCACTTGTTATGCAGGATCTTACAGAAAAGAATACCCGACTATCTCAGGAGCTTGAATAGTGCAGGGCCCATCTTGAGGCCGCACTAGCCGCTATGGGGGGAGCCACAGAGACCCCCTCTGGTAATATACGCTTCAGAAGATAAATAATTTATGAAGTGCGGCGGGTGTGTAAAGCTGACAAAAACATTGCAGATGGCGCCGGACTAGATCCGGACAAGCAACAGCTCTTACGCCAGTTAAAGGCTGGTGAGAGCGTGCTTACGAGGGTGCGGCAGGAGAAGAATAACCTCCAAGACGCCAACACCAAGCTGGGTGAGGAACTGAAGGATGTTCGTGCCCAGTTATCTGACTCCGTAAAGGAGAATCGGCGGCTTCGTCGCGGCATTTTCAGTAAGTGCTTGAGCGAACTTTGAAAGAGTTCGGCGAGGAAGGCGACTAACATAAACATGTATTTAGGTTTGCTCACAGGTCGTCCTGAGGAGGAGATGCCCAATTCTTCGGGTGATCTTCTTCCCGAATTGCGTCAGCTGCATGAACGAGTCCGGCAGGTGATGACAGGCATCGGCCAAGCCTTGTGGCCATCTATCTCCCTGCCCGAAGGCATTGGGGAACTGGCGGAGCGGCTTCAAGGGGCACGGCGGTGCTTCCGGCTATGGAAGATATCGGCCTGCCGTCAAGGCGCCAGGGAGGCCTGGGCCATGGTGAAGACGCAGTACACGAAGGCTGACCCAAACCACATGGCCGAGGTCGGACCTGTGGGGCCGGATGGGATGGAGATCCCTGTAAGCTTAGTGTACGGCCAAGTAGAATTTGCCGCCAAGTATTCCCAGCAAGATTGTAAATTAGATAGCCTATTAGATGGCATTGAGGAGGAATACAATGAGTCGAGTTGACTATGTAAAAATATGACATGAAAAAAATGTCTTCTAGCCGTATTGTAGATCGTTTGTCGTAGCGGACCTTTTCGCTTCGACCTCCGGACCCAATAGTCCGGAGTGTGTCCGAATACCTTCGTGGTTATATAAGAACCATGGTATGCATGGAGACAAGCCGTAGGGGTCATTGTTGCTGTATCAGACAAGTGCCCAACTAGTTATGTTATATTACATGGGTAGTAAGAAACATCTTCCAGGGAGAATAGTTCCGTTAAGGGCTCCTTTCGCTGGGATGAATGCCCTAAAGTGCATGTCAAAGCTGCTACGAAAGCAGAAAATCATCTGGGGGCAGATGGGTAAAAAGTTAAAAATCATCTTTCAATTCACCGACCGAATTTTCCCTTAAGAACGCTAGCTTTCGGCTTCACCCAGTCTGAGGTACACATCCGGCTGACCCGGCAGTAACAATCGTAGAGGTGCTCCCTTCACCACCTAGCCGAACAATCGGGAACGTAGGGGTAAGCACAGGAGCCAGGCAACCCAGCTTGGCCAAAACTTAAGTCATATCGATGCATATAATGGTGAATAAAAGGTACATGCGGAAGTTTAACGCATGTATTGGGCATGAAGCCATTATAAATAAGCTTCTGTTAAAGAAGCCCCTAGATATAATGAGCGCGGATAGCGCGTCAAGTGCGTGCGGAAAAAGCGCAAACGAGCCTCTATAGGCTACAAGAAGAAGAAGGAGGAAGGAGAGAAATAAAAGACAGCAAAAAGCAAAAATAAAGAATGTGGACGGAGGAAGGAGACGAACTTGGAGTCCGGCACTTAGGCGTAGAATCTTCGTAGACGGGCTGCGTTCCATGGGTTCGGCTCGAGTCGGTTATCCAATGCGTTTCGCAGACGGTATGCTCCGCCGGTCAGGACCTGGTCGATGATGAAGGGACCTTCCCATTTGGGCTTGAGTTTGTCCTTTTTCTTGTCCGGCAGGCGTAGAACTAGTTCGCCAACGTTATAAGCTTTGGCCCGTACTTCCCTGCTTTGATATCTTCGAGCCTGCTGTTGATAGAATGCAGAACGAGCTTTGGCCACGTCGCGCTCCTCCTCCAATGCGTCCAAACTGTCCTGCCGATCGAGCTCGGCTTCTCTTTCTTCATACATGCGTACGCGAGGTGATTCATGTATTATGTCGCAGGGCAAGACTGCCTCTGCGCCGTACACCATGAAGAATGGTGTAAATCCGGTAGCACGATTCGGCGTGGTCTGCATCCCCCAGAGTACGGAGTCGAGCTCCTCGACCCAGTGCGTGTTAGATTCCTTGAGGGACTGCACTAGTCTGGGTTTAATGCCGCTCATGATTAGACCGTTTGCCCGTTCGACTTGGCCGTTGGTTTGAGGGTGATAGACTGAGGCGTAATCGAGCTTGATGCCCATGTTTTTGCACCATGATTTGACCTCATCGTCTGTGAAGTTGGTGCCATTGTCAGTGATGATACTTTGTGGGACACCGTAACGGTGCACTACCCCTGATATGAAGTCTATCACTGGTCCGGATTCGGCCGTTTTAACTGGTTTGGCCTCTATCCATTTGGTGAATTTGTCCACCATGACCAATAGGTATTTTTGCTTGTGGGTTCCTCCCTTGAGGGGTCCAACCATGTCAAGCCCCCAGACCGCGAACGGCCAAGTGATGGGTATAGTTTTAAGGGCGGTGGGTGGCATGTGGCTGGTTAGCAAAAAGCTGGCAACCGATGCATCGTTGGACTAAGTCCTGCGCATCTGCCCAGGCCGTCGGCCAATAAAATCCTGTACGGAAGGCCTTGCATACAAGGGCCCGGGCTGCAGCGTGGTGCCCACCCAGTCCTGCATGAATTTCAGCCAGGAGGTTTCGCCCTTCCTCTTCGGAGATACACCTTTGAAGGACTCCGGTAGTGCTTTTCTTATAAAGCTCTCCCTCATGGACTTATAAGGCTTTAGAGCGCCGTACTATGCAGCGAGCCTCACTTTGGTCTTCGGGGGGTTCCTGCATAGTTAGGTAGGCTAGGGATGGTTCCGTCCACGGGGCGATAACCGCCATTATTTCGTGAGCAGAGGGTGTTATCTCGGGGGCGGAGCCTCCGGTTGTGTCAGAGTGTTCGGCGTTAGGCGGCGCGGTTGGGTCCGGATTGTTATTGCCGGACTCCCCTTCCCATAGTACGGATGGCTTAAACAGCCGTTCCAAAAAGATATTGGGTGGGACGGCATCGCGTTTTGCACCGATGCGTGCCAATATATCCGCCGCCTGGTTGTTATCCCGGGCTATATGATGAAATTCGAGCCCTTCGAACCGTGCTGACATTTTTAGGACCGAATTGCGGTATGCTGCCATTTTCGGATCTCTAGCGTCAAATTCTCCGTTAATTTGAGATATCGTGAGGTTTGAATCCCCGCGTACCTCTAGGCATTGAATGCCCATGGAGACTGCCATCCGGAGGCCGTGCAGAAGGGCCTCGTATTCGGCTGCATTGTTGGAGTCCGTATACATTATCTGAAGGACGTATTGGACTGTGTCCCCGGTTGGGGACGTCAGGACGACGCCAGCCCCCAGGCCAGCCAACATTTTGGAGCCGTCAAAGTGCATGATCCAATTGGAGTATGCGCCATACTCTTTAGGGAGTTCGGCTTCAGTCCATTCCGCCACGAAGTCGGCCAAAACCTGCGACTTAATAGCTCGTCGTGGCTTATAAGTTATGTCGAATGGAAGGATCTCTATGGCCCATTTAGCAATCCGGCCCGTCGCGTCGCGGTTGTTTATAATGTCGTTAAGAGGTACTTCAGAGGCTACCGTTATCGAACACTCTTGAAAGTAGTGTCGCAGCTTCCGGGATGCCATGAACACCGCATATGCTATCTTTTGATAGTGTGGGTACCGGGACTTGCATGGAGTTAGGACAGTGGACACATAATAAACCGGTTTTTGAACAGGGAACCGGTGTCCGTCCGTTTCTCGTTCGACAACGAGCACCGCGCTAACAACTTGATGTGTTACAGCGATATATAATAGCATTGGTTCGCCCACGTTGGGCGCGGCCAGGACCGGATTTGTTTCCAAAATGGCCTTTATTTCTTCGAGTCCGGCCGTGGCGGCATCCGTCCACTCGAAGTGTTCGGTGCGGCGGAGGAGGCGGTAAAGAGGTAATGCCTTTTCTCCTAAACGGGAGATAAAGCGGCTTAGAGCCGCTACGCATCCCGTCAGTTTTTGTATTTGTTTGAGGTCTTTTGGAATATCCAATTGTGACAGAGCTCGAATCTTGGCTGGGTTTGCTTCAATTCCTCTACCGGACACAATGAAGCCCAGGAGCTTTCCGGCTGGAACGCCGAAGACGCATTTTTCCGGATTGAGTTTGATGTCATATTTTCGAAGATTGTCGAATGTGAGCCTCAAGTCGTCTACTATAGTTTCGACATGTTTGGTTTTGACGACCACGTCATCTACATATGCTTCCACTGTTTTGCCGATCTGGTTTGCCAGACATGTCTGGATCATGCACTGATATGTTGCGCCGGCGTTTTTGAGCCCAAAGGGCATTGCGTTGAAGCAGAACGGGCCGTATGGAGTGATGAATGCTGTTGCAGCTTGGTCTGGCTCCGCCATCTTGATTTGGTGGTAGCCAGAGTACGCGTCGAGGAAGCACAATGAGTCGTGTCCTGCTGTAGCGTCAATGATTTGATCAATTCGAGGGAGGGGGAAGGGATCCTTTGGGCAAGCCTTATTAAGGTCTTTGAAATCAACACATAGGCGCCAGGATTTATCCTTCTTTGGTACCATCACCAGGTTCGCTAGCCAGTCCGGATGTTTTATATCTCTAATGAATCCGGCCTCTAGAAGTTTGGCTAGCTCCTCTCCCATGGCATGTCTCTTGGGTTCGGAAAAGCGCCGAAGAGCCTGTTTGACTGGCTTGAATCCTTTTAGGATGTTTAGGCTGTGCTCGGCCAGCTGACGTGGGATTCCTGGCATGTCTGAAGGGTGCCAGGCAAAGATGTCCCAGTTTTCTTGTAGAAATCCTCGTAGTGCGGCGTCTACATCAGGGTTTAATTGTGCCCCGATGGAGGCCGTATTTGCAGGGTCCGTTGGGTGGACTTGGAATTTGACTATTTCATCCGCTGGTTTAAAAGAGGTGGACTTGGATCTTTTATCAAGTATCACGTCGTCCCTATTCACCGTGGAGCGCATCGCGGTGAGTTCCTCGGCCGCTAGGGCTTCGGATAGTGCCTCGAGGGCTAGTGCGACTGTCTTATTTTCGGCGCGGAGTGCTATGTTCGGATCACTAGCCAGAGTGATGATTCCGTTGGGACCTGGCATTTTAAGCTTCATGTACCCATAATGGGGTATATCTTGAAAAATTGTGAATGCCTCTCGTCCTAATAAAGCATGATATCCACTGTTGAACGGGGCCACTTGAAATGTGACCTCCTCGAACCTGTAATTATCCGGCGAGCCGAACACTACGTCCAGCGTGATTTTTCCTGTGCCGCATGCTTCCCGGCTGGGGATTATTCCTCTAAAGGTTGTGCTGCTTCGCTCAATGCGGTTCCATTCTATTTCCATTTTTCGGAGGGTTTCCTCATAGATGAGGTTTAGTCCGCTGCCGCCATCCATGAGTACCTTAGTAAGGCGAAAGCCGTCTACTATCGGGCAGGTAGAAGAAGAATCGCCGCATTGCTCCTCTATCACAGCAACATGATGGGTAGCCTGGGGAGAGTTGATCTCTCTCAGATCGGTTTTAGGCCCGATCCGGTCGTTATTTGTGGCGACTCCCAGGGCGGCGATGCAATCCAAGAGCTCGTTTATGGAGGAGAGCTCGATCGGATCTAAATTTTTGGCAAGTTCCGAACTAACATGGAGATTGGTTTCGATGACTCGAGAGGTCATCATCGGCGGGGTGGCCGGACTAGCGGTCATAAGAAAACCACCTAGCCGAAGAGTCTGGCCAGCGGCCAAGGCTCCTTTGGCGATAGTATCGTCTTTAAAGACGAGATGAGGCATCCTACCTGATGGCGACGGCACAGAGGAACTCTCAATGAAAGCACCAATGTCGGTGTCAAAACCGGCGGATCTCGGGTAGGGGGTCTCGAACTGTGCGTCTAGGCGGATGGTAATAGGAGACAAGGGACACGATGTTTTTACCCAGGTTCGGGCCCTCTCGATGGAGGTAATACCCTACTCCTGCTTGATTAATATTGATGATATTGGTAGTACAAGAGTAGATCTACCACGAGATCAAGGAGGCTAAACCCCAGAAGCTAGCCTATGGTATGATTGTTGTTCGTCCTACGGACTAAAACCCTCCGGTTTATATAGACACCGGATAGGTTAGGGTTACACAGAGTCGGTTACAATGGTAGGAGATCTACATATCTGTATCGCCAAGCTTACCTTCCACGCCAAGGAAAGTCCCATCCAGACACGGGACGAAGTCTTCAATCTTGTATCTTCATAGTCCAGGAGTCCGGCCAACGGTAAGAGTTCGGCTATCCGGACACCCCCGAATCCGGGACTCCCTCACCTGGGTACGCGTCAACTAAGTAGGCCCACAAGTCAACCTCCAAATATGGTGGATCCCAGCTAGCAAGGGGAGGAATCATTTATTGCATGTAATGAGGAGGCACTTCCTTGCGTGCAAAGATGTAACGACTGGGTCCAAGCTGTCAGGGATGAAAACTTTTTTTCCGCGTAATAAGAAGGCACTTCCTTACGTGCGAAGATGTAATTGGTGGGTCAAACCTGTTCAGGGGAGAAATCATTTATTTTCAAATAATAAGGAGGCACTTGTTAGCGTGCGGCATGGACCATGTGGGTCCCTACTGTCAGCCACTCCACGTACATCCCTCTTATGATGGCTGTCATTTGTTGACGAAGTTGACCATGTTGCACCGAGAGAACCAACACGATGGACGACGGCGAGGCCTAGGAAGGGAACGGCCCAGAGCCGACGAAGATACAGTAGTGGTGCCCACGCGGAGGGGAGTACGAGGGTTCACAGGTTTGGCTGCGGTGTGAGGCCACCGTCGCCGGAGAATAATAGGAGGTGTTGGTTAGTAGAGTAAGGGCTTGGACGGCGATGGGAGTAGGGTGGGCCGATAAGGCCTGCACTGCAGCACAGCCGGCCATGAAAGGCAGGAGCAGGCGGTACCGCGGGTGATGGTTTGGGCGGCTGAAGCAGGAATATCCGCGTTGAAGAAAAACATACGTACAACCACGCTACAAGAAAGTAAATACGGCTACATACATACATACGGGTGGGGTATCAAACACGTACAACGACGACGTCCTGTTTATCGAAAGCCAACCAGCTGGGTCGAAACGGAGGTGAAAGTGCTAGTTATCGACTAGAGGGGGAGTGAATAGGCGATTTTTATGAAAGTCTTCAAAACACGGATGTTTCGAAGACAAACAATAGAAATGACCTAATTGATATGCAGCGGAAGGTAAACTACAACAAGCAAACCATAGTCAAGTATGCAATAACGTGAAAGTACAAGACTAATAGCAGCTAGGTAGTAAGGATCAGGATGGAAGATAGTATGAAGCCAATCAATAAAAGTTGTCAAGCAATGAAGTCAAATAGGTATGATAGATGGGCAATGACTTCACGAAGACAAACTCTAAGTAAAGAGAGGGAGAGGATAGAACCAGTCGCTTGTTGATGACACATGATTTGTTGGACCAGTTCCAGTTGCTGTGACAACTGTATGTCTGGTTAGGGAGGCTGAGATTCAACTCAGAAGACCGCGTCTTCACCTTATTCCCCTTGAGCTAAGGACACACAGTCCTCACCCAATCACTCTGGTAAGTCTTCAAGGTAGACTTCCGAACCTTCACAGACTGCGTTCACCCGACAATCCACAATGACTATTGGATGCTCAGAACACGACGCCTAACCGGCTGGAGGATTCACAGTCCTCAAGTGTAATAAGTCTTCAGGTCACACAGACAAGAAAGACTTCAGTGATGCCTAACACTCTTTGGCTCTGGGTGTTTGGGCTTTGTCCTCTCAAGGATTTCTCTCTCTCAAAGGCTTCGAGGTGGGTTGCTCACAAACGACAAAAGCCGTGCACTAACACTAAGAAGCCACCGATTTATGGTGTAGGGGGTGAGCTATTTATAGCCACTAGGCAACCCGACCTGTTATGTCCGAAATGACCTTGGGTCACTAAGGAACTGACACGTGTTCCAAAGGTCAGATTTCAAACACACACGACATCTTTACTTGGGCTACAAGCAAAGCTGACTCATCCAGCTCTGGATAAGGTTTGCTCTCATTGTCTTCGCTCGAAGACATAGGATTTGGGTTGAGCATCACTTCAGTCATTCTGACTATGATCACTTGGACCCCACTTAACAGTACGGTGGTTCCTATGACTCAACAAAGAAGAAAAGGAAATAGCGAAATGACACAGTCTTCGCGCTCCATAGTCTTCACTCAATGTCTTCTCATGTCATAGTCTTCAATGTGAATATCTTCACATACCACCATTGTCTTCAATGTCTTCATACATTTTTAGGGGTCATCTCCGGTAGGTAAACCGAATCAATGAGGGACACTACCTGCGTTATCCTGCAATTCTCACAAACGCATTAGTCCCTCAACCACATTTGTCGTCAATACTCCAAAACCAACTAGGGGTGGCACTAGATGCACTTACAATCTCCCTCTTTTTGGTGATTGATGACAAACTGGTTGAAGTTTTCAACGGGGATAAAATATGTGAAATTGTAAAGGATAGGAAATTGTCTTCATAAGAGGCAAAGGCTCCCCCTAAAGATGTGCATATAAGTAGTTTGCTTTTGGAATGCAAATGCACATGGCAGGTTGTACTTGTGGAGATCCTCTTCTACTTATGAAGATAATTCATCATGCATGAAGTGATATAACTAAGAGAATGACATGCATAATGAAAAATGGACGTCTACAGAATGATCTAAGTGCGGAAGTTATCATCGCACATGCGGAATTTATCATCGCACCAGAGTAAGGCAAATAAGTGGCAGACGACCATCGAGGTTAAGTGTTACAACTCAAAGAACCAAATGTATCAAAAGCGAGAGTTATAACCACTAGGAAAAATATAGTGCAACCGCCCTTATGAACCCGCTTGAAGACTATCAACTCATATGCTTCTCCCCCTTTTGTCAGTAATGACCAAAAAGGTTTGAAGACATAGAGCATCTACTCGTTCTCTTCAGAAGTAGATGATGCAGCAGGGTTGTCGTTGTTGGTTGGCGGTGCAGACGAGCTTGGTGCAGTGTCGATGCGTGCAGAAGTAGGGGGCGGTGAAGTTGCATCGGCTTCATCATCAATCACTCTGGCATTGACAATTGCCGCGGAGGAAGAATAGTCAGAGTCTTCAAGAGATGGAGTTCGTCGTAAGACTGCATTTCGTGGAGGAGTGGAGTCAAACTTGAAGCGTTCAGTGAAGCCATCATCTTGAAGATCTGCTTCAGCACTGAGCAGAGTCAAACTCTTCCATGAGCGCCGACAGGTCTCGTGAGTGACAAAAGCATTCTTGGTGGCAAGGTTTTGAATGCGATTGACATCCACCAAGAGGCTTTGCATTTGACGCTTGAGCCAGGAGTGATGCTTATCTTGCTTTTGATGCAGCGCCACAAGAAGTTCTCGATCATTGAGGACTTGAGAGCGCTTCCGAGGCCTTTGGCCAATCATGCTCCCAGTGGCTTCAGTTGATGCACGATGAGGCAGACGAATATTTCTAGCCATCAGATAGACACGCGTGACAGCTTGGACTCCTTCCATAGGCTAAGTGAAGCTTTGATGTTCAGCATTCTGAAGACAAAGAGGCGTTTTGCCAGGTTCAGGGTATATGGCTTCAACAGACATATCAACCTCTGGTAGGAAGATCACATGATTGCGAGCAGATGGTTGATAGTTCATTGCAGAGTGTTGCTTGATGAGGCGCATGACCCATGGAGCATAGAATTTCAGTCCGAAGAGGTCAGATCCAGATGCAGCCAATTGTCGAATGAAGAATTCTTGCGTGTTGAAGCTGATGCATTGAGGATGTAGAAGACCAATGTCTTCATTGCTCCTTCTAGTTTTGCAGACGATGAATGCCCTTTGACTAGCCATAGAGTTCGCCTGATGATGTGATATATTATACGAGGCAGATACTCAAGGTCATCAACAAAGAAGTGCTGAGGGAATTCAGCATCATGTGGCAGTGGCTTCATCATACTCAACATTTGACTCATGTCGGGTTCTGGTTTATGAAATATGCTCTCCAAGGCATCGCGATGGAGTTGACATCCAGGTTCAAACAGCTCTCCGGGAGTGGGTAGGCCTGTGAGCTCAATGATGTCAAGAGCTTTGGCTTCATGATGAACATTTCCTGTCATCCACTCGAGAACCCATGTCTTCGTGTCTCTGTAGTAGCCACGGATGTGCAGGGTAGCATAGAATTGAAGCACAAGTTCTTCATTCCAGTGCTCTTTGTCTGTTACGAAACCAAGCAGACCTGCATCACGAAAGCAATCAAGTGCTTCTTCTAAGCACGGCAGTCCGACAATGGCTTCAGTGTCGAGGCGCATATGAGGGAAAATGCGACCTTGATCATACAAAACACAGGAGTAATAGCTTCGTTGTTGATAACTCTAGAAGCGATCAGATGATATCCTTGGCCTTGTATAGGGGTTCTTTGCTCTATCAAAGAAAGTGTTGTGGGCCTTGAAACCATTGGCATTGAACAACCCAGTAGATGTGGCAGTGCCTGGGAACCTTGGCAGTCTTGGCTTTGGTTTCTGGACCTGAGGCCTATGCGCAATGTGATAGTCGAATTGAGGACCAGAGGCATGAGGCGGAGGGACCAGAACAGGCCATCGGACAGTGATTAGCTGACCATAGTTGTATGCTTGCTCAATTGTATGTGGCCTTGGTGGCGGAATAGGAGCAGTGGCTACAACTGAGGCTTCAGGCTGCGCAATAGGCGCTTCAGGGGCAGTTGCCTCATTGGCTTCATGAGCAGTTGGTGCAGGTGCGACATTCATTTCAGCCATGACAACGTCAGTGGCTTCATTGGTGTTGGTGGTGGCAGCCTCAATGTTTTCAACCTCCACTTGAGAAGCTGGAGGGTCGGTCACTGGCACGTTGATATCGGGAATAACTTCTTCAATGACATGGGGTGTAGGGACACGATCTCCTTCTTCTTGAGGTTCATCGGCTGATGCAGCCGGATTGTCTTCAGCAGCTTTAGCTTCCGACTCAGAGACATTCATAGTTGGAGTGGCTTCTGAAAACACTTGACGTGCAACAGGTTGGTGGTGCTCTTCCCCTTCTGGAACGCTCAAAAGAGGGGCTTGAGGCCTTTGTCCTTTGCGAAGCCAGCGAAATGCTGGCGACGCCTTTGGAGATGGAGTTGGCTGGGCCTCAAAGTCTTCCTCTTCATCTTGTTGTTGGGGAGTGACTTGTTGTTGGGGAGTACTAGGGGAGTCTTCTTGTTGCTGTGGGTGATCAGCCCACGATGCATCCTGAGCAATTGGCGTCAGAGGACGACCAATGCTGATGAGTTCGTTGTTCGTCAGAACAGGCGATGATACCAAGTTTGGTTCGATCTGAGGAAGAACATCATCATCTTCAACATTGTCTTGGGGACCAATGTCTTCAGCAGCGATGGGGTCAACTGCTAGAATGTCTTCAGCTTCATGAGCCTCTGTGGGAGCAGGCTCATGAACTATCATCCGTCGTTCTTGGATAGCAGAGTCAGGGCGAACCATAGAAATAGGTTCAACAACCAAGGGCTCTGTAGGAGCAGCCCGATTCTTCTTGGTCTTGAGCTTCTTCTTGGAGGGAGCAGTATCAGAGGCTTCATGATGTTTCCTTTTTCTGGCTTCAGCCTCGGCAGCCCTTGTTTTCTTCTGTTCAGAAGCGGTTGACCGGACCTTTGGCTTCGAGCCAGTCATGCTGCTTGGGAAGACTATGCGGGGCTCTTCCTGCCTGGAAGGTGCAGCTTGGTCAGTTGAAGACATCTTTTTCTTTGCAGCCATTCTGTGGTCAATGCCAGGATGGCCAAGTGCTTTGCGCTTCTCAGCCTCATTGTGGGCAAGCACACACTTGTCAGCCAGAGCCTTCATGCGCTCGCGAGATCCTCTGGCTTCTTCACGCTTCTTGAGAAAAGTTTCCTTGAGGTCGTGCAGCATGACCTTGAAGTTTTTGACGTCTTGCACGCTGAGCTTGGCCATATGCTTCTTGAACTGAGCCTTCTCATAGTCAATCTTGTGCTTCAGTTCAACAATCCGCTGAGCAAGAGCTAGCTCAGAAGCAATGGCGCCATTGAAGGCGACGCTGAGGCCAATTGGAAGTTGCAGATCATCAAAGCTGAGATTTGGTGTGTCAAACCACTCATCAATGAAGTTATGGATGATTTCCACATCAAAGAGAGGCAAATTATTGAAGATCTCTGCTTCTTCCTTGCTCTTGATCAGTTGCTCAAGGGCATCATCTGCAAGATCTTCATCACTGGACAGATCAATGTGCTCTTCGCGCAAAATGGCAGCAGGAGTCAGGGTCAATTCAGTGTTCTTGACAATTTTCTTTTTCTTCTCTGTCTTCTTGGAGATACGAGATTGATCTTCAGACTGCACACTGGCTTCAGGAGGTGCAGTAGCCAGTGGCTTCACACGTGAAGCTTTTGGAGGAGCAGCTGACTTTGAAGCCTTGACTTTCTTTTGCTTCTGCGGCTTTGGAGCAGGAGCAGGAGCTGGGATTTCATCAGAATCAGCATCGTCATCAGAGTGATCCACTTTGGCACCTTGGACCAAGATGTAAGAGATGAGGCCATCAAGGTTTGAAAAGGGACCGATGACATTGGGTTCCGAGTCACGTGAGCCATCAGCATGGGGAGCAGAGGGACCAGGGTTGAAGTCTAATCCCAATGACTTCTTGTTTTCCTTTGCAGAAGCCTTTGCATGCTGGAAGTTGCGCTTGAAGAGATTATCGTCACGACACCAGATCAATGACGTTGGGTCGGCATTCTCAGGCTGAGGTCCACGGACCGTACAAGGATAGAAACCTTGTGCAATAGCTTCAGCCCTGTTCTTGGGTGGAAGGCCTCTGAAGAGAATATCACCCCAAGGGCTTTTGATAGCACTCTTCTCAGCATATTCCTTGGTGACGAACTTGTACTTGAACCATTATTCAGCCCAATAGCATCGAATCCATTGGATTCGTGTCTTGCACTGAGCATAAGACTCTTCAGGATCTGTATTGTAAAGTTCTGCGAGGTCATCAGGCAGATCCTTTGAGGTTTCCCCATGACGCTGTCTGCCGCCCTTCCTGACTGATTTGTCTGTAGCCATGAATTTCAAACTGAATGGCTTCAATATGTTCAGAGGCTTCAAGGGCTTGCGTTTGCTGGACAGACAGGAACTGGCTTCGGGAGAATTAAGTTGGTGCTGCAAGAATTCTGCAGACGAATGCAGACTATGAGAACCAAGGGATTCTCCAACGGACATGTACCTGTGACAGCATTAGAGATGCGAGGGAAGGGGAAGAGGTCATATGCATTCTCAGAAGATTTTGAAGATAAATCAGTTTGAAGACATTGACCTCATGATGCGAAGACATTCACTTATACGCCGGCAGTTGGTTCCAGATTTGTACGAATCTGTGAATAAGTACAAGTGAGGAATCTAACTAGTTGTGAAGCTTAAGTGAATATACTAGGCAGTACGAGATGCAGACAGAATAGATCTAACATAGTATGGGCAGAAACCAATTTTGGCAAGTAGGATGAATCTTGAAGATCAAAAAGATGGTAAAAATGGAGTTATATTTACCACTTGAAGAACTGCTAGACGGGAAGAAGTGGAAGCCGAGTAGTTTAGTCCACCGTGCACTAACTTGGTGACGGAGGACACCTACGGCGGCGGCGGAGATGACGATGTTCGCGGCCAGCGTGAGGACGGCGTCGGAGAAGTCGCGGCAGCTAAGCGCTTCGTCGCCGGCGTCGTCGAGAGCTAGCGGTGGCGCTAGGGTTTTGACAAGGTGGAGAGGTGGAAGAAGATTTTCTTTACCGCAGGGGACATGTATTTATAAGCAGGTGCGCAGCACAGTGCAATTACGCAGGTGCCCCTGGCGGTTCACATCTGAGGGACACGTGGCAAGCATGCAACATGCAATGAGATGTCCCACGTTCCCACGCACGCCAGGTTTGTCGGATGGTCGTTCCGGCTTCTCCGGATTTCAACAGAATGGATGAATCATTTAAAACAGACTTAAAGTTTGTCTCTGTGTCTTCTGCTGACAAGGACACAGAGAAGACATTCGACAGTTTCAATAGAATGCATATTATTTGGACAGATAGAGTTTGAGATAGGAAGCATAGAGAGATTTGGGGTCCGATCACATTCACTTAGTTCAGAAGATTCAACTTGAAGACATAGCTATAAGTGAATGTTGTAGAGGACAGAACAATATATATATATCAGTCAGCAACCAAATCAACAAAGTGAAGAAAATCAGGAGGATAGGTTGAAGTTGAAGACAAATAAAATGCGAAGATATTGTAGAAATAACGCCATGAGTGAAACACTTCAAACAAAGAAATTTGGTGGTGGCGTTACCCACCGTATAGGAAATATTAGACCCAGACACAGCGCACAATTATCGTGGCGCTCCGAAGTCAAATTCCACGTTAATGTATTCACACTTAGAATGTAAGTCTTCATTGATTGAAGATGTACGTTACTTCGTGTGTTGCGCATCTAAGTCATCAACATGCATAAGTGTTAGGATGTGTGCTTGATCACAGGACATTTGAGGATTCCAAGATATTCAGCTCACACCGTAACTTGCAAAACCTTTTCTCATCCAAGGGCTTCGTGAAGATATCTGCCAGTTGCTCTTTAGTGTTGACGTGAATGATGTCAATATCTTTCTTCATGACATGATCCCTAAGAAAATGATGATGAATCTGCTTTGTCTTCGAGTGTTGAACTGGATTGTTGGCAATCTTGATGGCGCTTTCGTTGTCGCAGAAGAGAGGTACTTGTTTCAGATTGATGCCATAGTCCTTGAGAGTTTGCTTCATCCATAGAAGCTGAGCACAGCAAGATCCAGCAGTAATGTATTCAGATTCAGCAGTTGAGAGTGATACACAGTTCTGCTTTTGTGAAGACCAACAGACAAGTGATCATCCCAGAAAGTGACATGTGCCTAATGTAGACTTGCGATCCACCTTGTCACCAGCATAATCAGCATCCGAAAATCCAACCAAATCAAATTTTGAGCCCTTTGGATACCATAATCCTAGTGTTGGGTTGTGAGCCAAATATCGAAGAATTCGCTTCACAGCTAAGTGAGGCGATTCTTTTGGTGCCGCTTGGAATCGAGCACACATGCAAACACTAAGCATAATATCTGGCCTAGATGCACATAGGTAAAGTAAGGAACCAATCATGGAGCGGTATACCTTTTGATCGAACTCTTTACCATTGTCGTCGGGACCCAGATGGTGTTTGGCTGGCATTGGCGTCGTGTATCCTTTGCACTCTTGCATTCCAAACTTCTTCAAACAATCTTGGAGGTATTTTTCTTGAGATATAAATATGCCATTCCTTTGCTGACGAATTTGAAGACCAAGGAAGAACTTGAGCTCTCCCATCATGGACATCTAATATTGTTCTTGCATCATGTATGCAAATTCATCACTATACTTCTGGTTGGTGCAGCCGAAGATAATGTCATCCACATATATTTGGCATACAAACAGTTCACCATCATATGTCGTCGTGAAGAGTGTGGGATCAAGGGATCCAGGTTTGAAGCCTTTGCTCTTCAGGAAGTCTTTGATTGTATCATACCAGGCGCGAGGAGCTTGTTTGAGGCCATATAGTGCTTTATTTAGCTTGTACACCATATCAGGATGTTTTGGATCTTCAAAGCCAGGTGGTTGAGCGACATACACTTCTTCTTCAATCTTGCCGTTGAGAAATGCACTCTTCACATCCATTTGATATAGCAAGATATTGTGGTGGTTAGCATAGGCTAGTAGTATGCGAATGGCTTCAAGCCTAGCTACAGGAGCAAATGTTTCATCGAAGTCAATTCCTTCAACTTGAGTATATCCTTGAGCCACAAGCCGTGCTTTGTTTCTGACGACTTGACCATGCTCATCTTGCTTGTTTCGATATATCCATTTGGTGCCAATAATGTTATGCTTGCGAGGGTCAGGACGCTTAACAAGTTCCCAAACATTATTTAGCTTGAACTGTTGAAGTTCTTCTTGCATAGCTTGTATCCATTCTGGTTCCATAAAGGCTTCAGCAACTTTCTTGGGTTCTGATATTGACACAAAATAAAAGTGCCCACAGAAATTTGCTAGCTGTGTTGCTCTTGAGCGAGTAAGCGGACCAGGTGCATTGATGCTATTGATTATCTTCTCAATCCGTACTTCATTTGCAACTCGAGGATGAACTGGACGAAGACTTTGCTCTTGCTGATCACTGTCATCATTGGAAGGATTGTCTTCAGGCTGAGCATTGTCTTCAGGTTGGTTAGGTGCAGAAATGATAAGTTCCTCTTCAGGCTGTGCTTCAGAAGGCATGATTTCACCAGTTCCCATTAGCCTAATAGATTCGCTGGGTGAAGCTTCATCTAGTGCGTTTGGCAGCAGCTCTCTTTGTGAACCATTGGTTTCAGCAAATCGCACGTCCACTGTTTCGATGATTTTGTAGAGATAGAGGTTGAAGACTCTGTAGGAGTGCGAGTCCTTTCCGTAACCGAGCATGAAGCCTTCGTGATCTTTGGGTTCAAATTTTGACTTGTGATGGGGATCCTTGATCTAGCACTTAGCCCCGAATACTCTGAAGTAGCTGACATTAGGCTTCTTGCCAGTAAGGAGCTCATAGGAAGTTTTGTTCAGAAGCTTATGGATATAAACACGGTTGATGACGTGACAAGCTGTATCAATGGCTTCAGGCCAGAACTTTCTTGGTGTCTTGTACTCGTCGAGCATTGTTCGAGCCATCTCAATGAGGGTTCTGTTCTTTCGCTCCACGATGCCATTTTGCTGAGGTGTGTATGGAGCAGAAAACTCATGAGTGATTCCCATTGTATCCAAATAAAGATCAAGTCCGGTGTTCTTGAATTCAGTGCCGTTGTCACATCTGATGTGCTTGATCTTGACGCCATAATTGTTCATTACTCGATTGGCGAAGCGTCTGAAGACATCTTGTACTTCAGACTTGTAGAGAATTATGTGTACCCATGTGTATCTTGAGTAGTCGTCAACAATGACGAAGCCATAGAGACAAGCAGTTGTTGTGAAGGTAGAGTAGTGAGTAGGGCCAAATAAGTCCATGTATAACAGCTCGAAGGGTTGAGATGTCGTTATAATTGTCTTCAAGGGGTGCTTTGCCCTAGTCATCTTTCCAGCTTCGCAGGCACCACACAAATGATCCTTCTTGAACTTGACATCTTCGATGCCTATGAAATGCTTCTTCTTGGCGAGTGTGTGTAAGTTCCTCATGCCAGCATGCCCCAGCCTCCGATGCCAGAGCCAGCATTCTGAAGCTTTTGTAAGAAGACATACGGCAAGTTGTGGTCCAGCTGAAAAATCTACCATGTACAGATCATCTTTTCTATATCCTTCAAAGACTAGAGACTTGTCAGATTCCATTAGTACAAGGCAACGATATTTTCCGAATATCACAATCATGTTCAAGTCACAAAGCATTGAGACAGATATCAAGTTGAAACCAAGGGATTCAACAAGCATCACTTTATCCATGTGTTGATCCCTTGAGATTGCAACTCTACCTAAACCCAATACCTGGCTTTTACCAGTGTCAGCAAATGTGATGTGACTCTTGTCTGATGGACGTAAGGTTGAGTCCATGAGAAGACTTCGATCACCATTCATGTGATTAGTGCATCCACTATCCATAATCCATTCTGAAGCATGTGGTGTCATACCCTACAATACAGTTAGGGGGATATGCTTCACCAAGAGCATTGTGAAGCATAAACATTTGACAGGCAAGTAGATTATTGAAGCTTAAATCAAGATTAGGACTGATAGGATGAATGGCAATCGATTCAGGAACAAAATACATAGTGAGACCATTTAGGCATTTGATCTTGTGCCCTACAAGATGTTTTAGGTCCCCAGCAATGACATCATATGCCTTTGATTTTCGGCTGGAGACCCTTTCCTGCAAAAGAGAGTTAATTCTTCTTCACCACCCACATCTTCAGGGGTGGCTTAGAAGCAATGAGTCTAAGTGCGGCATCTGAGAACTTTGGCTTTGGAGCCCTAGCAAATAGCCTTGCAGGAGATGAATGATACTCATATGAATAAGCAGAAAAGTTCTTAGTTTTATGAACATAGCGGTTTGAAGACACACGCTCATATTCATAAGTTTGAGTACGGTTTCCCTGCAAAACATCGTTAGGGTGACTCAGGTGAGTCCTCGGTCTGTATGAAGCCTTTGGACCATATGACGCCTTTGGTCTGGGGTTTGTCTCCTTCCTAGGGGGTGTCATGATGACATTCACAGGAAGATTTTCAAGACAGCTTTTGGGAACCCAAATCTTCTTCATAGGAGGTCCATTCCTGCAGTTAGTACCAATATACCTGGCAAACACTTCACCATTCTGATTCTTGAACAGCTTATAGTTTGCATCAAAGGATTCATCAATGATAATAGGGTTAGCACAGGTAAATCCAGATAAGGTGGATGGATCCACTGAAGGTCCTTTTGCAGCAACCCATGTGGTTTTGGGATATTGCTCAGGCTTCCAATAGGAACCATCAACATTCATTTTCCTCTCAAACCCAACACCCTCTTTCCTAGGGTTTCGGTTCAGAATCTGCTTTTTGAGGACATCACAAAGTGTCTGATGCCCTTTCAGACTTTTATACATCCCTGTTTCAAGCAATGTCTTCAACCTAGCATTTTCATCAGCAATAGTAGTGGCCTCCGTAGAGGGGTTAGTTACCATATCAGTAGTTGAAGACAATGCAACAGTAGCAGCAGTGGAACATTCAGCAACAGAGGTAGCGCTATCACGCTCAATGCATTTTAGACATGGTGGTTCAAATCCATCCTGAGCGGAACTGATCTGTTGAGCGAGAAGTGACTCATTCTCTTTTTGAAGATCTTCATGAGCCGCTCTCAATTTCTCAAGCTCTTGCTTCCTTTGAAGATAATCATAGGAGAGCTTTTCATGAGTGGTTGAGAGCGTTTCATGAAGACTTTCAAGTTCTTGGTACTTAGTATCAAGATTTTTTTATGTCTTCAACTAAGGACCGTGAACGTGTCATTTCAGCGTCCAACAGGTCATAGCTTTTGTCTAACAGTTTTTGAATATGTTCCATAGCCTTTTGTTGTTCAGTTGCAATTTTAGCAAGTGTTTTGTAGCTGGGCTTGGATTCACAATCAGAGTCATCTTCACTTGATGTTTGAAAGTAAGCATCACGTGATTTTACCTTGGCACCACGTGCCATGAAGCAGTAGGTGGGAGCAGGGTCGTCCTTGTCATCAACTTCAGCGTTGGTGTGGAAGTCATTGTCTTCACTGTTGAAGATGGACTTGGCAACATAGGTTGTGGCTAAAGCCAGACTTGCAACGCCAGGGTCGGACTCCTCTTCAGACTCCACCTCCACCTCCTCAGAAGCAGACTCCTCCTCAGAATCCATTTCTTTGCCAACAAAAGCACGAGCCTTGCCAGATGAGCTCTTCTTATGAGATGAAGACTTTGATGAGGACTTGGCATAAGACTTTGAAGATTTCTTCTTCTTCTTGTCATCAGAATCATATTCCTTGCTCTTCTTCTTCTTCTTCTCATTGTCCCACTGTGGACACTCAGAGATATAGTGTCCAGTTTTCTTGCACTTGTGATAGGTTCTCTTCTTGTAGTCATGAGTGGAAGCTTCATCATTTCTTGAGCTGGATCGTGAAGACTTTCTGAAGCCTTTCTTCCTAGTGAACTTCTGGAACTTCTTCAAAAGCATGGCAAGTTCCTTTCCAATGTCTTCAGGATCGTCAGAACCGCAGTCAGATTCTTCTTCAGATGAGGAAACAACTTTTGCCTTCAAAGCGCGAGTTCGGCCATAGTTGGGGCCATAGATATCTCTTTTCTCAGAAAGCTGGAACTCATGTGTGTTGAGCCTCTCAAGTATATCAGACGGATCGGGTGTCTTGAAGTCAGGGCGTTCTTGTATCATGAGGGCAAGGGTGTCAAAGGAGCTGTTAAGTGATCTTAGTAGTGTCTTGACGATTTCATGCTTGGTGATCTCAGTGGCGCCGAGAGCATGAAGCTCATTTGTGATGTCAGTGAGGCGATCAAACGTGAGCTGGACATTCTCATTGTCATTTCTCTTGAAGCGGTTGAAGAGGTTGTGAAGAACACTGATCCTTTGATCTCTCTGGGTTGAGACCCCTTCGTTGACCTTGGATAGCTAGTCCTAGACTAGCTTTGACATTTCCAGAGCACTCACACGGCCATACTGCCCTTTGGTCAGATGACCACAGATGATGTTCTTTGCAGTTGAGTCCAGTTGAATGAACTTCTTGACATCAGCAGGGGTGACACCTTCACCAGTTTTGGGAACGCCATTCTTGATGACATACCAGAGGTCGACATCAATGGCTTCAAGATGCATGCACATCTTATTCTTCCAGTAGGGATAGTCAGTTCCATCGAACACGGGGAAAGCAGCGGAGACTTTGATTATCCCTGCAGTCGACATAGCTAAAACTCCAGGTGGTTAAACCGAATCACACAGAACAAGGGAGTACCTCGCTCTGATACCAATTGAAAGTGCTAGTTATCGACTAGAGGGGGGTGAATAGGCGATTTCTATGAAAGTCTTCAAAACACGGATGTTTCGAAGACAAACAATAGAAATGACCTAATTGATATGCAGCGGAAGGTAAACTACAACAAGCAAACCATAGTCAAGTATGCAATAACGTGAAAGTACAAGACTAATAGCAGCTAGGTAGTAAGGATCAGGATGGAAGATAGTATGAAGCCAATCAATAAAAGTTGTCAAGCAATGAAGTCAAATAGGTATGATAGATGGGCAATGACTTCACGAAGACAAACTCTAAGTAAAGAGAGGGAGAGGATAGAACCAGTCGCTTGTTGATGACACAAGATTTGTTGGACTAGTTCCAGTTGCTGTGACAACTGTACGTCTGGTTAGGGAGGCTGGGATTCAACTCAGAAGACCGCGTCTTCACCTTATTCACCTTGAGCTAAGGACACACAGTCCTCGCCCAATCACTCTGATAAGTCTTCAAGGTAGACTTCCGAACCTTCACAAACTGCGTTCATCCGGCAATCCACAATGACTCTTGGATGCTCAGAACGCGACGCCTAACCGGTTGGAGGATTCACAGTCCTCAAGTGTAATAAGTCTTCAGGTCACACAGACAAGAAAGACTTCAATGATGCCTAACACTCTTTGGCTCTGGGTGTTTGGGCTTTGTCCTCGCAAGGATTTCTCTCTCTCAAAGGCTTCGAGGTGGGTTGTTCTCAAACGACAAAAGTCGTGCACTAACTCTGAGCAGCCACCAATTTATGGTGTAGGGAGTGGGCTATTTATAGCCACTAGGCAACCCGACCTGTTATGTCCGAAATGACCCTGGGTCACTAAGGAACTGACACGTGTTCCAACGGTCAGATTTCAAACACACACGGCAACTTTACTTGGGCTACAAGCAAAGCTGACTCATCCAGCTCTGGATAAGTTTTGCTCTCATTGTCTTCGCTCGAAGACATAGGATTTGGGTTGAGCATCACTTCAGTCATTCTGACTATGATCACTTGGACCCCACTTAACAGTACGGTGGTTCCTATGACTCAACAAAGAAGAAAAGGAAACAGCGAAACGACACAGTCTTCGCGCTCCATAGTCTTCACTCAATGTCTTCTCATGTCATAGTCTTCAATGTGAATATCTTCACATACCACCGTTGTCTTCAATGTCTTCATACATTTTTAGGGGTCATCTCCGATAGGTAAACCGAATCAATGAGGGACACTACCTGCGTTATCCTGCAATTCTCACAAACGCATTAGTCCCTCAACCACATTTGTCGTCAATACTCCAAAACCAACTAGGGGTGGCACTAGATGTCCTGTTTATCGGAAGCCAACCGGCTGGGTTGGAACGGAGGAAACAACGTCATGTTCATCGGGAGGCTACCGATTGGGTTGGAATATTTCCTGTTCATCGGGAGCCAACCAGCTTGGACAGAACAGCCGAAACGAGGTCTAGCATGCCACAGAACGAAGGAAACGGCCTTATGTTCGACTGTGTATGGTCAAAACAGGGTCCTGTTCATCAGGAAGGGTCCGGCGTATCACAAAACGAAGGAAACAGACTTGTCCCAAATGCTTATGGTCAAAAAGGGGTCCTGTTGATCTGGAGGGGTGTAGCGTACCGCAAAATGGAGGAAACAGACTTCCGCTCGAGCGCCTACGGTCAAAACGGGGTCTTGTTCATCGGGGGCGATGTGGCGTACTGCAAAAACGGGGTCTCCAGCCTCCACGAGCTACTATTCTTCCACGGGCTATTATTTATGCAGCCTCCATTGGCTAATGTTCATTCAACCTCCACTGGGGTCCTGCTCATCCACCCCAAATCGGTCGGGGTGTCTGGTAGCCTCCTCGGGGTCTTGTTCATCGAGTGGCTACCGCCTACACATGGCCGGGGTCCTGTTCATCCAACCTCCGCCGGGAACTATTCATCCACAACCAACCAACCGGCTAGGTCGACTCACCACGTCTCGACTCGTTCTACGTATCACACACAGGGCATCAACATACATTGTTCATCCAGAGGCAACCCCCAACCGGCTAGCTACATCTCACATGGGGGTTCGATCGGCTTCGGTAAGCAGCAACCGCGATCAATCAGGTTCAATTAGTAGCGAAGGAGTCAATCAGGTTTAGTTTGCAGCGAAGGGATCGATCGATCGACTTCAGTACGTAGTAGTGCAATCGCTCGGGTTTAGTAAGCGAACACCTCTTGCTTGGGTTCAGTTATAGTGACACAGCTTGCACCACGCGCGTGTGCGAGAGAGAAACGTGCAAACCACACTACATCACTCGGCCCCGAGCACCCACCGTAACCAGGAACCCTGTGAAAATTTCCTCGCCCTCACTTCTACCACGATTGTTTATGTCCTGAAAGGCCCAAAGAATGTCATGCAAGTGCGTCCCAGGCCCGCCGAGGATGAAAAGCCCATATTTTGTTTTGATTTTTGGTCATAGAAGTAGGAGCCCACCACATCTATGATGATACATGTTTTTGTCATAATTATCGTCATAGAAGTGTCATAACCATGACATAAAAAATTCGTTCGGGCCATAATGTCACAGATGTGCCTTTTTTTGTAGTGTCAGCCCGATATTTAGACTTCGTGATTTCCAGGTGAATGGTTCCGAGTCGCCTTGGTTGTTGTGAATAGGAATCCTAGTTCCAATGGTTCAAGTCATGTACCGTAGGGAGGGGGTGTGACAGGCCTCTCTATTGACCCGACTATTAGGTTTCCCTGGACGGCTAAAGAAGGACATGAGCAACGATCACTTAACCAGGACGGTTCCCGATATGGTTTGAATGCAAACGAAGGAGAGGGTGAAGTAAGTCGAGGATTGCGCCATACTGCATGAGAAGTTGCCATAGGAGTTGGTACTGCCAGAGGAGTTGGTCCCTGCGCTAATCAGAGATGCTCAAGTTGTCATCACGAGCAAAAGGTATACATAAAAAGAAGGTCTACTATATGTGCCGCCCATAGATTGCTTGACTTTCTGGTGTAGTAGGTGTGTTTTGTGATCTTTGCCTAACCTTGGTGTAGTAGGAAAAGAAGAATAAAAATAGAAGTAAAACATAGAAAAAAAGAAAAATGGGCCAGTGCATTCTTGATTGTCCTGTGCGAAAGTCTGGCTATATGTTGCCTAGGGCGAAAAAGGAGTTTTCCCAGCTGCGTGGGCAGAAAAATAAGTGGGCTGGCTTCGCTCGGCCACAGCATGTGGCCCACATACAAAAATTCTTTTTCTAGCAGACAAATGCATATGAATTTAGTACCACATCGGGTAGAAAAAAAAATTGACGATGAACGGATGAAAAAATTTGTGAAACACACCTTACTTTATTAGTACATATAGAGGTATAGGTATAGAAGAAAATATAATAGTCTCGGTTGCTGATATCTTCATAGTAGTATATGGACGTTTTATTAGTAATTTAAAAGGAAAATATACATTGCGAAGTGGTACGAATATACACCAAAAGCCAGTGTTACAATATTCTAGTTTGATTGGTCTGCATGCACGAAGAGATATGATTGGACACATGTCATAAAGAGACCAACATGCATAAATGTGAAATCTGTTGGGGATCGTAGCAGAAATCAAAAAAAATTCTACGCATCACCAAGATCAATCTATGGAGTAATCTAGCAACGAGGGGAAGGGGAGTGCATCTACATACCCTTGTAGATCGCTAAGCGGAAGCGTTACAAGAACGCGGATTAAGGAGTCGTACTCGTAGCGATTCAGATCGCGGTTGATTCCGATCTAAGCGCCGAACAACGGCGCCTCCGCGTTCAACACACATGCAGCCCTGTGACGTCTCCCATGCCTTGATCCAGCAAGGGGAGAAGGAGAGGTTGGGGAAGACTCCGTCCAGTAGCAGCACGATGGCGTGGTGGTGGTGGAGGAGCGCGGTACTCCAGCAGGGCTTCGCCAAGCACTACGAGAGACGAGGAGGGAGAGAGGTAGGGCTGTGGCTTGGGAGAGAGAGACTCATGTGTTGGGCAGCCCCAAAACCTCCACTATATATAGGGGGAAGGGAGAGGGGGAGGCGCCCTAGGGTTTCCCCTAGGGGGCGGCAGCCAGGGCAGATGGGATCTCCCCTTTGGGTGACTTGGCCCCCAAGCCAGGAGGTGGGAACCCTAGATGGGGCACCCCAAACCCCCTGGTCACGTGGGAATAGGAGAGGGGGCGCACAGCCCCTTAGTAGGCTGGTTTGCCCCCCTCCCCTTGGCCCATGAAGCCCCCCAACACTTGTCGGGGCTCCCGAAACACCTTTCGGTCATGCTGGTCATCACCCGGTACCTCCGGAACACTTCCGGACTCCAAAACCCTTCGTCCAATATATCAATCTTCACCTCCGGACCATTCCGGGACTCCTCGTGACGTCCGGGATCTCATCCGGGACTCCGAACAACATCCGGTAACTGCGTACATACCTTCCCTATAACCCTAGCATCATCGAACCTTAAGTGTGTAGACCCTACGGGTTCGGGAACCATGCAGACATGACCGAGACAACTCTCCGGCCAATAACCAACAGCGGGATCTGGATACCCATGTTGGCTCCCACATGTTCCACGATGATCTCATCGGATGAACCACGATGTCAAGGATTCAATCAATCCCGTATACAATTCCCTTTGTCTAGCGGTATTGTACTTGCCCGAGATTCGATCGTCGGTATCCCGATACCTTGTTCAATCTCGTTATCGGCAAGTCTCTTTACTCGTTCCGTAAAACATCATCCCGCGATCAACTCCTTGATCACATTGTGCACATTATGATGATGTCCTACCGAGTGGGCCCAGAGATACCTCTCCGTCACACGGAGTGACAAATCCCAGTCTCGATTCGTGCCAACCCAACAGACACTTTCGGAGATACCCGTAGTGCACCTTTATAGCCACCCAGTTACATTGTGACGTTTGGTACACCCAAAGCACTCCTACGGTATCCAGGAGTTGCACAATCTCATGGTCTAAGGAAATGATACTTGACATTAGAAAAGCTTTAGCAAACGAACTACACGATCTTTGTGCTAGGCTTAGGATTGGGTCTTGCCCATCACATCATTCTCCTAATGATGTGATCCCGTTATCAACGACATCCAATGTCCATGGTCAAGAAATCATAACCATCTACTGATCAACGAGCTAGTCAACTAGAGGCTTACTAGGGACATGGTGTTGTCTATGTATCCACACATTTATCTGAGTTTCCTATCAATACAATTGTAGCATGGATAATAAATGATTATCATGAACAAGGAAATATATTAATAACTAATTTATTATTGCCTCTAGGGCATATTTCCAACAAAATCATGAATCTAGACAACTTGATTCGATTAAAACAAAGAGATAGGGTCATTTATGTGAGATCCATTGGTGGTTGAAGGGTGTGATAACAGATTCACTATAGTTAATGCAACAGAGGTGATATCATAAACATCCAAAGAGTGCATCCAACTTTGTATCCATCCTAACTTCTGACCATCCATACCGGATATCTGCTAATTGGTGACATAGGACCATCCAAAGGGTGCAGTCCACTTTGTATCCATACTATCTTCACCATCCATATTGTATATCTGCTGACCTATGACATTAGATCATCGAAAGGGTGCAACCTACTTTGTATCGATTCTAACTTCTAACCATCCATATCGGCTATCTGATGACTCGTGACATCAGACCATCCAAAGGGCATCACCCATTTTGTACCCATTCTAGTTTATAGCCATCCATATCCAAACTATTACTATTTCATCTAACTTGAATAACCAAGGACTGAATTTGACTATGGATTCTGATAACTCGAGAAGTCTTTATTTGGTTATGATCCAAAAAGAAAAAAGAAAGGTTTAACAAGCCGTTCGACCAATGAGCTCCCCAATGCTTAACCCGAAGGACTAATTCTATAGTTCTGTTTTAGTATAAACTTGATTGATTCGTTCCTGTATAAACGGCCAAAGGAAAGGCTTCTGATCACTATTCACATTTTAGGAGACCAGGTCAGACTATTTGGACATGATCAACTAGTAGTTAAAGGTGAGTGTTGTATTATATTTGAACATTTGTTTCTAGTGTAGACTTATGGACCTCACAGGGAAAATTGCTTATGAAAGTAATGTTGTTTTCAAAAATTTAAGGGTCACACATTGACACTGAGTCTAAGCTCATTATTTTTATGTTGAGAGAGGAAGCTAGGTAGTTGTTGCCCATTAAGGAAATGTGTGCAGACGACTAGGGTGTATGCACAGTCGATTGGTTGGAAAGCCGCCATAACGGATGAATGCCCGGGCAAACAGAGTATCCACACAGACTGCGTGAGATTGCTTTGTAACCAGGTAACCAGAAACAAGCGCAAGCGGGGCAGCTGAGTAGGTAGGTGTCTAGAAGGCCCATTTAGGTGAGATATCACATATGGGGTTCCCGACAGCGTGTTCATGCCTGGAGCCAATGTGCTGAACTACCAATGTTTGGGCCAGGCCGCACCGCCTCATGTGAATCTGATGCCCCTACCGGGTGGAGCAAACTCTTGGCCTTGGAACCACTGCAGGCTAGGGCATCACTACAAAAAATATACACATCCATGACATTATGGCCCGAACGATAACTTTTTCTGTCATGGTTATGACAATTCTATGACGATTATTGTGACAAAAACGCGTATCATGATAGATGTGGTGGGCTCCTACTTCCATGACAAAAAATTATGACAGAAAATGGGATTTTCATCCTGGGTGGGCTGGAGTGGACCGTCCATGATGTAAAAAATGGTGGTAGAAGTGAGGGGGGATTTCGGGGAGTTCTCGGTTATGGTGAGTGGTCGGGGCCGAGCGATGCAGTGTGATTTGTGCGTTTCTTTCGTACGCGCGTGTGCGGCGCGCTTACTAACTGAACGCGAGCGAGGCGTTCGCTTACTTAACCCGAGCAAACGCAGTGCTATGTATAGAAGCCGAGGGATCAATCCCTTCGGTGCTAATTGAACCCTATCGATTTCTTTGCCGCTAACTAAACCTGATCAATTCCCTCACTAGTCTTGCTAACTGAACCCGAGCGGTCGATCGCTGCTGCTGCTTACTGAAGTCGATCGAGCCTCCGTGCGAGATGTAGCTAGCCGGTGTTGGGTTGCCTCTCGATGAACAGTTACCATTGCAACACGCGCGCGATATGTAGAACGAGTCAAGGCGTGGTGACCTAGCGGTCGGTTGGTTGGCTGTGGATGAACAGTTCCTGTTGTTCTTGCCGCCCGCTCGTACGTACGCCCCGCACCCCAGCCGGTAGGGGTTGGATGAACAGGACGTCGTGGTAGTAGGCGGTTGCCACTAGATGAGAAGGACCCCGAGGAGGCCATCACACTCCAGCCGGTTGGGAATTGATGAATAGGACCCCATGGAGGCTGAATGAACAGTAGCCAGTGGAGGCTGGAGGGGGTCGATGGTGGATGAACATTAGCCCTGGAGGACGAAGCGAGGCAGTAGACGGTGGATGAATAGTAGCCCGTAGAGTCCCATTTTGCAGTACGCCATGATACGTCTCCGTCGTATCTATAATTTTTGATTGTTCCATGCCAATATTATGCAACTTTCCTATACTTTTGGCAACTTTTTATACTATTTTTTGGGACTAACATATTGATCCAGTGCCCAGTGCCAGTTCCTGTTTGTTGCATGTTTTATGTTTCGTAGAAACCCCATATCAAACGGAATCCAAATGGAATAAAAACGGACAGAGAATATTTTTGGAATATTTGGAGAATATGGGAAGAAGAATCAACGTGAGACGGTGCCTGAGGTGGCCACGAGACAGGGGGGCGCGCCTGCCCCCCTCGTGGGCCACCCGTCAGGCGGTTGCTGCTCTTCTTCGGCCACAAGAAAGCTAATTTTCAGAAAAAATCGTGGCGAAGGTTTCAATCCAATCGGAGTTACGGATCTCCGGATATAAAAGAAATGGTGCCAGGGCAGAATACGAGAACGCAAAAACAGAGAGAGACAGAGAGATAGATCCAATCTCGGAGGGGCTCTCGCCCCTCCCACGCCATGGGAGCCAAGGACCAGAGGGGAAACCCTTCTCCCATCTAGGGAGGACGTCAAGGAAGAAGAACAATAACAAGGTGGGCTCTATCCCCTTTGCTTCCGGTGGCGCCGGAGCGCTGCCGGAGGCCATCATCATCACCGCGATCTTCACCAACACCACCGTCATCTTCACCAACATCTCCATCACCTTCCCCCTTCTATATTCAGCGGTCCACTCTCCTGCAACCCGCTGTACCCTCTACTTGAACATGGTGCTTTATGCTTCATATTATTATCCAATGATGTGTTGCCATCCTATGATGTCTGAGTAGATTTTCGTTGTCCTATCAGTGATTGATCAATTGCTATGATTGGTTTGAGTTGCATGTTTTATTATTGGTGATGTCGTATGGTGCTCTCCGTGTCATGCAAGCGTGAGGGATCCCCGCTGTAGGGTTTGCAATATGTTCATGATTTGCTTATGGTGGGTGGCGTGAGTGACAGAAGCATAGACCCGAGTAAGTAGGATGTTTGCGTATGGGATAAAGGGGACTTGATGCTTTAATGCTATCGTTGGGTTTTACCTTAATGATCTTTAGTAGTTGCGGATGCTTGCTAGAGTTCCAATCATAAGTGCATATGATCCAAGAAGATAAAGTATGTTAGCTTATGCCTCTCCCTCAAATAGAATTGCAATAATGATTATCGGTCTAGTAAAGTAGTCAATTGCTTAGGGACAATTTCACAACTCCTACCACCAGTTTTCCACACTCGCTATATTTACTTCGTTGCTTCTTTATTTAAACAGCCCCTACTTTTTATTTATGTTCTCTTTATTATCTTGCAATCCTATCCAACAATACCTACAAAGTACTTCTAGTTTCATACTTGTTCTAGGTAAAGCGAACACTAAGCGTGCGTAGAGTCGTATCAGTGGCAGATAGGACTTGAGAGAATATTTGTTCTACCTTTAGCTCCTCGTTGGGTTCGGCACTCTTACTTATCGAAAGAGGCTACAATTATCCCCTACACTTGTGGGTTATCAAGACCTTTTTCTGGCGCCGTTGCCGGGGAGTCATAGCGTGGGGTGAATATTCTCGTGTGTGCTTGTTTGCTTTATCACTAAGTAAATTTTATTTGCTGTTCTTAGTTTTTTTCTATCTTTAGTTATGGGTAGGAAACGCAAAATACCAAAAAATTAGTTGTACCTACTGAACCAATGGTTGAAGAACCACTCAAAATCTGTCACACTCCTGAAGCTTTTTACTTGGATCATATTCGATCCCTTTGTGCTCGTGCTGAAACCCCCACTAGCTTAGTTTAGGGCAAATCTTTAGATGAGCATGCTTGTTATGTGCGACACCGTATATCTGAAAAAGGGAAACTTTTACTGGATCAAATTCATCGTTTGCAATGCTATGCTTGGAATTTATGTGAAATATATGATTTTACTTGTTGTTCTAAAAACCCTAAGAAACACCTTCCCTATTAATGTGAGTTTAGTGATAATGGAATTGTATCTTCGTATGCTAAGGGTGTTCATAATTATTATGATGTTCAACAAATTGAAGAATTTGTTGCTTTTAAGGGTGCTTATGAAATTGCTTCTTTGATTGAAAAGTATGATGCTACTCTATACAAATCTGAAAATTTTGCCATATTTAAATATTGTTATGATAATTATGCTTCTAATGCCTATGTTAAGCCATATATTGAGGACTCCTCCACTGTCCAAGAAGATACTAATATTTTGCAGGAGTCTATGGAAGAAGAAATTGATGAAACTGTGAGATCATTGGATGAAAAGGATGATGAGGAGCGAAGAACAAAAGGAGGAAGAGCGGATTAGCTACCCGTTCCTACCTTCTAATGAGAGTAATTCTTCAACTCATACATTGTTTAATTCCCCTTCGTGGTTACCGAAGGATGATTGCTATGATGATTGTTATGATCCCGTTGATTCTCTTGAAATATCCCTTTTTGATGATGCTTGCTATGCTTGTGGCCAAGATGCCAATATGAATTATGATTATGGAGATGAACTTGCTATAGTTCCTTATGTTAAACATGAAATTGTTGCTATTGCACCCATGCATGATAGTCCTATTATCTTTTTGAATTCTCCTAACTACACTATATCGGAGAAGTTTGTGCTTATTAAGGATTATATTGATGGGTTGCGTTTTACTACTACACATGATGATTTTGATAGATATAATATGCATGTGCTTGCTGCTCCTACTTGAAATTATTATGAGAGAGGAACTATATCTCCACCTCTCTATGTTTCCAATATGATAAAATTGCAAGAAACTGTTTATACTATGCATTGGCATTTACTTGGTGTGCATGAATTATTCTTTTATGACATGCCAATGCATAGGAAGAGAGTTAGACTTCGTCATTGCTTGATATATGTTGCTGTGTGCTCACTACTAAGTTACAAATCATTGCTAATTAAAATTGGCTTTGATATACCTTGGGATCCGGGTGGATCCAATACTTGAGCACTACATGCCTAGCTTAATGGCTTTAAAGAAAGCGCTGCCAGGGAGATAACCCGGAAGTTTTAGAGAGTCATTTATTTCTGCTGATTGCTTTTATTTAGTTTAAAAACCAAAAAATAAAGAGGGCAACCCAATAACTTTTCAAAAAGGAAAGTGAAAGTGAAAAAGACAAGCATTGTTGAAGTGGGAGAGCTCCTCGAACTTTGTTCATGCTCACGGAAACTTTGTGAATCTTGATTACAAAAAAATTTCAACAAAAATAATTATCCCCTTGTACAATTCCATTGTACTATAAAAATAATGTGCCAAGTTTTGCCTTTAGGATGTTTACAATGCTTGTTGGTTTGTACGGTGCAGGACAGAAACTTTGGCTGTAGTGCGTGATTTTACATTTTTTACTGGAACGTCAGACGGTTCTGATTCTTTTTGCACTGTCTTGCTGTAAAGAAAATTCCTATTTTTTGTAGAATTCTTGGGGTACCATAAGTATGGTGAATGTTCAGATTGTTATAGACTGTTCTGTTTTAGACAGATTCTGTTTTTGATGCATAGTTTACTTGTTTTGATGAAACTATCAATTTCTATCAGCGGATTAAGCCATGGAAAAGCTATATACAGTAGACACAATACAAAAACAAAATATGAATTGGTTTGCAACAGTACTTAGAGTAGTGATTTGCTTTATTATACTAACGGATCTTACCGAGTTTTCCGTTGAAGTTTTGTGTGGATGAAGTGTTCGATGATCGAGAAGGTCTCGATGTGAGAAGAAGGAAGAGAGACAAGAGCTCAAGCTTGGGGATGCCCGAGGCACCCCAAGCAAATATTCAAGGAGACTCAAGCATCTAAGCTTGGGGACGCCCCGGAAGGCATGCCCTCTTTCTTCAACAAGTATCAGTATGTTTTCGGATTCGTTTCGTTCATGCGATATGTGCAATCTTGGAGCATCTTTTGCATTTAGTTTTCATTTTTTCTTTTATGCACCATGCTGGTATGAGATAGTCCTTGGTTGATTTATAGAATGCTCGTTGCACTTCACTTATATATTTTGAGTATGGCTTTATAGAATTCTTCATGTGCTTCACTTATATCATTTGAAGTTTGGATTGCCTGTTTCTCTTCACATAGAAAACCGCCATTTGTGGAATGCTCTTGTGACGCCCGGATAATCATGCTACAGTAATCCCACGCTAATCGTGCCATGACACCTCGGTTACTGTTGCTATCCTCGCAATAATTCGAAACCGTTCGAAATTCAAACTCAAATTAATGATAACAATAAAAGTTTTCAAAAATTAAAACAAAATGTTCGGTGGTTGCCAAATATTACAAAGGTAATTATGGTGCAACAAACACATTTTTATAAAATGGCTAAATGGTTTAAAATGATTTAAACAGAAAAGAAAGTAAATTAAAAAAAGAAAAGAAAACAGGAAACAAACAAAAAGAAAGAAAAAAAGAAAGAAAGGCCCCACTGGGCTTCGGCCCAGTAGGCCGGCCCATTCGGCCACACCGACCGGCCCATCCCCTCCCCCTCCATAACCCCACCAGGGGGAAACCCTAACCCCAACCACCCCCCACTCGCACCACTCCACCCCCCTCCCCCGCTGGATCTGGATCGGAAGGACTCCCGATCCCCTCGCCCCTGCACGTCGACGCCGACGCCGGCGC